>NW_006159952.1:1326549-1330528 GCF_000334495.1 Tupaia belangeri chinensis
AGAAAGGGTATCATTCCATTAATTATTCAAACTCTATGGGGTGGTTAAACATTTATGCCCCATACACATTTTATCTTCTGCCCTTTTTTCCTTATAATTAATGGGTCCATAAGACACTTGTGGTGATATGAGCTGCTTTAGGTTCTGGTAGAATATATTTTATTGGAATAGTCTCCATCTTTGCAGAAGTATAGCGACAAATCTGTGCCAATGCATGAGTAAAATGGCTTCCGAAATCCAGTGTTCTTTATGCATGGAATTTACTTAAGGAAAGTATTTCCATTATTCTCTTGAAAGTTACTTGCTTGCATGTGCCTATCAAGAGAAACAAATGAGATAGTCATGCAATCAGAGGGTGGTTAGGTATTCTAGATTTACAAATTAGAATTAGAATTGATTTTCCTTCTAAAATATCACTTTAACACAGTATTCTAAATAAGTTTACTCTATGAACAATATGACATCTACATTCTAGGGGAGAGAAAACCCATGGGTAAATAAAAGATGGCAAGGAATGAAGTGTGTGTAACAGAGTGAACATATGAACATTCTGATTGCAACGGGCTTCGTGGGATGGGAGTTTCCACAGGCATTGACGTTACAGCAATAATAGGACAGAGGTCTCTAACATTTGTGACACCAGGGACCAGTTTTGTGGACAATTTTTCCAAGGACCACAGAAGTGGGAGTGGGAATTGGTTTCAGAACAATTCAAGTGCATTGCATTTATTGTACACTTTATTCCTATTACTAATACAAATAATTACAGATAATAAATAATGAAATAATTATAGTATACAACTCACCATAATCAAGAATCAGTGGAAGACCTGAGCTTATTTTCTTACAACTAGATGGTCCCATCTGGGGACTCCTATGAGAATCTAATACTGCCCCTGATCTGACAGGATGTGGAGCTCAGACAGAAATTTGAGTGATGAGGAATGGCTGTGAATACAGAGGAATCTTAGCGGCTCACCACCACTCACCTCTTGCTGTGTGGCCCAGCTCCTAACAGGTCACAGTCTGTTCCAGTCTGTGGCCTGGGAATGAGATTCCCACTCTATGGTAATGGTCATCAGATATGATCATGCAACAGAATTTCCTGGAAGACTTGTTAAAATACATGTGTTTGGGCCAGCAGGTGACATAGTGGTTAAGGTGCTGGACTCCCATTTGGCTGATCATGGTTCGAGTCCCAGGCTCAGTCGCTTGAAAATCATACTGTGTGCATGTATGTGCACAAAATACCAGGAGGAGAATGGAGGAGAAGAGATTGCAGCATAGTCTTTCACCCTGCAGGATAATTTATCAATTTCCCTCTCACTGTCTCTCTTTGTCTCTCTCCAGTGAGCACATGTGCCCTATGGCAAAAGCTTAAAACAAAAATAAAAAAAGCCCACATATTTCTAAGTCTATCCAAGTCTATCCTAAGAGTTTCTGAGTCAGTAGGTCTGGATTGAAGCCTTAGAGATTGCATTTCTTTTATTTTTTATTTTTGTTTTTTATTTATTTTTATTTTTTTTTAGAGGTTTTTGCTATAGGGTGAGTGCACTCACCAGAAAGACAGAGAGAGACAGAGAGACAGAAAACGAGAAATCACCCCCCAGGGGGGATGGTCACGCCACAATCCCTTCTCCTCCATTCTCCTCTCCGGATCTTGGGCATGCACACACACATGCCCAGTATGAGTTTATGCTGCTGGGTCTGGGACTAGAACTGCAGTTGACTATGTGGGAGTCCAGCAACATAGCCATTATGCCAACTGCTGGTCCCTGAGATTGCATTTCTAACCATTTCTTAGGTGATGCTAATGCTGCTAGACTGAGATGACACTTTGAGAATCACCTCCCTGCAGGATCTGTCTGCATATATTGCCAGCTATTCTGTTCAAATTTAATTTCTACTGTTTTAATAGAGTGTAGAAAAATTGATCATTAATAATAATAGGATAATTGATCTGACTGCTCACCTTGGAATTCAGATGCAAATTTTATGCTCATCTATAATTCTAAGCCACAGGTGACCAATCACCTAGAGTAGCTTTCTAGGCTGTCCTGAAACAGGACTCAGTACTTTAGGGTCTCCGCAGTAAAGCGATGGCACGCCACCATCATTTAAGAATGTAGATTGTTTATAAAATGACATGTCTTATACTTTCTGATGATAGTATATCTACTGGAGAAAATCTGAGCAGAAAACAATAGATATGAAAGTAAATGTAGCAGATTACTGTATCTAGGGATTAATCACTGATAACATGTAGCACTGGATATATGAGGAAGCAAAAGAGAAGAAATTTTCTTGCTTGGTGCCCTTGCAAGCAACAAATAAAAATTTATATTTGGTAATAGCCATTGACCCCAACTGTCACTTCCCATTTGGGCTGCCAGCTGCTGATTCTTCTGTTTGCAACTCTTTTCTCGTAAGGTCTCAACACTGTCCCTCATCCAGTACCACTCAAGATGTTTTCCTCAGCCTCTCTATATCCTTATTCTTCTTTTGCTTTTTTTTCTCTCTTGTGGAAAGCAATTTTCCTCTGTCCCTGGCCTTTGAGTTCTGCATTCTCATGCCCATGACCTCTGCTATAAGGATCTGCTCTTCTTAGAAATAGTGGGGATTATAAATAAATAATTTTATTTTGCTGCAAATATTCTTTTCCAGTCATATATCATCTATCTGCATGAATAGTGAAAATCTAGAAATAGAGATTACAATAGTAAATACTAGAATCTGTTTGGAGAGTGGTGGAGGATTCATGAGAAAATTTATAATCAACACAATGCATATAAATATGGAGAAAAAAACTACAGTATGGTGTATTATAGCAGAGTAAAAAATATGGACAATTTGACACATTTTTAAAATTATTTTCATCCCTTTTTTTATTTTAAATTTATTTATTTACATTCATGCACTGTACATCATTACAGTATACAAAATGAAGTTTTCATCCAAAATACATTGTCTGTTAGCTCAGTCAAGGATATTACCATACATGTTATCATCAACACATAATTTTCCATTTGTTTCTTATATATTTTCCTTCCTTCCTCTCCTCCTCCCCCCCCTTGATTCTCTACCTCTCACCCTCTACCATGTTTTTATTTAAAAACCTGGTAAAACTATTAATGAATGTGTACAAAATAAAGTAATGAGCAATGTTGAAGCAAATTAATAAAGGTATATCTTTGATTTGATTAGAGTATGCTATTTGCATGCCTTAAAAAACATACTGGGGACATTTGGATGGCATGGTGGTTAAGGCAGCCGGCTCCCACGTGGCCAGCTAAATAGTCTGAGTCTCAGACTCGGTGACTTAAAAAATACACTGGACACTTTAGTGCACTCATGCCCAAAATCATAAAAGGAAAATGGAGAAGAAGGGACTGCAGTGTGGCAATCCCCCTTGGAGGGTGCTTTCTCACTTTCTCTCTCTTTCTCTGTATGTCCCTCTCTTCAGTGAGTGCATATACCCCGCAGCAAAAATTAATAAAAACACACAAAAAATACTTAGTCCAAAAAATATACCAATTATATATAAACTGAAATCTTATTTTAGAAAAATAATTTTTTTTTGGAGAGGTTTTTGCTCTAGGGCACATGTGGCTGCCAGACAGACAGAGAGAGACAGAGAAACAGAAAGTGAGAAATCACCCCCAAGGGGTATGGCCATGCTGCAATCCCTTCTCCTCCATTCTCCTCTAGGGATCTTGGGCACGCATGCACATGTGCCTGGCATGAGTTTTAAGCCACCGGGTCCAGAACTTGACCGCAATCAACTACATGAGAGTTCAGCAACATAGCCCATACACTAACTGTTGGTCCCCCCAAAAATATTTTTTTGTAAGTTAGGGTGCTGTATTACTTTTTTTTTTATTATTATTATAAATTTTTTTTTCTTTTCTCATCACAACACACATATGAATTTTCCATCCAAAATACACTGTGCATTGGCTCAATCAAGCACATCAACATA
>NW_006159952.1:1333240-1335043 GCF_000334495.1 Tupaia belangeri chinensis
CTTCCGCCGGGCGCCCCGCGCGGCTTCCCAGGGTGTTGTATTACTTTTATATTGCCACTTAACATATTACAGCATAATTAACACTAAACAGCACAAATTTTTTAACTCAACTTTTTCTACAGGTCAGATCTGACCACAGTGTGGCTGGATTTTCTGCTCAGAGTTTCACAGGTGTTATGGATGGAGTTGTGTCTCCAGCTTTCCCCAAATGCACATTGAAATCCTAACGCCTGGTAACTATGAATGTGACCATATTTAGATCTAGAATCTTTGCAGATATTAGGATGAGGACACTTGAGTGGGCCCTAATATATTATGACAAGTGTCTTTAATAGAAGAAAAATGCCTTGTCTTGCAGGGCACACAAGAAACAAACCATGTGATATCAGAGGCAGAGATGGAGAGGTTGGAGTGAAACAGCAGCAAGCCAAAGATCTATAGTGTAAGGAATGGGCTGATCATGAGAGAAAATAGAAATGTAGAACCTTTATTGGGAGCGCCTCCAGGCGAGGTTTGTTGGTCCAACAAAGAAAGAGAGAATGGGGGAGACAGGTCAGAGAAGTCACGCCCTTGAGAGGGGCTTTTATAAGGCTATAGGGAGGGGGAGTGACTTAGAGGTAGGAACAGTCCATGTATGGTAAAGTGTTAGAGGGAGAGCAGACTGCTGTACCATGTAAGGTCTGGTGTTGTGTGCAGAGGAGAGCCCCGTGTGCAGAGTAGAGCACATGTGCTACATCTGGGTTAGATCTGAGAGCAGTGTGGATCTGATGACAGGCTAGTTCTGGGTTGTATCAGTCAACTAAGCTGTGGCGTTCAACCCCCCGCATCCAAGCTTCCCATTCCTCCAGCCCAACAGATAGCCACCACCAAATACTAGGAAGACTCAAGACAGGATTCTATGCTGACTTTAGAAGGACATGATCA
This sequence comes from Tupaia belangeri chinensis, assembly GCF_000334495.1. Taxonomy (NCBI): domain Eukaryota; kingdom Metazoa; phylum Chordata; class Mammalia; order Scandentia; family Tupaiidae; genus Tupaia; species Tupaia belangeri. The sequence goes on from NW_006159952.1 coordinate 1,334,165, forward strand.
AGCTGACGCTTCGATTTCAGGCTTCTGGCCACTGAAACTGTGAAAGAACAAATTTCTGGTTTTATAAACTACCCAGTCTGTGGTACTCTTTTGTAGCAGCCCTAAGAAACAAATTTAGCAGGCTAAAATTGAGGTGTTGGATGTACCTATGCTTCTCTTCTTAAGCTAAGATTCCTCTTCCAAGAGCATTGGTTGTTGGCAGCATTCAGTCTTTGAAGCCACAGAACTGACATTCCTGTTTGCAGGCTGTTGCCAGAGATTACTTGTATAGGTCCTTGTCTCATGGTTGCCATAAACAGTTGAGGATATAGTCTTGGGTTTCTTTTAGCTCTGCCAAATTGCATTTCTCTCTATTTTATTTATTTATTTATTTATTTTTTTTTTGAGAGTTTTTTTTGCTATAGGGCGCCTGTGCTCGCCAGACAGACAGAGAGAGACATAGAGACAGAAAGCGAGAAATCACCCCCCAGGGGGGATGGTCATGCCGCAATCCCTTCTCCTCTATTCTCCTCTCGGGATCTTGGGCATGCACACACATGCGCCCGGCGTGAGTTCTAAGCCACCGGGTCCGGGATGCAAACCGCGGTCGACTACGTGGGAATCCAGTGACATAGCCATTACGCTAACTGCTGGTTCCCCCAAATTGCATTTCTGTGGCTTACTGTGCCCATTAGAAAAGAAAACTCTGCTTTAAAGGGTTTGTGATTAGGTCAGGCCCACCTTAATAGGATAGTCTACTTTAGGACAACTGATTTTGGATTTAAGTACAGCTATGAATACCTTCAGCACATACCTAGATTACCACTTAGATGAATAACTGGGAGAAAGAATACTCACCTCGGGGCTGGAATTTAGGGGTGGGGCTTCTTAGAGCTTTCC
>NW_006159952.1:1335074-1375852 GCF_000334495.1 Tupaia belangeri chinensis
TACCACATGTACATCCTGATTTATCTGATTTGTCATATATTCCAAAAGAGGTCAGTAGGAATTACTTGAATAGCCAGTTTCTTTCAGTTTTCTGTATCCACAGCTGAAATAGTCTCTGGTATGAATATATACTACACATTTAACTCAAGAATCACTTTAGCTTTGTTCCAATGAGCATAAACTACATGTCTTTTCTTGTGCTAAAGAGATTTGGAGCCTGATCTGTGGCAATAATCATATTGTTACTAATTTCTTCTTAGGTATGAAGCTGATAGGATTGAGTCAAGGGGGCAACATGAACATATCTTTTAAATTTACTATTATAAATAGTTTATATTATACACACTTTTATTAGGGGCTAGGATGTTAAAATACACACACACACACACACACACACACACACATACACACACTCTTGTTTTTGGATATAGCAATAAAGTATATGCTCTTTTAATTAACTTCTAGGTAACTGATCCTCTGCATTAATTGGTGTTCACTCATCCTGTTATGACAAGTGTTGCCTAAGGCCTGTGACTCACTGAGTACCTGCATCTTGTAGGCATTTTCAAGGACTGCCACATATTTCTAAAATGTAGTTGCTGCTTCTCCAAGAGTCACTGGTTTATTATCAAACTTTTACCAACTATTTTCCTTGTTATTTTACTCATATTATTGAATTAGTTATTCATAAGTAATGTAAGGAAGCTGTAAAGGGGAAACCCTTCATGGAAATAGGCAACTATTTTGTAAAAGAATGTGATAAAGCCAAGTTGTTGAAGCTAAAGTTAAATGAAATGTAGACAAAACAACTGTAGACTTGAGAAAATCTTCAGAGGAACTAATTATTCACATTACTATACAAGCAACAATGGTATTAAAAATATTTAATTCAAAGCAAGGTTATTCTATTCTTTATATAAACTGTGAACCACCCTCCTATATGTGCCTTAAATATTTTTTATTAAGAATTATTTTATTGAACTTTATTTATTCATTTATTTGTTTAATTTGACCAGAAAGGGACAGAGCAAGAGAGAGAGAGAGAGAGAAAGTGAGAAAGCAAGTCAGGTTTGGGACTTGAACTACAGTTGGCCATGTGGGAGGCCAGTGCTCTTAACCACCATGCCACCTGCTGGTCCCAGTGCCTTTGAATCTTTATTCCACTTCAGAAAAATATCCATGGGGCCAACCAGTAGTGTGGTGGTTAAGGTGCTGGATTTCCACATGGTCTACTGCAGTTTGAGTCTCAGATCTGATGGCTTCAAATCACAACAAAATAAATAAAATTTTAACAAAATAAAATGAACATGGGCAAACAGGTGGCCTAATGGTTAAGGCACTGGACTCCCACACTGAAATTTGAGTCCTGGACCCAGTGGCTTGAAAATTACTCCAGGCATGTATGCATGTGTTCCCGTGTTCCCAAAATCCCAGGAGGATGGAGGAGAAGGGATTGGTGGCCATCCTCCCTGGGAGTAATTTCTCACTTTCCCTCTTACTGTTTCTCTGTCTCTCTGTCTCTCTCTCTCATGCGAGTGCACATGCCCTAAGGAAAAAATCTCTAAAAGTATTCAAATCTAGAATCCTGAAAACCATGATAAGACACTATGGGTGAACCCAAAACATAAAAAATGAAGAGGCCCAAGCCCTACATCTAAAGCTGGGAAAATACATGTCCTTTTTTTATGTTTGAATGAGACACTTTCTAAAGAAATCTGTGTTTCATGAGGAAAGTGGTGTGATAAACATCGGTTAGTATTTTTCTGGCCAGTTTCTCTAACAGACCTTGATACTTATATCTGTATCAAGTGCTACAGAAATAAAAGGGAGCTATTGGTCCTGGTCTCACTTGAATGGAAGACTTGGTTAATTGAGTCTTGGTAATGACTGTGGAGGAATAACATGGATACTGACTCCTCTTTCTGCAGTATCCTTTGTCTCTCTCATTGTTGCCTAATTCATTTGAAGTTGTTTACTTCATGTGCTGACAGGAGCGGAGACTGATGGCAACCGTTTAAAATTCTCTCTTATCTATTTGAAATTTCTTGTTAGCATTCCTACCTGGTTTCCGTGGGTGTATGAAAACAAAAAAGAATCAGATACAAACAGAGCGTTAAACAATGCCTTCTGCCTCCCAGCTTCATTTAATACTCTCTCATATACCCGAGTTAATAATTCACACTCTGCAGAACCCCGGCACGGCTCTATTAGATTTGATGTCCTCCATTAATGTGACAGCACACATCCAGCGCAAGGCCACAGTGTGAATAGTCCAGAGGGCGGTGGCGTTCTTTAGGGTCCTGCGCTCCAAGTGTCCCTCTAGACGAGTTTTCCCATTCAAACACAGGTCTCCATACAGCTAAATTCTATTAAAAAGTGTTTTCTTTAAGCGGGCCTCATGATAGAATTCCAACCAAACTGCAGAATTGCAGAACCCACCATTTTTTTTTCCTGCATGAACAAGCCTGGTTTTCCAGAGATGAGTGGAAGGGAATCTTCCCCTTTTCCTACTTTTCATCACTGTCTTTTAGCTGCCCATTAACAAAGGAGCTGACATTACGTTTTGTCAAAGGATGAGTGCCTGAATGGGAGTGTTTGGCACAGGGTGTACAGGTCAGGTAAAAAGCAATCTGATGTTTTATTTAAATGTTTTTTTATAAAAGGAGCATAAGAAGAACTGAGAGAATATAAAGTAAGAAAAAAACAAGACCATTTCCAAGTGAAAGTATAGGGATTTTTAAATTTCTCATTCATAGTTCTGATTTTTGATGTGTTTTGTAATAAATCATCACCAATCCTGGTCCTGAGAATTGCATTTCAGGAGAAATAGGTAAACCTCAGTAAGTACGTTTGAGCTGTATTTCATGATATAAAAACTTAACGTTACATCATCCAAATTTTCTTGTCTGTATCTAGAGTTTGGTTGATTATATGGAGTGTTCATGTAGTAATGCATCCTCACAAAGGAAAAAATAATGGAGAGTTTGTGATGACGATTGTCAGAATTATCTTCACGAGACTTTCAGTAAAGTGCCAGCTCTCATGGTATAGCTAATTTTGCTAATATTGTGCAAAATTTACTCACAAAATATTTTCTTCAAAGCAGACAAGCCTGAAGATGATAACGATCACTATCTAATTTGGAACCATGATTTACAAGAAGACATAAAATCTCATTAAGGAAAGTACAAAGCAGAAAGAAAACGAGAGAAAGGAAGAAGAAAGGAAAGGAAGAGACAGGGAAGGAATGCCCCAGCCAAAGCTACATTCCGGCTAAAACAACAGTGAAAACCAAACCAAACTGGATAAAATGTGTTTTTATCTGTTAAAATAAGGCAGTTATAGAACTAGGAAATGGAATTTATTTAAAGGTCTTTATTTGTAAACAATGGCTATTAGCTGAATGAATTTAGCAAAAGATCAAATACAGTAGGACATAATTAGCTTGTTTTTCTGCATTAAAATATCCCCTTCTTTCTTCCCAGATTGTTTGTGATACACAGACCTTGGGTCCTCGACACAGAAAGTGTGGCATAAGCCAGAGCTAAAAAAGAAATGCCAATTTTCATATATCTCCTATGTCTGAAAAGGAGTAGACAGTTAAAAGAACAAACTCAACATGTGATTAGCATTAAATTGTACTTGTTAGCTTCCTTAGAGAAAATAGGTAAAATAGTGTGAAGTTAGATTGTGGTGTTACATGCCTTTGTAGGGAGATAAACTAATAATGGCAATTATGGTTCTTTGTATTATTGTGGCTGATACTGTCTTGTTAAGCAAAACAATTAAAAATGGCCCTGTATTAATACAAATCATTCTTTAATGCATCTTACGATAACCAATCCACCTAACGATAAGGTGATAATATTTATTGGGAGTTTATATTTACTTTATGTTTTTTTTTATAATGCTTTGTATGTGTGAATTTATTTAACTTTATAAAAATCATCTCCATTTTACAGATTAAAAAAATAAGGCCCTGGGAGATGAAATAAATTTTCCAGCCAGTAGAGGGTGAAAAGAAAAAACAGAATCCAGGCAGTCTCCCCAAGTATTTAACGACTACTTCATTCTAGTTTTTAAAATATGTGAAACTTGAAATTCTATATATTTGTGACATCATAGAGTTACCCACGATAAATAGAAATGCTAAATTGCAAAGTGATGACGTTCACCCTAAATTCTGCATTTATTTATTTATTTATTCAATTAAAAATGATTTGCATCTAATACTAAGTGGCGGGGATATAAAAATTAGTAAAACATAAATCTTTCTTTTAAAAATGTCCTGACTTTGTTTTTTGAGAGAGGTTTTTGCTACAGGGTGCGTGCGCTTGCCAGACAGAGAGAGACAGAGAGACAGAAAGTGCGAAATCAACCCCCCAGGGGGGATGGCCATGCCGCAATCCCTTCTCTTCCATTCTCCTCTCGGGATCCTGGGTACGCACGCACATGGCCCCGTTGTGACTTCAAAGCCACTGGGTCCGGGACGTGAACCGTGGTCGACTACATGGGATTCTAGCAACATAGCCATTATGCTAACTGCTTGTCCCAAAAATGTCCTATTCTAATAGAGAAAAGAGAAACGAAGTGAACACTCACTGTATAACTATGCATTTTAGTATGCAGTTGGATCTCTTTCCTGAGGTAAACCTTGAAAACACAGCTTCTACATCCACTATGAGGAGGCCAGGGAGGGGAAGATGTAAAAGCCAAAACTTCAAAATAGGTGCTACTTGAGCTGAATTTTTTTTAAATTTATATATTTATTATTTTTATACATTCAACCACCACACATCATTTCGCTTGTAAAGAGAATTTACTCAACATGAAATATATCTCAGACCAGCCCAGCTCAGAATACTTTATATGTTAGCACCAACAGGTAATAAACCATTTCTGTGTCCCACAAAAGTCTTTTTCATTAATTAATTAATTAATTAATTTTTTCCTGAAACTTTTTTATAATTAATTTACATCATTCCCTAAGCATCACCACAGCATACAAAATGTGATGTCCCATTCAGAATATACTGCATAGTGGCTTAATCATGCATGTTATCATCAATAATTTCCCATTTCTAGTTGGAAAATGTTACCCCTATTTCTGACCCTCTCCCCTTTCTCACCCTCTTCCCACATTATCTCTGGTGTCTACAGTTGTCTTCCATTCCTTTTCCCCCCACATTTTAATGATCACACAATTTCTTAAATAATCCAACTTTTAAAGGCTGCAGGGTAGGTGGGTTGATTTAGCTTACTTGCCATTCCTGAGGAATGGAGAGATGGGGTTGTTAGCACTCCTAGTGGAAAGTAAAATTGTTAAAAAGAGTAGACTCTCACCTCATATCTGCAGGATGGTGCACAGTGACCCTATGCTATCTAATGGAATGGTAAGAGCGCTCCCTGTCTTCATAAAAAATTCTGCGGTGATAAAACGTAGATACAATGGGTAGCAGTGAACACCTCTGATGTTTTGAAATCCAGGTTACAATCATTCATTCAGTGTAATAGAACAAGCATGGAGAGATGAAGATTCTCATCACAGCTCTGTCACTTATAAGCTAGTGAACTTGGTAAGTTAGTTCACCTCCATGAGCATCAGTACACTCTCCTTTAATATGGAAAAAAAATGATGACATCTCCTCCATATAATCATAAGGACTTTTTCTTACCTTACTCCAGTCAAGTGTATAAGATGCTTCTTGCCGAGACCTTCAGCCTTGTTAATTCTCTACCGAAAACCCTTCTTCCAAATATAAGCATGGCTTGCTCTCTTGCTTCCTTCAGGTCTTTGTTCAAATATGACTGTTAAACATGGCCTGTGTTTAAAAACCATTATTCCCCTTCCCAAGCACTCACAATCCCTATATGCTATTACATTTTTTTCAAAGTATGTACCATCTTCTAGCATAACATATAAAATCCTAATGTATTTATGTGTCTATTTTCTTCCACTGAAATGTAAGCACTAGAAGGTCAGACACTTTTGTGTATTTATTCACTGTTTTATCACAAGCCAAGACATAATAGACACCCAATGAATAGTCATTGAGTCCATGAATGTTGGACTCAATAGCCAATAACTATGTCTGTCTCTATCTATCTATTTATGCAGATATATATAATACAGGAAAAGAATTTTGATGGATTATCATGAGTTTCAAATAAAGGATTTAAAATTGCCCATTGTACCCCATAGATCATCTTCCATCAAGAGAGCTGTACTCAAAAACTAGAATGCAAGTACTTGGCATTGTTGAAGCTACTTTAAAGAGTATCGATTAGCCTTGAATCTTCACCCACTTCCTCTAAATATGCATCCAAATCCCAGCATTTTGCCTCTTAGAGTTGAGCCACATGGTGTACAAACTGGAGGCATGAACAAGCACATATTGGAGAGAGGGGGTTGGAAGCAAAGAACAAGAAAACCCAACTGTGGTAGTTAGGCAATCAGCCTTCACGATGACCCCTATTGACCCTGACTCCTGTGATTCACAAACTAGTTCCCTACTGCGTTGCTCTGAGGTTGGTTTGTGTGACTAATAAATATACCAGAAGCGATGATGACAGATGTTTCCAAGATCAAATTAAGAAAGAGTTAATAAAAAGCGGACACTGCCACTTTCATCTTGGTCATACTCTATTTTGGCTCACTCACTTTGGGGAAATCAGTTGTCATGTTGAGTGGGGCTGGAGTGGGGCCGACATGACGAACTGAGACCTCCTGGCAACAGTCACAGCGGGCTTCGAAATGAGCAGGCTCACACCGTCAAGCCTTCCCATGACTGAAGCTCTTGCTCACATCTTGCCTGCAACTTCCAGGAAGCCTGAGCCGCAACCATTTACCTAAGCTGTTTTCAGGTTTCTGGTTCCCGGAAACGTATGAAATAATGTTTATTGTTTTAGGTTGCTCAATTTGTGGAAAACTTATTATATAGGAATAGATATCTAATGAAATTACCAGCAGCAATAGAAGAAAAGATAGTCTGATGAATGTTCTGAATTTTTCCACTTCAGTGGTCATTTCTTCCCATTAGAAAGACAGATAATGGAGGGAAATAAGGCATAGGAATTTTTTTTTTCCTTTAAATCTCTCTCTCTATACACACACACACACACACACACACACATACATAGTGTCTCTCTCTCTCTCTCTATATATATACAAACATATACACACACACATATATATATATATTATATATATATTCTCTCTATATGCACACACACACACACATATATAGTCTCTCTCTCTATCTATCTATCTATATATATATATACACATACACACACATATCCCTCAGAACTGGCAGGTGGCGTAATGGTTATGAGTTCTGGATTCCCATATGGGCCAACCGCGGTTTGAGTCCCGGACCTGGCAGCTTGCTTTCTCACTTTCTTTCTCTCTGTCACTCTGTCCCTCTCTGGTCAAATTAAAAACAAATAAATAAAATAAAGTTCAATAGAATAATTCTTAAGAAAATGATAATCCGTCAAAGTCAAGTGTCCATATATCTCCCACTTTTAAAATACGTTTTAGAGTTCTTATAGAGCTTTGGTAAGATGAGGTCCATAAATTCTTTTGAATGAATGAAGATGTCTGTTTTGTTAATCAACTAATCAATCAATTAATTTTTTAGTCATGCAGAAGACTGGAAGGGAGTTGGTTGAAGCAGAGGTTCTTGTTGACATGGTATATGTGAAGGACTACATTCTGATAAACCAGAAGAGCAGGCAATGATGGTAGAGTGTATAGCACACAGTCAACCACCTCTACCTAAAGTAAGAGACGAAAGCAAAATCACAGATCTGGTCATCTGAGTTGCCACTGAATTCCAGAGTCCAATATTTCAAATAGCGTGAGACTCAAAGTACAAATAGCTTTTAAATGTCTAAGTTAATGTTAGTAAGTTTAAATGGTTTCTTTGATCTTTTATGACTTTTCCCTTCTCCTTTCTCTCCCTATCTGTTTCTCTATCTGTAATTATCAGGAAACAGTGAAATTGTTGAGAATTAAGATACCATAGCCCTGACTGAGCAGATACAGAAATATCAGTGAAAGAAGGAAAACATTTTATTGAGAAAAAAGCCAATAAAATTAGGATATTGGGCTGGAGAATACTGTAGATGGAAAAAGTAGTGAATTTTTTGATTTTGAGATGGTTCTTACCATCTTCAGAAGTAAACTTATCATCTATCTTTGATCCCCCAAATTGGACAGCATTTGTTTAAATATGTAAAATTTTCTACTTAAACTTTGTTCCTCATTTGGGATCTAAATATGAAGAAATAAAATGTACAAGAATGACAGAAAAATGCAGGTGAAATGGGGAATAGCAATCGAACTTCTACTTGACAGAGTCTACCTTATTTTTTCAGTAGATGTACTACTTGACAGAGTCTACCTTATTTTTTCAGGAGATGTATTGATGGGGGATTTTACCTTGATTTTATTATTAAACTTTTTTAGAATTAAAGTATAACCTTGATTTTATTATTAAACTTTTTTATAATTAAAGTATGTTTCCTTTGTCTATCAATCAGTTTAAATTGTGCTCCAAGATGGAATATGAAACATGAAGATTGAGGAGTTTGTATTATGAACCAAGATGCTCCTGGGATAAACCATACACACCAAGGTCTAGCAGCTCTGTCTCTGGCAGCCTAAGTTTTCATGGCAATGAGATCACCTGCCTCAGAGCAACAATTCTCATAAAGTGGTATAAAATTATATTTCCGTGGCAAGTCTTTGGAGTGGCCACCATCCCCTGTAGTGGCCTGTTCTATTTGACAGAAATGATATTTCCATCTTTTGAAAATAGCAATTGTAACCATGTCAGAAACCTAGGATCAATATAATGAAGATTTTCCTACCTTGAACAATCCTCCTCTTATCCCTAGGTATTGTCATATAGGGAGACTAAGAACAATATTCTTTCTCTTGAAATTCTGATAATCTTACCATGCCTATTTATCTAAATAGGCTATTGACCATTGTGAAAGAGACCAGAAAGATAGTAAGTTTTCATCTGAACACACCAGATAATCTGCTTCAAGTCCCTAGCTGTTATTGTGCTACTCTAACTTTGATCAGATTCTTGAAGAAGAGTTAGGGTGCTCCACATATCAGTCAAAGATAAGCCATTTGTTACAAATTCTTTTTTTTTTTTTGAGAGGTTTTTGCTATAGGGCATATGCACTCACCAGAAAGAGATACAGAGACAGAAAGCAAGAAATCACCCCCTTAGGGGTGATGGCCACACCTCAATCCCTTCTCCTCCGTTCTCCTCTTGGAATCTTGGGCGCACACATGCCCAGCATGAGTTTAAGCCACCGGGTCCCGGACTCAAACCGTGATTGACTACATGGAAGTCCAGTGACATAGCCATTATGCCCATGGTCCCATTTGTTACAAATTCTTAAAGGATAGCAAAATTTCTTAATTTATCCAAGTTATTACATAGTACAACTTTCAAGACTGTCAATGAGAATAGACACTGGGGGAGAATCCCTGTTATTCTGTCATGGGGCTATGAAATACAGTACAGATCAGAATATAATATAGGCAAGAAATGCAGTGCATTATTAACATGGGGGAAGTCAAGCAAGAAGAGGAAAGAAAGACATTATTAAAAAATATATTCTATACTCAACTGTGTAAAAATATGTTTATATATGTAGATATATATATATATATATACACACATATATATAAAATTATACATTTAAAAAGTAACATGCTTCTTATGAATAGTGACATATACATGTCATGTTCAGTGTCAACTTTCACAAAACAGGTTTAATTTTTGCATAATCATTGAGGGATTTCATGTTCATTGATCAAATAAACTGTTAATCTTATGTGGTCCAGCATTGTTTAAAGCACTGAACTCCCACTGAACTTCCACATGGCCAAATGCTATTTGAGTCCTGGAGCCAGTGGCTTAAAATTCATGCCTGGGTCGCGTGCGTGTGTGCCAAAAATCCTGAGAGTAAAATGAAAGAGAAGGGATTGCAGCCTGGCTGTCACCTGGGAGGTGATTTCTCACTTTCTGTCTCTCTGGTGAGCACATGCGCTCTATATGAACATTTTATTAAAAAAAGTTAATTTCATGCCTACCTGAATTATGGCTAAGATATCGTCTAGAAATTTTAGTTTAGGGGGCTAGCAGGTGGTGTGGTGGTTAATGGTCCTAAACTCCCACATGGTCAACCATGGTTTGAATCCTGGCCCTAGTGGCTTACTTGCTCACTTTCCCTTTCTCTCTGTATCTCCTTGTTTCTCACTTTCTCTCTCTTTCTATTGTTCTGTCTGTCTCTGTTCAAATTAAAATAGGTAAATAAATAAATAAAGCTAAATAAAATAATAATTAAAAATAAATTTTAGTTTAGATCTCTTAACATATTGAGTCATCAGGAAAGTCATGATTATAGATTTCTATGCATTTTTGCATAGAAAAATATGTCATGACTTTCCTGATCGCCTAATAGATCCAACACTGTTAAGGCTTCACTTACATGCCTCTAATGACAATCTTTCCAGGTCAGTGGGGAATGACCAATATTAAGAAGTAGTCAAGAGGTCCAGACTGGTTGATGTTTAGGACATAAACTCCTTTCAGTGTATCCAAACTGCTAGTGTGTACAGATTGTGGGCAGTGTTTAGCTGAGTGTTCTTTTGTCTGCTTTACTGGGAGGTTCAGTATTTCTCAAACAGGTTACTGCTGTCTGGGGTGTTGTGTAGGTGTCCAAACTCATGTCCAGGCTGTGTGGCTGAAGTTGAATCTGTTCCTAAGCTGATATTGACCAGACCTGTGACTGTCTTCACTATCTCCTATGACATGTATGAAGTCTTGCTCCACATTAGTTAAACATGAGACTTGAAAAGGGTTATCTTGGTTCTGGGACTATGATGGATATCAGGGGGAAGGGATGAGACTCATGGTGACTAGGTCTAGGAACTGAGTCTTATTGCCCTGTATATCTCTCTTGTTTCTCAAAGCTCCTGTCACCAATTTAAATTTTGAGTTGTCTTGATAGTAAATAATTCCAATGGAGAAGACACTTTCCATTCAGATCGTTCAACTAATCCTTCACATTATAATTCCAGGCTTCGCAAGCAACCTCTGATTAAAATGAGCCTCTCCAGGAAGATTCATTTACATGGATAGAAATGCAGTAATAAAGACAGCTTGGCAATCATAATTTTACAAAAATTAATAAATCGTCATTAGAATTTATATCTCAATCTCCTATGAATTGTACTGAATAAATCAGCCATCTTGATTCTGTTCAGTCATCAGTTGGTAGAAAATATCCTGTCTGGGGAGCTCTAAACCTGGGGAATAAACCTTATCCTGTATGAGGGATTTTCAAAAGCTATGTGAAAAATGCACATTATGAAAAAAACTGTACATGGATTTTACAATTTTGGGTACCAAAATAAATTCTTACTTTACTTTCATTTCCATGAACTTTTTGAAGTTCTCGCATATTTATTTTTTAAAAGATTTTTTACCAGAGAGTGTATATGCTCCCCAGAGGGAGACAGAGATGGGAACAGAGGCAGAGAGAGACAGAAGGGAGAAAGCCTTCCACACTGGGAATGGCCACAACTTAATTCCTGCTTCTCTAACACTCCATCCTATAGAGATTTGGGACATGCTTGTGTATATACATGTGCCAGGTATCTTTCTCAAGCTGCCAGCTCCAGGACTTGAACTGTGGAGTCAACCGTGTGGGATCTAGCTGCCTAAACCACCAGACTATGGAGTTGGCCCCCTCTTGTATCAATCTCTTTTTTTTCTTTTTTTTTTGGAGATGTTTTTGCTATAGGGCGTGTGTGTTCACCAGACAGACAGAGAGGCATAGAGACAGAAAGCGAGAAATCACTCCCCAAGGGGGATGGCCACGCCACAATCCCTTCTCCTCTCGGGATCTTGGGCACGCATGCACACGTGCCCAGCGTGACTTTTAAGCCACTGGGTCCAGGACGCAAACCGCGGTCGACTACGTGGGAGTCCAGCGCCTTAGCCATTACACTAACTGCTGGTTCCCGTCTTGTATCAATCTTAATAAGCTAGTAGCTTCCTCCCTTTCTTCCTGGGAAGTCAGAAAAGTTGGTTTTGCTTCTCTTTAATTTCGTAAAAGCCACATGTTTGTCAATTAGGTGGTAGGAAATATTTATACCAATATTTTTTACTGTGAAAGGATGTGATTTTGAAACTCACAAATCATTTTGTTCAACCGTGAGGCAATAATAACCCTCTCAGTCCCCATCAAACCAACCCCCTCTGGTCTTTAAAAAAGAAATAAAACCTGGGCCATCATCATTAACATGGTCACCTATGTGGCTTCGGAGATGCTACCTAGAGAACTTAAAAGAAATACATTTCCATATTATGTGGTTTGTCTACTTCCTTTCATAAGGGTGTGTCTACACTAATGATTTTTAAACAGCTGCTTGTGGAGTTTCAGAAATGCTGCAGAAACCCCACTGAGGCGGTTGTAGGGAGGGGAACATTCTGAGATATGCCTGGTTACTACCTTTTCCTTACAGCCATCCTGACCCTAGGTCCTTTTCCCAGTCAGAACACCTACATTTTCTGCTGGACTTTTGGCAGCTCTTATTAAATGAATAGTTTTAAACACACATTCACATTGTAGTCCTACAGGGCTTATAAGGATATTGAATCATATTGGAAATATTGTGTGTATTGAGGTTAATTAACTATTCCTTTTTCTTTTTTTGTTTAGTTTATCAAAGGGTGTGGACACTCACTGGAAAGAGCAAAGAGAGTAGTTCAGAAAGCATGCACCATGGAGAATGGTCACGCCACAATCCCTTCTCCTCCATTTCTCCATTTATTGGGATTTGGAGCACACATGCATACAAGCCCAGCATGTTTTTCATGTGACTAGGACTGGGATTTGCACTGTAGTAGTGGGATCTGATTCCTTTAACCTTCAGGTCATGGGGTCAGCTCTTGACTAAGCTATTCATTTGAGTGGAAAGAAAGCACTTCACACGCACACACACACACACACACACACTCACACCACACAGCCGCATATATAGTTTCTCACTAGTAACACGCTCACTGAAGTCTGCTAAGAGATCTCAGAATACAGCTGTCTCTATTTTTTAAGGCTTACTACTCTGTGACCATAGGAAAATAAGGCATTTCCAAATATTTGGGAATTGCACATATTAAAAATACCTTACATTTATTTACTATAGTATTCCCTCCTTTTGCCATTTCATTTTAAAATATGCCATGTTCTTTTCCTTCCTTTTAAATATCCCCTCCCCTTTGGCAGTTAAGTAGTATCTTAAAATAAAAGCTATGGGAATTTATAATAAAATTAGTATTCCTTTCCCCCATTTCCACTTCTTCAATAAAATTAGAGGAATGCCGGTGATTGCAGTAATCTGATTGGGAATTTAAATGCAAAGAAAATCAAAAAATTCTAAATTGTGGTTCCCACAGCAACTATAAAAAGACACTCAATATGACTGCATATTTATATTAAGATATAAAACTTAACAACTTCCCCAGTTATACAAATGCTATATAAAAACAAAGGGGTGGAATTATGGTTGCTATGGGAATCACAACTCTGAACCTACTGACTTTTGGAAGTTTAAATATACTGACACAGAATTTCACACTGAATATTACATAGGTACAGGAACATGCACGGGATTAGAGACAAACATGTGGCAAATGACATGGAATGAAATAATGAAAGAAATGTCGCTCTAGTGCCTAAATGTCTCCTATTTATGGATCCGTCCCTCTGACTCTGATAGTCCACGGCTTCTGAAAACAAAGCAAAATATCCATGGGCTACTCTTTATGAAGGATGGTGTATATGTTTAGCCTCCTCCTACAGCGTAGCGGCGTAACTGCTATTAAATGTCATAGAAGGAATACAGGCATTGGAAACATAAAGACATCACTGTGAATCTTGAGCTAGCAATTGACTGGCCACAGAACTTCTCGTTCTTTTTGCAAACTCAGGATATTAATTTTATTCTATAGACTTTTTTATGAGACTTAAAGAATGGGTACAGAATTCCTAGCTAAGATATGAAATTAATGTGTGGAATTTTGTGCTTTGTAGGACCCAACAATTTTCACTAGGCTGCATTTGCTATGTCAGGGAGCTATTTTAATTTCCCTCCAACTAGCTGCTGGAAAAAAAAATTATAAGTGAATAATACTCATCTTTGACTTTATGGAAATAATATTCTAGTTAGATGATACAATAAATAATATTTGTATAAAATTCATGATTTAAAAAACTCCTAAAGTATGATTGTTTAAAAATCATGCAAGAATAAGAGCTATTTCCCTTCTTTGGGCTGTATCTAAGTATAAAATCATATGTACTTTCAGGAAAACAGGTGACAATGATAATCATATAATTCTTCTGTATTGCTTTCTTTCTAAAGATTATTTCTTTAATTTTATTTGTTATTATTATTTTGATTTTCTATAGGGAGTATGCACTAAACAGGGAGAGATGGAGAAAGAGACTGAGGGAAAATGTTTAAGCAAGCTGCCTCATCTGGATTTGAACCATGATCATCCAAGTGGGAGTCCAGCATCTTCACCACTACACCATCTGCTGGTCCCCTTCTATATATTTTTACCCAAAACAATATTTTAACTATTTACTTAATACTTACACTGTGTCAGTTTTCTTCTGTGATTTCTTTCTCTCCACTTCTTTTCTTTCATTTTTCCTTTCTTCTTCCCTTTCTCTTCCTTTCTTTCTTCTCTTTGTCTCTACCCTCATCCCTCTTTCTCTGTCTCCTTCCTAGCTTTCTCTCTCTCTCTTTCTTTGTTGCTTATTATTTTGCTTGCTTTCTTCTGAAAATCTCAGCAGTTCTATGATTTCTGTTTCTTTAGATAGAAGTCGATATGTGTCTTTTCCAAAACCAGGAGACTGCAAGGAGAGTAGAGCTGACTGAATCCCTTATTATTATTGATATTATTAGTATTCCAAGTATCTCATTCTCAACATAGAAAAATACAAGCAGTGTTGTAATACAAGTGTAACTTTAATGATACAGCTGAGGTAAGCTTATTGAGTAGTTTCTTTCTTCAGTTATTATCAGGTTCACATTTAAAAAAAAAGAGAATTATTCATTTAATTTAATTTATTAATTTATTAATGTGCTATAGGGTACATGAACTCACCAGAGAGAGACAGCGACAGAGAGCGGGGAGAAGTGAGAAAGTAAGCCACCAGGTCCAGGACTTAAACCATGGTGAGCCATGTGAGAGTCCAGCATCTTAACCCCCATATCACCTGCTGGCCTGCAGGCCCATACTTTTCTGACCAGAACTCTCTCATAGCAATTTCAAAAGTCTTGGTGTTCAGTTTGTCATAATGTCTATGTCATGTCTTCTGAAGGACACATCACATCATGGTGTTACCTGCCTAATACTGAAATTTACTAATTTATTTTTTTCTCAAAGTTTTAATTATATTAGAAAAGCTTCAGACATGCAAACTAGAATTTTCACTGCCATCTAGAACACCTACTTTGTTGAAAAGTAAATACCCATGGTACTGGTCAGATATAACCTTTGAAGAAAATAAAGCTCAGAGGCTATTAGGATAATACGCCCTAGATCAGAGTTTCTCAAATTTTGACAGCAGACTACGGTAGGAAACACATTTTATGTTACACTCCAGTATACATAAACAATACTTTCGTATTTACACACAAACAGAGGTTTTACAAAACAATGCACCCTCACTAAATGCCAGGCAGTTTATTCTATTTGAATTGATTTTTTTAGCTTAGAGGTGTTATTTATTTATTTATTTTTCACATGTGCTTGCTGGAGAGGCAGAGAGACAGAAAGTGAGAAATCACCCCTCCAAGGGGGGATGGCCATGCCACAATCTCTTCTTCTCCATTCTTCTTTTGGATTTTGGGCATGCACACACAGACACGCTCAGCATGAGTTTTAAGCCACCGGGTCCAGGGGACTCAATCTATGGTTGACTACATGGGAGTTCAGTGATGTAACCATTATGCCATCTGCTGGTCCTTTGAGTTGATTCTTTTATAAAAATCTAGTTTTGACTCACGAGACTGATGATATGACCTATACCAAAGACCTTCTGTTCATAGTTTAAAAGACTCAGAGCATACTAGCAAAAAGTGGCAGAACATGAATAGGAAACCAGATTCTCTGGATAGCACATAAAGCTGTCTGTCTGTCTATTCATCCATCTGGCAGATTTACAACCTTGAGTAGGCCACTTATTTTTTCTGTCACTCAGTCTATTTTTATTCTGGAAAATAGGGAAAATGAATACCCTCTCATAAACTGTAAATGAGTGTAACACTTTTTGCACAGTGACTAAGGCACATAAATGCTATATGGAGTTTCTATTAGTCCTTACTATTAAAAAAACAGTCTTCACTTTGTGACCTAAGTTATTGCTGTGGAAGTGGAGATGGAATAAAATAAATTTTGCCTTAAGGAACTGGCAATGTATTATGGGGTAGAGACAGGAAAGTAAATACTTCTAACGCATGGTATGAGTTTATAATAAATGGTAGATGGATGATCAAGTTACTGTGGTAACAGCTGCCTTCTCAAATGACACACACCCAGATTGCTTAGATTGCTTGTGAAGATTTGCCACTTAAGGAGGTCTATAGGCAAACCTATTGAGACCAAAGTAAAATAATAGTTGATTACGGCTGGTGTGGGGAGGAGGGTCGGAGGAGTCTCCAAGAATTCACATATAAGTAAGGAGTTCACTTTTCCCTGCCATTTCCCGCAGTGCCACATGTCTGCTGTGGCTTCTACTTATTGAAGTCCCCCCATTCTTCTTCAAATGTTGTCCTGTTATTTGCGTTTTATTCTCCACTTGCCACGTTCATGGCCCTGCTGCCCAGCTTGGATCTCATCCATTTAAATGGAAGGACTGCCCACACTGCGATGTTGCTGATTCATGCTCTTGGAGTTCTGGGCAGTTTTCCTGAAGTGGCTCCTCCTTGCATCTCACAAAGGACCTAGAATAGCACTACTCAAACACTGAGTCATTTGAGAATCTTGTCTAGCACTTTTCAGTATTCTCCAAAGCTGTTTCCTCCCCAGGGCAGATGTGCCTTTGAGTTAAACCCGGAACACTTTCTCCTCTCTGATTCTCAGCGTCTGTGCAGGTTTGATGAGTCCATCATGCCAGATTCCTTCTCAAAGACTTGACAGTGTACCGAGGCAATTTGGCTTCTGCAGGATTCCTTCGATTTTGTAGGCGTTCATGAACATATCTGCATCCTAAGAACGCTGTTGTGTGTTACTTTCCGAAAAGACTTTTAGAGATAGTGGGATGTTGGCAAATGTTTCACAACCAGCAATCTGGGGAAGGATTGGAAGAGAAGCCCTGATTAGTAGCGTGTGCTGATTTCCATAGAGTGAACACTCCTAGCATGGCCAGCTTTAGGGTTATACCCTGTGCAAAGCATGGAGTGAGTTTTAAGCCACCACGTCCAGGGCTTGGCCATGTGGGAGACCAGTGGCTTAAGCACCATGGCATCTGCTGGTCCATTTTCTTCTTCTTTTTTTTTTTTTTTTTTTTTTTTTTAAGTGGTGTTTTTTTTTTTTAAGAGGGATTTTTTGCCATAGGGCACATGTGCCTGTCAGAGAGACAGAAAGTGAGAAATTCCCCAGGAAGAATGGCCACACCACAATCCCTTCTCCTCCGTTCCCCTTTTGGGATTTTGGGCATGCACACATATGCCCCTGGTGTGATTTTAAGCTGTCAGGACTGGGACTTGAACCTTGGGCGACTTTGTGGGAATTTGGCAACATTATACCATCTGCTAATTCTCCCCTTTTCCTTCTATTTTTAACAGGTTTTGTTTGGAGATATAATTCCCATTTAACTTAATGGTTTAATATAGTCACAGAGTTGTACAGCCATCCCTAGTCAACTTAAGAATACTTTCCTCACTCCTAAAAGAAAGCTCTTATCCATTAGCAGTTTACCCTCCCCCACCACTAGCCCTGGTTAGACCTCAATTTACTTTCTATCTCTATAGATTTGCCTATTCTAAATATTTAATATAAATTAAATCATGCAATGTATGGTCTTGTGTGACTGCCTTTATTCACTTAGTATAATATTTTTAAGGTTGATTCCCATTATAGTATCAATACTTCATTCACTTATTAAGTTGTTGAATAAGATTCTATTGTATGAATAGATCACATTTTACTTATCATGCACTATTTGATGACATTCGGTTTATTTCCACTTTTTGTTATTACAAATACTCCTATGGGCATTTCTTTGTGTTCAAGTTTTTGCGTGAAGATATATTTCCATTTCCCTTGATTATTTAACCAGGAGGGGTGTTGTGAAAGGTTACTTAGTAACTCTATGTTTAGCATGTTAAAGCAGTTTTTTTTCTTTTTTTGCTGTAGGGCATGTGTGCTCACCAGAAACACGGAGAGAAACAGAAAGACAGAAAGTAAGAAATCACCCTCCAGGGGAGTTGGCCACGCAACAATCCCTTCTCCTCCATTCTCCTCTTGGGATCTTGGGCACGCACGCACACGCGCCTGGCGTGAGTTTTAAGCCACTGGATCTGGGACTAGAACTGCGATCAACTACATGGGAGTTCAGCGACATAGCCACTACTCCAACCATTGGTCCAGCAAAAGCAATTCTTAGAGCAGCCACAGCATTTTACCTTCCCACTTGCAGATTTTGCAGACTGCAATTTCTCCACAGCCTCACAATCACTGATTATTATGCTTCCTTTTGACTGTGGCTATTCTCTTGGTGTAAAGTAGCATCTCACTGAATATCTCCAGTGGCTAATCATGTTCAACATGCCTTTTCATGTGCCTATTTATGTATCTTTTTGGAGAAATATCTATTCAGATCTTCTATTTAATTTAGAAATTGATTAATTTATCATTTATGATTGGTTTCTTTATGTATTTAGAGGTAAATTCTTAAATACGTAATTTGCACATCTTCTAAAATTCATAGGTTTTCTTTTCACTTTCTTGGTGGCATCATTTTCACACACAAAAGTGTTTAATATTGTTTTGTTTCTTTTTTATTGTTTTAAATTTTGCCAGTGAGTGTGTGTGCTTGCCAGAGAGAGACAGAGAGAGAGAAAGTGAGAAAGCAACCACAATGGAGAATGATCACACAGCAATCCATTCTCCTTCATTTCTCCCTGCTTTTGGGGTTTTAGTCATGCATACACATGGTCTGGTGTTTTTCAACCCCGCGATTCAAACTTGAACACGCTGTTGAACAGCCATCTTAGCCACTCGGGCATAGCCTGACCTGAAAGTTTTTAATCTCAATGATATTTAATTAATTAATTATTTTCTTTTATACTTATGTTTTTTATATATATTTTTTTCTTTTTTTGGAGAGGTTTTTGCTATAGGGTACGTGTGCTCACCAGACAGACAGAGAGAGACATAGAGACAGAAAGCGAGAAATCACCCGCCAGGGGGGATGGCCATGCTGCAATCCCCTCTCCTCCATTCTCCTCTCGGGATCTTGGGCATGCACGCACACGTGCCTGGCATGAGTTTTAAGCCACTGGGTCCAGGACGCGAACCACGGTCAACTACGTGGGAGTCCAGCGACATACCATTACGCTAACTGCTGGTTCCCTTTTATACTTATGTTTTTAGTGTTGTGTTTAGGAAGGCTTTGCCAGACCCAAGTTCACTAAAATTGACTCTCATTTTCTGTTAGTTTTTTTTTTTTTTTTAAATAAGCATTTTATAGTTTAGCTCTTACATTTAGGCCTATGATCCATAATTTGTGAATTATGTAAGAAAGGATGTTTTCTTAAAACTAAGGATTCTAGTACAATTTAGCCTTTATCTTTGAGAAAATGAAGTACAATTTTCCTTCTCTATGCAAAGTAACCCCTGATTTTTTTTTTCTTTTTAAAAATTCACAAAAAGACATCAGTCATTGTGGAATTTATTTTTGTCATTACACATTTTCTTTCTTTGAGTATCTATCAATCAAAATTCTACTGCCATCAAAGCTTCAGTGTTTCATGTCTTGCTAGCAGAACTTGCTTATTTTAATGGACCCAGAACTGAAAAAGTATTTTTACTTTTTGACAAGTAATTAAATTTCTAACAATGTTCTGGATCAAACAGTTTACACTGAATTAGTAGTCTGAATTTTAGTTGCAATTATATGTGTAAACAATTTCCTTGTCTCCCAAAGGTTGTAAATATCTTTATAAAAATAGATGGAAGGAAAGTGGAAGGGGAGGATAACTCCCCCCACTCCAAAAAAAAAAAAAAAGAAATCTATTGAAGTTAAAATTAAAAGGAGGTGTTTGATATGATAAATAATGATGAGATAATGGGTTTCTGTGGGATATGGAAATAGAATCCACAATGAGAATGGAGACCGCAGCTAAGAGCTGGGAGGTGGATAGACGCTACATCGAAAGTTTGGCTTACCTTCTCTACTTTTTCGCAACTATTAGTAGCTTTTAGCAAGACTATCACTGGGTCTTTTTTGTATATATGAGTTTCTTGAAGAGACAGAGCATCTGAGAGCCAAAAGGTAATACTGTGCATCCGAAATTGTAGGTTGATCATGCTTCTGTATTTTTATTTCACAATAGTTCTGAGCGAATCTTCTAGGCCAGGTGATGATGAGCTACTATTAGAAGAAAAGTCTGTCTTCTATTTAAAACATAGATATGTCTGCTAGGCAGGGGGCTTTTTGAAGGGGCTGTGTTAAACATAGCAGGTTGTTCATTCTGGAGACAAAGGAGGGTCATCACAAAGGTATAGCTCCTAAGTTGATTAAATATCCACAGCACTGCTGTATTGTAAGTCATTAAGGGTCAGTGGCACAGGGACCCTTGTCATCACTAATGAGGATTCCAGCCTAACTGAGTTGACCTAATCGTTGGAAGATAATAATAGATCTATCCCTTAAATTACTGGATAACTTTGATGATTGCTCAGCAGCATGCAGAGTAAAGCAGAGCCCAGCATGGATTTGATCATTTCTTTAATCTATTTTAGACCTAAATGTGTCAGTGAGAATACAGAAGACATTAAACTATTTAGAGTTACCGAGCTATAAATATTTGTCGAATATGGTTTTTATAGCCTTAAACTACCTTTTCTTTTGAACTTATAAAATTATTTTTAGAATTTCTTTTTTTTTTCTCATCTATTGTAGCCTAACACGCAATGATTTTTTTTAAAAGGTAAACCATCCATTTAGGAAGTTTGTATCTTAGACAATTCTTTAATTAAATCAGAACACAACTTCAGGATAGAAAACTAAATTGTTAAAGAGGGAAATGCATAGATTTTGCAGTTGAGAGGTGTGTTAACCTACTGCATCAATTTTATTCTCATCTCAATGAAATCAGTTCCCTATATCACCATTTACATTTCAGAAGTTTGCCCTTATATTTTGTTGAGTTATTTCTGCAAAAGCATGTCAGAATAATTCACACCTGTTTCTTCTTTGATAATTTTCTCCACAAGTCAGCAAGCTTCATAAGAAAAGTTCCATTTGTGAATCCACTGCATTTTATTTGCATGGTGTATAAACACAATGTACTAAATGCAATGTAGAAATTTGCAAGCTTACATTTTCCCCTTTACTTTTATGAGTATTTGTTTACTAAAATATGATCTATCCAGTAAAAGTACATAAATCATAAGATTAATAAATGATCAATAGTGAACACAGCTATGTAATAACCCTCAGGTTAGAACCTGAAGTTATTACCGGAACTTAGAAACCATTCTGGTGACCCATTTCAATCAAAATATCTTTCATTCTTGCCCAAGGAAAACACCCTCTCATCCACTTCTAGGATGATAGTTTTATTTTGCCTGTTTAACTGTGCCAATACAGCACGTACAGTGACATTCCTTCTTCCATATCAAAATCTTTCGTTCAACAGTATATTTACAAAACTCACCCGTGGCCTTGTGCATGGATATAGCTCACTCATTTTTATCGTAGTCAAGCATTCTATTTTATGAATGTTTATGAAAGTGAGTGTGATGCATTTGTAAATATTTCGGTGTACATGTGTATACATTTCCTGGAGTGTACACCTAGGATGTGGTTGTTGGACCCTAGGATGCACACACACTCAGCTTTACCAGATTCTAACACACTGTGCTATACCTACTTCTATTTCCTCCAGCAGTGACTTTTTCAATTTTATATGTGACATTAATAGTGTAAAAGCAAAATGTTCCAACTCTTCTTTAGGGTTAAATTAGTTTTTTCTTTTTCTTTTGTTGCTAGAGGAAGCATGCACTTTCTAGATAGAGACAGAGAAATGGGCTGAGGGCACCCAATGGGTAGTGGTCACACCACAATCCCTTTTCCATTTGTCCATGCTGTTAGGATTCTAGGCATGCACGTGCATACACCTAGTGTGTTTTTCAAGCTGTTGGGGCCAAGATTTGAACTGTGGTCACCCATGTGGGATCCAGCACTCCTAACTACTAAGCTATGGGGCAAGCCTGAAACTACTAATTTTATAACTCTTTAGAGAGAAAATATTTATAGGTTTAAAAAAGTTGAAACTTTGAAATAATGTGAACTTGAAAATCTCAAGAAAAGAATGAAAATAAAATGTATTTATAATGCCATCTCTGTAATCCTTTTTTGGCTGGAAGGTGTATTTGTATGCCAGAGAGAGACACAGAGAAAGGAGGAAAATGAGAAAGCACCCTCTGTAAAGAATGGTCACACCGCAATTCCTTCTCTTCCATTTCTCCCTCCTTTCAGGACTTTGGGCATGCTTATACACATGCCCAGTGTCTTTCTTTCTTTTTAAAGACTTATTTTATTTAACTTTATTTTAATTTGACCATAAAAAAGACAGAGTGAGAGAGAGGGACAGTGAGAAAGCAAGCTGCCAAGTCCGAGACTTGAACCATAGTCGGTCATGTGGGAGTCCAGCCCCCTTAACCACTATGCTACCTGCCAGCTCCCCCGCACCCAGTGGGCTTCTTAAACTGCCAGGTCTAGAACTTATACTAGTTGTCCATATGAGATCTTGCACCTTAACCACTAGGTCCTCAGTTGGCTCTCTCTGTCAACTTGAAAGTCTATTGCGATATAAAATGACTGGAGATTTATAGATTCCTTTCTCTCTTTAATGTGTTTTTACTTCAGTTCTCTTATTTGAAAAGTTATTGATAAAAATCAACTCATAGGATTATCCAGACAAAAGAAGCAATGCATCAGAAACTGGACACAGTAGATGCTCAATACATAGCAACTATTATTTCTCAATAATATTTGGACTTAGGTCTTTATATGTAGTTTGAATATCTACATGCTTTTAGTAGTCTAGAATAATCAATTTAAGTAATATAATGGTGGGGAAAAAAAGGCAAAACAGAAATATGCCTAAAATCCTCTGTATGGAGAATGTTTAATATGATTACTCAGTAACACCATGCATCTCAAACTTCAACCTGGAAGTTCTTTTCTTCACTGGAAGTAAATCAGCTCTCTCTCCCTCTCTTAATCTTTTTCAAGTCTGCATTTTGGCTTTTGTAGAATTCTTCTTCCATTATGGAAATAAACAAATAAAAGTTTATATTATGACATTATTAATATAAACTTAGATATATTAGTATTGTATAGTAAAACTATTTTTTTTGTTAAACTATAAGCTATTTATTGGCATTAAAAGAAATTAAAACATTTTCATAGACAGTTAAGTTTCTTCTCCCTCTCTTTTTCTCTGTCTCTGAATCTCTCTTTCCATCTCAGGTTCTTATCATAGAATTCATCTCAGATTAAGGAATACACCTCCACATGCAGTCATTCTGCCTTTATGTAAAGCAGATAGCACTTTGTAGTGGACATTAGAAAGAAAGAAAAAAAAATGTAAAAATAAATATACATTATGAGAGCCTAGAGGAGGTGCCAATAATAAAAGGGCCAACTTCAGTTTAAGAGTGATATTAAGCAGAAAATTTTACATTGGGCACATAAAATACAGTGAATTCTTAAAAGGTAATGAAACCAGCTGAGTCTATGAAATGATACATTTATATGAATACAGACATACTCTTTTCTACTAAAAGTTTTTCTGAGCTTTCACTGCATTCACTGATATTTATTTAATTCTTTCCTACTTGAAATTTTAAAATTTAGTGCAATATCAATCAATGAACTTCAAATTCTCATTGTTAATATATATATTTTTAAATTGTTTACTATGAACATGGATAGTGAATTCTCATGGTAACTATTTAAAAAGACCCTGAGCCACATCTATATTTTTTAATTGTTAAAATGGTAACCCTAATAAGCTATTTGCATTTTTTGACCTGGGAGATACATTTTTTTCTGAATATTTCTAAAGAAAATTCTAATCAATTAAGTGAAACAGAACCCTCAACAGAAAGGTACATGATATAATCCCAGTTTTAAGAGAAACTATATCTTGTAGTCCTGAGCTGTATTCCAGTAGAAGGTTTTTGCTCATTTAAATTTTTTCTTATAATTATTTTTTGCGTTAGTAAAGTTTCTGATCAACACTGCTTCATTAAAATAAATGATTTGATGAGCAAGGAAGCTTAAGATTCATATTCTGTGCTAATTAACAGATTCTTCTAATTGTTAGAAGGCTCCTGATGTCTTTCTAATTCTTTCAACTCGTTACTTTTTTACTGAAGTTACAGTTCTTAAAGGAATAGTAACAGATACTATGAAACTTCCTTTCTGCATATACACACTGCCTCAAAATACATTAATTTGTGAAAGCAGGCCAATAATTTAAAATCTGTTAATTGATGTGCTTTCCTTCCAAAACCAAGTGAAATATCTTTCCTATTTTCCATTTCTACTTTCCCATCTGGGATACTAAAATGCATTTTTAAAAGTACTTTTAGTTGAAAATAATGTAGCAAAACATATTAAAATCTTTATATATTTCCACTTGAACATATTTTCGTTAGATCACTAGATCAATTCTGGGTTTCTGCTACTACAGAGAGGAGCAAG
Source organism: Tupaia belangeri chinensis (assembly GCF_000334495.1). Taxonomy (NCBI): domain Eukaryota; kingdom Metazoa; phylum Chordata; class Mammalia; order Scandentia; family Tupaiidae; genus Tupaia; species Tupaia belangeri. The sequence goes on from NW_006159952.1 coordinate 1,360,128, forward strand.
GGGGAGGGCCCACATTTTATTTTTAAAATATTCATTCCTCTCTATGATTACCAACATATAGAGTTTATAATGTGTCGATTTATGCTTGGATCACTATGAAGTGATGTTTTTGGTGATTGTATAGATAGATTATCTGTCTGCAGGCTGGTGATTAAAGGTAGACAGCTTTGATTCAGTCAAAGATGATGAACTTTGGAGAGATAAGTGGTAACTATATAAATAGAAACAAAGTATATATTAAAAAATACCATAGCAAGAAAATTTTAGGGAAGAGTGAAAGGCAAGAAAATAAGTAAAATCAATGAATATTCTTTTGTTATTCTTAGAGGTTGACCAGATAGCACAACCGATGCCAAGGTTGTTATTTCTTTCATTGACAGACGTTAAACAACTTAAGAAAATGTACTTAAGCCATTGCTATGTATACTAATTTCAAGAAGACATTTAAGTTCCAACATTGTCCATATACAGATGCTTCTAGACTTATGATGGGTTTACATGCTACCGCCCATCAAAAGTAAAAGAAATCAGTTTAAAAATGTATTTAATACCCCAATAAATCCATGACACACTTTAAAAAAATCCTAAATAAAATCATAGTAAGTTGATGACTAAATATATACATTCAAAAATTTCTATTAATCTTGACTGTAAATTTTCAGAACATTAGCCTTCCTGGGCTCGCAAAAGGGTTTCACATGAGTTATCTCTTTGGATATGCTCAACAATCTGGAGAAATAGACATCCACTATTTTCTATTACAAATAGAAAAAGAAAGCAATAGTAAGTGTTTGAAACAATAACACACAGAGAGTAAATTTTTGGTGAGGAATAACACAATTTCTTTCTTTCTTTTTTCATTTTTTTCCTTCTTTTTTTTTTTGCTAGGGGTGTGTGTGCTGGACAGGGGAGACAGAGAGAGAGAGAGAGAGAGAGAGAGAGAGAGAGAAGAGAAAGCCCTTTCTATGGGGTAATAGTCCCATTATAATTCCTTCTCCTCCATCTTTTTCTCCTTTCAGGATTTTAGGCAACTCAGGGCATGTTTCTCAAGCTGCCAGGTCTGGGATTCAAACCACAGGGTTGGCCATATGGGATCTGTTGCCTTAACCACCAGGTCACAGAACTGACGTTATGATTTCTTTCTTTTTTTCTTTTCTTTTTATTCCAAGCCTCAAAAACTTATGAAAAAATAATTTGACAAATGCATAGTGTGATTATCAAGACTTAATCAAACACAGTACTTTGACATCAATGCTATTCCTTGGAAAAATTTAGAAACAGAAATATAAAAGTTTTTTCTATGTACTTTAAGAATAGAGTTAACATACCCAAAATTCAAAAGTTCGGTAGTACACAAATTAATATTCATCATTCTTTGTGGACAAATCAGTCAATTAAGAATAAGGAAAGAATAGAAAGATATTTCAGTGACCCAGTAAAATCTGCAATTTCATAAAACCACAAAAATAGCTCTAATCATTTCAGAAGCTATGAGAAAGAAAAAAACAAATTTCAGGAAGTTAGTAGAATGAAACTTGTCAACTTGTCAATAGAAACAAGTTTTTTGCTTAACTTGAGAGCTTAAAGAATTTAGAGAGTCTCTTTGTATAGGTACAGTGTTTAGTCAAATATATGATATTCTTGGTTGGGGAAAAAGTAAGTTGAGAGAGGAAAAGGAGAAAGCAGTCCTCCTTCCCCTAAGTGGAATGGCCAGGCCATAATTTCTTCTCCTTCATTTCTTCCTTTTTTTTGGGACTTTGGGCATACACATATGTGTGTTTGGCATATATTCAAGCTGCTGGGTTTGAGATTTGAACCAGAGTTGGCCATGTGGAATCCAGTCACCGTAACCACAAGGCCATACGCAAGTCCCAGAGAAATTCCTTATATATAAATTAACAGATATCACTGGATTTTAAACCGACCCTATTTAAAACTGATCCTTGTACACAGATTTTATCAGCTCCCATAGGAAAAATAACATAACAATAGAGAAAGTGATGTGATGTGTTTAATTCTCTGTTGAATTTCCCTAACATGGAATTATATCGTAGAAAGTCTTGAGAAATCAGTATCAATTTTACCACTGACTCAGACTCTGTTTTTTAAATATCAGAAGTCTCAGCAAGACTTTTGGCATATCTAATGCCTTCACTCTGTCTGTTCATGTGTCTTCCTTCAATTAGGAGGCACTGTCCCTTCTCTTGACATCTTTCTGTCCTAAAGCTGTCTCCTGCTTACGCCCTTAAGGTCTCCTTCCCTCAGTCTACTTAGAACTGGACATTCCACTCAGGCCCCCTGCTCTTTCTGAGTGGTCTCGTTTTAGAACACACATCCATCTTACCTTTTTCAGAAACTTTCTGATTTTAGTTATTGACTGTAGAATCTAATGTACTCTTTGTACCCAGTAACTTTAGGAAGTGAATTTCTGATTGCAATTTACATTGTAGGTCAGGGGATTTAAAGCTTACACGTCTAGGGAACCAGCAGTTAGCGTAATGGCTATGTTGCTGGACTCCCACGTAGTCGACCGCGGTTCCCGTCCCGGACCCGGTGGTTTAAAACTCACGCTGGGCGCGTGTGCGTGCGTGCCCAAGATCCAGATAGGAGAATGGAGGAGAAAGGATTGCGGCGTGACCATCCCCCCTGGGGGGTGATTTCTCGCTTTCTGTCTCTATGTCTCTATCTGTCTGGCGAGTGCATGCGCCCTATAGCGAAAACCTCTCTTAAAAAAACAAAAAGCTTACACATCTACAGGTAGCAACCAAGTAATATAAACAGAGAAAGCAGACAAGATAGCTACAAATACAGCAGTGGGATAGCAACCATGAAATCTGAAGTCCTCCCTCAAACAGTGCATGTTCCATGGAGAAGGAAGGACAGCTGACATCCCATTTCCATCAGTCATTTACCACGTGGGAATTCTTGGTAAGATCTGGGTGGTGAGTTGGCATCTCTGCATAACACATGTACACTGTACCCTTCTGCTGCAATGCCCCTTAGCACCTTCACATCATGTAATGCTTCTGATTCAGTACAAATTTTGTGTCGTTTAAATCTATCATACCAAACATGATATAATTAGCTTTTATAATAGAGAATGGTCACTGGATTGGAGAAATAAGACTTTGCCCACTTAAGACATTATATCTTTTTATCATTGATACTAAAATGGGAATAACTGTTTCACAGAGTACTGTAAAGATTATGCATCAGAGAAATTTTTTTGCAAATCAAAAATAATTTCAAATAGACTTACATGGTTATTGAATTTCAATGAATGCTTATAATGGCAATTATAATGGCTATTCAAAGACTTTTAAGACTTGGAGTCATCCAGATTATATTAACTTGTAATAGTTTGTGAAATAGAACATTCTATTTCCCAACAAATTTGTGTAAATTTTTACAATACTTAATATTTTTGCTTCCTCAAAAATACAATTTTCATTTCTTTACAAGTTGCCTTCCAACTGTTTTATCTTAAATACAGCAGAATGTAAGTCTGGTCCCAGTGATATTTGCCTACATATTTAATTTAGTGATTATTCTTAGATACCTAAAAATTGTTTGATTTTTTTTCATAAGATTCTGACAGATTCTGTGTGTTTAGGCTTTTTCCTTCTTGGCTTAAAAAGTACTCTCATAAAGCTATCTGGGAATGTCTTCTTAGGAACTAAATCTAATAGTCACATTATTCAAAGATACACATGTAAAAACAAAAAGAACAGAAAGGAGATCCATTCATTATGTTTTTCTTTTTAAGGATTATCTGGAGTGATTTGATATTTCATTTTCGGTCACTAAGATGTAGAGTCATCTTCATCAACGTTTTCCCATTTTTCTCTACATTTCATTTTCGGTCACTAAGATGTAGAGTCATTTTCATCAACATTTTCCCATTTTTCTTTACACTTTCTTTCTACACACTTCTTTGGGAGGTTTGTGAATAAAATTGAAAATGTGCCTTCCTTAAATTTCGTTACTCTAATTTTTGAAGTGCTGTTGTCGATTTACCCAATGGAACTTTATACCTTTCTTATTCTCTTACTGAAGAAAATATATGCTAGTATTCAATCATAAATTTTAGCTTGATGGCTTTGAGAACTAGAAAATAAGATTCTGAAGAAATACTTAGAATAGGGCAAGCTGGTGGTGTAGTGTCTGAAAGCAGCTGGATCCCACATGGCCGACTGTGCAGTTTGAGTCCTGGTCCCGGTGACTTGAAAGGCATGTCGGGCACATGTGTGTGCCTGCCCCAAATCCTGGGAGAATGGAGGAGAAGGAATGTGGCATGTTCAGCTCCTCTGGGGAGTGCTTTCTTACTGTTCTGCTCTGTCTCTCCCCAGTCAGTGCATGTGCCCTATAGCAAACAAACAAACAAACCTTACTAGAGGATATAGAAACACAGGACATGGTTCTAAATACCAGATACAGTGTGGGAAGAGGGTGGGTGGAGGAGGAGAGTCTGAGGAAAGACATTTAGGAGAAAAATAGAGATGCAAGTCATATATATGACACAGACATGGGTTATTATCTGTTGAAGATAACATGTATAGCATTCTCAACTGGACTGGTGAGAAATGTGTACATGTTGAATATTCACTTTACAAGTTAAGTGACATATGTGATTGAATGTATGAAAAGTTGAAATAAAACATTTAAAAAATATAGACAAAATTCTTTAGAGAACTAAAGAGTCATCCACATATGCTTGAATATAAAGAAATTCTAACTTCTGTGGATAATTGTTCTTTGAGTACTCTGCAAATAAAGTACACCTCTGGGTATTCACACTCATGGATGGGTCCACTCTCTTTGATTCTGGGCTGGCCCTGTAATGTGCTTTCGCCAGTAAAATGTGGCAGAAACAATGATTTGCCAGTTCCATGTCTACACTTTCAGATGATCTGGTATGTTTATTTTTGTGCTTTGAGGGAACTCAGATACTGTGTAAGAAATCTGACTGACTTTAGAAGATCATACGGTGAGAAGGTTCAAGGTGACCACAAGGAGAAAGACTGAGAAACCTAATCTATGAAGGGTACTAAAGCCCGGGACATACGAGCCAAGTGGAGCAGCTCCTGCCAGCCTGCAGCCATTGGGGTCGTCAGAACACTATGGGGGCAAAGATGAGCTCTCTTCAGAAAGCCTGCCCAAGTTGTAAATGTGAACATGCAAGCAATTTTTAATCCTTTATATTTTGGTGTAATTTGTTATGCAAAAATGAATGATCAAAACTTCTCCTTCAAATTACCCTTCCTGTATTAGAGTCTTAATAGTCTCTCAGTAAATTATAGGTCATAAGGACCAGCTGTTAGTGTAATGGTATGTCATTGGACTCCCATGTAGTTGATTGCGGTTTGAGTCCCGGACCCTGTGGCTTAAACTCACGCCAGGCATGTGTGCATGTGTGACCAAGATCCCAAGAGGAGAATGGAGGAGAAGGGATTGCGGCATGGCCATCCTCCTGAGGGGTGATTTCTCGCTTCTGTCTCTTTGTCTCTCTCTCTGTATTTCTGGCAAGATGGGGGCAAAGATGAGCTCTCTTCAGAAAGCCTGCCCAAGTTGTAAATGTGAACATGCAAGCAATTTTTAATCCTTTATATTTTGGTGTAATTTGTTATGCAAAAATGAATGATCAAAACTTCTCCTTCAAATTACCCTTCCTGTATTAGAGTCTTAATAGTCTCTCAGTAAATTATAGGTCATAAGGACCAGCTGTTAGTGTAATGGTATGTCATTGGACTCCCATGTAGTTGATTGCGGTTTGAGTCCCGGACCCTGTGGCTTAAACTCACGCCAGGCATGTGTGCATGTGTGACCAAGATCCCAAGAGGAGAATGGAGGAGAAGGGATTGCGGCATGGCCATCCTCCTGAGGGGTGATTTCTCGCTTCTGTCTCTTTGTCTCTCTCTCTGTATTTCTGGCAAGTGCATGCGCCCTATAGCAAAAAACTTCTCAACAAATATATATATATGTCAGATACTTTCCCGATTATTTTATTTGCCATGATACTATTTGAAGGAGACACTTTAGCTTAAAATGTTCTCATTGCTGTTCCTAAGTTGAAAGCTTCTGTTGTATACTGCACCTTTGTATGTTTATAAAATCGCCACCCTTAGACCTTAGTAACTGGAATTCTTTCCTTTAATTCAATACTTCACTGGTTTCATTGTGTGCCAAATTCAGGGAAGACCCAAAATTGTTCGTGTTCCTGGATTTTTTTTTTTATTCCTTTTCTCTTTGCTGTATTGTCTAAGTCAATAGGCTATGAATTTCAATCTCTTTCCTCCTCCTTCTCTCTTCCTTGCCACCCTCCTTCTTTCTCCAACTCTTGCCATGCATAATAATGTTTCCACTATTTATGTAGGTTAGCTGTCTGTGATAATAAGCAGTTAGCCCATATATTGTAGTGAGTCTGCAGAAGAAGTCTCTTCTAGAAATCTCATTCATATGATAACCTGGACAAGACAATAAAATATCTGATTCTGTCAATACCCAGGACTTAGTATTCTCATAAAGATATCATTGAACTCTATCTATGTCTTGAAAATATCTTAATTTTTCTTGTGCTTAAATAAAATTGATGTATAAGGAATGCAATGTATAAATGATAGTAGTTACTGAGATAAGATATAGAAGTATTTAGTATTATAATTGAGAGATGGAACAGGAGTTATTTAGATTTTAGGCTAGGTAAATATAGGAAGACCAGGCCTTTTAACTAATACAGAAAGAGCTTGACATCATTATAAGCAACATCTTTCACTGGAAAAAGCATGTGAATTAGGAAGCCACCGTCAACTTAAAAAAATTTCATGTTTTATTAGCGAAGTTTTAGAATAAGATATCAACCCATGATAAGCTAATTAATGGCCTGCTGCTGCATACCCTGCCCAATAAATCATGAAAAAACAAGGAAAACAGAAAAAAATAGGTTTTGTTTTTGAAAATTCTGTCTGCATGACGTTTTCCTTCCAATAATTTCTCAACTCTAGAGTGCGGACAGGGCAGAATTCAAGGGTGATACCAAGGGCCCACTCACAACTTATCTTTCATGGGACAATGGCACAATGTAGAGGGACATTCTCTAGGAGAATGTGGCAGGCACCCATAAATATCTTAATTACATGGAGCAAAAGCAAAAATATAAAGGCAGATTTAGGAATAGGGCTACCCCTGAGTTTGTTGTGAAAACCTAGGACACTGTTTTTCATCACTGAATCTCAGGGTCACTTACAAGACAAACTGAAGATCCTCTAATTCCACCTGGCTATTCTGATTCAGAAGCTCTAGTCTGAGGTGTATGTATGTACATTGTTTTATAAGCCCTCTATGATGTTTGTATTTAAATGCTTCTGCATTATTGTCCAGGTCCAAACATAAAATACCCGTTGGAAACCCAGGAAGAAGTGTGGCTTCTCTCCGTTTCCTGAACTCTTTTTTTTCTTGAAGCTGTTTTGTTCCATAACATCAGAAAAAGAGGCTGGGTATATAAAACCTGGAGTAGGTCAGACTAAATACAAATATATTAGATTTAGGAAGTTGTTTATGCCATAGCTTCATTGAATTAAAAAATGAAACCACAGAGCTGACATTTCCTTTCTGGGATTGCACTTAGCTATAGGGACCTTCACATTTCTGGATCACCGAACAAGTATCAAAAGTTACTTCATCCAGCTATGTCTGAGGAAAATTCTAAAATATTTGCCAGAGGAAGGGAAAGCAAAGAAATAACACACATAAATAGTATTCTGAAATGTTAGAAGAGTCCTCCAAGAATTTATAAAGAAGATTAAGTTATCTATAAAAATATATGCCTTCATAATATAAAATTATGCCTTCATACGCCTCTTTAATATTAAATACCAGAATAGACTGATATCTGCACAAGTTTGAAAGATAAGGTTAATATAAATATATAAGAAAATAGAAACAACTAGGCATGTAATTCTATAAAAATAATGCTTGTGTTCCCTTCCATTAAAAATATGTGCAAGAATATTATTAAGGTAAATGATTAATAAAACAGAATAAACAACTAAGAAGTAAATGTATTAAGAAATGAATCTATTTAAACATGGAATTATATGTAGTTAATAGTATGCCATAAATAGTCCTTTGAATAAATATTTAAATAGAATATTAAGATAATAACTTAGTAAAAATAAACTTACTAAAAATCTCAGTTATACCTATAAAAACTAGGCGATAACAGATGTCAGCATTTTAAGAGGAAGAAAAAGTATATTAATTTACTCTTTTTCTAGACCAGGAGAACTCATTAGTATATATATATATATTAAGCACATTAAAGAGCAAGAAAAGTGGGAGAAAAGGAGAAAGAAAAAGAGAGAGAAAGAATACCATATAAGGCAGAATTTTAATAAATATTAATTAAATGTAATGAAAAAGGTCAGATTTTATTGATAAAGGAATAATTTGTAACTCAGTTCGTAGGCAAAATAGCACTCATTTTTTTTTTTTTTTGGAGAGGTTTTTGCTATAGGGCGCGTGCGCTCGCCAGACAGACAGACAGAGAGACAGAAAGCAGGAAATCATCCCCCAGGGGGGATGGCCACGCCGCAATCCCTTCTCCTCCATTCTCCTCTCGGGATCTTGGGCATGCATGCACACGCACCCGGCATGAGTCTAAGCCACTGGGTCCGGGACTCAAACCGCGGTCGACTACGTGGGAGTCCAGCGACACAGCCATTACGCTAACTGCTGGTCCCAATAGCACTCATTTTTTACAACAGTGAAAAGTTGGAGGAATTTGCTCTCAGAGACGAAAGCAAGAGGCAAAATTCTAGTGGAGCTGTTTTAAATGAAAGGAACTTGTCTGAAATAGCAGTAGTAGAAACACCTAAGTTTATGACACATCAGATATTATAAAATAAATAAAGATAATAGTTTTAAAAATAAGAGAGTAAGGCTGTAGTAATTGCTGGATATGTGAATGTCCACCCTAGAAGTTGAAAATGTACCTCGTTATTTAAACAGCAGTTATCACAGTGTAGTCTATGGATCCTGGACATTCTCAAGACCTCAGAAAAATCCAAGACATTCGAATTGTTTCAAAATAACATTACAATGTCATTTACCTTTTGTATTGCGCTATGATGCAGTAATGCTGAAAAAGTGCAGGTATCTTTAATAAATCAAGGCAGTGGCACCGAATGGTATAGATAGTTATTGCACTCATTATCACCATGCACTCAAAGGGAAAAATCAAATTTTATTTCAGCATGTATTTGACAAAGCAGTAAAAATGATTAATTTTATGAAAACTCTGCCCTTGGGCTAGCCCATGCTTGGTGGTTAAGGTGGGTGGATCCCACATGGCTGACTAAGCAGTTCAAGTTCGAGTCTGACAGCTGAAAAAACACGGCAGGTGCATGTGTGTGGGTATTCAAAATCCCCAAGGGAGGAAGAAATGCAGAGAAGAGATTGCGGCGTGATCATGCTCCATAGGGGTGCTTTCTTGCTTGCTTTCTCTCTCCAGTGAATACACGTGCTTGCTGGCAAAATGAAAAAATTGAAACAGCAACAACAATGAAAATTCTACCTTTGTAAAATTCTGTGTGATTAAATTAGAACTGTTTATGTGGAACTTTGACTGATATTACAATTTCTGTTGTTGATCTGTTTACTTCTTCTGAGAGAAAGAGAAGGAGAGAGAGGGAGAGATCTCCAACAGGATCTTTATGCTGTGGTCTGCCCTCAGCTTTTGCACATGTCTGTGCTCACTGTATATGGAAAACCTTGTGATGGAAACCTGGAACTTCTCACATGGCTTCAGCATGTGGAAAGCAATATTACTGTAGCATCACCATGCTGGTCTGGGATTGAAATTTTAATAATAAACCATCATGCTAGAAAGGTAATTCATGAGATGTAAATACAGAATATATATATTCTAAAATAGAATGATTCATTTTTTGAATAATGCCACTTTAATACTGTTTACTAGAAAATATTTTGGTGAGGCATCATAGTGAAATAGTGGTAATGCAGGGCTCTACAATGCTAAAGCCTTGTGGGAAGATCCTGAGGCACCTGCATTCCTGTGATTCTGACTATCCTGAGACTGGGGGTGGATCATGGGATAAAGATCTTCTTGGGGGTGCCTGTCTTCTCCTCTTTCTTTCACTCTCATGGAAGAAATAAACTTTAAAAAGCTTTTTCTTGGGGTCCAGCTGTTAGCATAATGGCTATGTCGCTGGACTCCCATGTAGTCCACCACGGTTCAAGTCCTGGACCAGGTGGCTTAAACTCACGCCAGGCACGTGTGCGTGCACGCCCAAGATCCCGAGAGGAGAATGGAGGAGAAGGGATTGCGGTGTGACCATCCGTCCTGGGGGGTGATTTCTCACTTTCTGTCTCTCTGTCTCTCTCTGTAATTCTGGCGAGCGCATGCACCCTATAGCAGCTCCGTGAATTTGGGGGGGCGAAAGAGCCACAAAGAAAAAAAAAAAAAAAAAAAAAAAAAAAAAAAGAAAAAAGAAAAAAAAAAAAAGAAGCTTTTTGTTTAATTTGGAGTGAGGGTAGAACTCAGAATCTTTGGTCACCAGGAATTTTATCAATTCTACGTATGTCAGTCCTATTTTCTGACACATAATCCCCATTCTGAGGAGGACTAAGTCCTTCATAATAGCTTCTACGCTTATCTTCAATTTCCTTTTGTATGGTCAGTTGTGTTGAATAGTTCTCTGTCTCTCCATTCTTTCCATTTCCTTGTACTCAGGGAGATGATTTTATGAACAGCATTAAAATGTTCGTTTGTCCACGAATAACTAGTTGTATACAGAAAATGGAAAGCATCTAAAGGTGGTTGGAGGATGGGAAAATTCAAGAACATGCTTTTACTCCCCTGATTTCTGTCTTGTTGTGTTGGCATGGCTTAGCTACATCATTCTACTGAGGCTTACTGCTCTTGTCCAGGAATCCCCTCTTTCTTCTAGATACACATTCTGTGTTCCAGTAACTACTTCTTCCTGTTTCTTTGGCCAAAAAAGTGGCGGTCTCCCTAAAGTTACTAGTCATGGGCTAGTGCAACGTCTCTTGTTGACTTTTATAATAGTCTATATAATGTTTAGTAAAAAACCCTTTATTTTTTAAAACTTTTTTTTGGGAGATTTTTGCTACAGGGCACATGCAATGGCTGGAGAGAAAGAAAGTGAAAAAATCTCCCCCCCCAAGAGGAATGGTCACACTGCAATCCCTTCTCCTCCAGTTTCTTCTTGAAATTTCGGGCACACATGCACATGTGCCTGGAGTGAGTTTTAAGCAGCTGGGTCCGGGACACAAGCTATGGTTGACTACGTGGGAGTCCAGCGACGTAACCATTACACCATCTGCTGGTCCTAAATAGTCCTTTATTTAACTGTTCTCAATAAACATGTTTGTGGCTCATCTTTTTTCTATCAAGTCCATAACAAAAATACCAGGTTCTAAATTCTCAAGTACAGAATATGTTCTTGTGCCCTTTATTAAGATGATAATAACGATGCATTTAACAATAGTAATATTAGCTAATAACTAACATGTATAAATTAGTGTACTACGCACTATTTTAAGAGCTTTAGATATATTAATTAATTTAAATCTATGGCTTCCTTATGAACTTAGGCATTACTGATCTCATTTTATAAAACTGAAACAGAAGCAGAGATCAAAATAAAGCTAGTAAGTGGTGGCAACCTCCTCATATTTTGCACATTTTTACTCCTCGTATTGACATCTTCTTAGCTATTCTACACTTGCTGATGTTTAGTAATGGAAATAATGCATTCTAGACTTTCTTAATTAGATTTCTCATTAATATTTTATCTTTCTTTTAACAATTTGGTTGATTGGGTAACTGAATTAAATTCTATACCTTTGTTAAAACTTTACATGAATGCATGCATAAATTATTAAAAAGTATACATCATTTAGTCTGACTCTTATCACATTATCTGTTGCTCCAGAAAATATGGTCAACAAGACTAGATTATTATCTTGGGGTCTGTGGTTCTTGCCTGAGTGCCTCTTTCTTCCCTGCTCATGCTCTTTAACTTACCAGTGAATACTTGAATGTCCTATATTGTTTCTTTATATGTATAAATATGTACTCAATGAGAAGTGAAGACTGATAAGAATCAACCAAGGAAGACAATCTATGAAGGGCACATACATGCTTTTGTATTGTATAACAATTTTTTTTTTTTGGAGAGGTTTTTGCTATAAGGCTTGTGGGCTCACCAGAAAGACAGAGACAGAGAGACAGAAAGCAAGAAATCACCGCCCCCCAGGGGGGATGGCCATACCTCAATCCCTTCTCCTCCATTCTCCTCTCCAGATCTTGTATGTGCACGCACACGTGCCCAGCATGAGTTTAAACCACCGGGTACAGGTCTTGAACTGCGGTTGACTAATGGGAGTCTGGCAACATAGCCATTATGCCAACTGCTGGTCTCATCACAGATTTTGCTTTACTATTCAAATTAGGAAGCTGTTTAATAAAATTTATGTAATTACCTCACCTAACCTTATTACAGTTATTATGATTAATTTATTTCTGAAAAAGGTATATATTTTCCATTAGTTTATCATATTTATGTCTCATTTATTTTATTAATATATTAGAGAAGTGAGTTATGATGAGGATTTAAATCCCACCTGTTAAATAGACAATAAGATTCAAAAACAATTTATTATTAACTCATGAACCACCCAGAAATTTCCTTAAAATAAAGCCATAAGTGAAAATTAAACACAAATAATCTAGAAGGATCTCAGAGGAATGGGATTTAATAATAAAAATAATAGTCAAGGAGTGCCAAAAAATAAAAGTTGATACCGGTAAACGTCAATGATCAAAATGTAGGACAAATATATGTTATAACTAGGTATATGAGACAACTATTGCATTGTCAACAGAAATATTTTAAACGGAGTGATTCATAAGAATAGAGGTTTATCTAACTGATGGTTTGGAGGTCCAGGGTCCAGGGTCAACTCCTGGCAAGGTTACAACATGGCAGAGAGTACAGGATCTTGAGCAGAAGCTGTCTGTCAGTTTCTGCCAATTTTGGTCTCCTTTTTCTTGTTATAAACCTATTAGAACTCATTCATAAGGGCTCTTCTCTAATGACCTTATTACACTTCAAAACCCACCCTGAGACCCTGTGAAGGAGTTAAGTTTTCACTTGGCGTCTTTATACCCAGTCAAGTCCTAACTTATGAATGTCGGGGAGACATCCAAACTGTAACATGAAGCTTTATAACCAAAGTAGCTTTTTAGAAACAGTGCTTCCAATATCATGTCAACACTAAGAGAATGATTATAGTGCTGTAGAATTTATTGCAGGTGGGAGGGAGGTGTAACTCTAGGCAGGTCTAAAGGCCTGGGTGGAGCCTTGTGATTTTATCAAATCCCATCACATACATTGCTGACTTTTTGCTTAGGGTAGTTCTGCTTCAGCCTTTTCTTAGAGTTCTCTGACTTGCCTTGAGTGCTCTTTCTCATTATGCGGGCACTCAAGAGAATAATATTATAAAATATTTGTGCTAGGAAATATCTCTGAGATCCTTTTAATACTCAGTTTATAGCTAAAAAAATTGAAGCTCAGAGAGAATAGGTGTCCTTCCAAGGTCATACTAATCTTTAGTGGTAGAACTGAAGCATTTGCCTTGAAATTGAGCCTCCCTCCACCCCGCCCCACCACATTTTTGCGTAGAAGCAATAGGTTCACTCTCTGAGAATTTCTGTGATCACACATTATTTTTAGTCTACTCAGACTACAAAATTTGCTGGGAAACGTGTCTTATTAGTAATATATTCTCCAGTTTTGCCAATTTTATACTTTTACTTTCTCTGCTGTATCTACTCTCTCTCCTGACATTCCTGCCTGCTAGGCCTGATTCCATATGGGATACTTGGCTTTTTCGCCCCAGAAGCATCAATCTTAACAATTTCTTTTATAGACCTTGTATTAGATTGTGACTAGATCATTCTCACAGGTTTTCAGTAAACATTTCCAGAGCAGATAAAAATGTATATTACTCATGATTGTAATGCTGATGGGACGGGTATACTGTCCTTCCGGATAGTGGTAGAATGCTTTTTTTAGTCACTAGTTGTAAGTACATTGGGGATGATTTCCAATGAAGTTATTTGTTAGAACAAGGCTTATGTTCTATAACTAATTGTATCATTCTGTAATGTTAAAGTTCTTATGGTACATATGTGTAATTTGAGATTTTCTGTAAAATATTAAAATTGATCATTTATACAAAAATGTATTCAACCCATAACCGGATAAGGATATGTGTAAGTGGAGAAGTAATCAGTTTATGTGAATCAGGTAGCTTCCATCAGTGGGTTGCTGTATGTTCAGTTAGGGAAGTCCTCGTAGTGTAAGGACAGCTGATCTGAGAGACTAATTGTGCTCAATGGGCTGACCAACAAGATCAGAGAAAGGGGGTTTCTAATATTCAAATAAGATCATCCTTTTAAATGTGTTCCTTCAGCTGTGGATCTTTCTGTATGCTAGTGAGTTTTTTTTCTTTTTGTTTCTTTTTTTTTTGTTTGGTAAGAACTGTTTTTGCTACAGGGTGTGCGCACTTACCAGAGAAAGAAAAGGAGGCAGGGAGACAGAAAGTGAGAAATAATCCCTGGGGGAATGGCCACACTGCCATCCCTTCTCCTCCATTCTCCTTACAGGATTTTGGGCACATATGCACACGTCACCAGCTTGAGTTTTAAGCCATCGGGTCTGGGACTTGAACCACGGTGGACTACATGGGAGTCTGGTGGTGTAACAGTTACGCCATCTGTTTGTCCCACTAACTTGTTTTTAACACTATTCTTTCAGCTTAAACATTATGTGAATTATGTCATAAACTAAGTGGGAATATTGTTCCTTGATCTTCAATTATGGTAAAAAGATATTAAACCAAAGATGATGAACAAAGGTGATGTATGGATAAAGCGTGGTATAGACATGAAAGTGCCACTAGAAAGAACATTAGTTTAGTAAATCCAAGTCTTTAGGATTTTGCAGAAAAAAGAGTTATAACTTAAAAATAGTTATTTCAAGGAAACCCAATGATAAAGGCAAAAATTACTTTGACTCTAAAATAGATCTCAAGACCTCTTTTTCTCTTATTTGGACTATTATTTTTGGAAACATTGGACAAAAATACTTTTAGAAGTCTGTTGAAAAGCATTTGAGAGTTAATGAGCTGTGAAGAAATACACATATAGAAGAAACAAAGGAGAGGGGTCTGTTTGGAAATCACTTTTTTATTATTAATTAATTTACTTATTTTCATTTCATTTTCTTCCATACACTCAATCACATTATTATTTGTCTTACAAAATGGATATTTCAACAGGTGAACACCTCTCCCCAGCACCGTCGATAAAACCACAAAGATCTTCAACAGATAATACCACACCTCTCTGTGCCATTAATGCTTTTCCTCCCTGTCCCTCCCCCAAATGTCAGACCCTCTTTCACACACACTATATCTGGTATTTACATCTATATACTGCATTTCTATATCCTTTAGACAATTAGTTTCAGTCATAGAGTGCAGATGCACGGTATATATTAAGTGGGGACATACAATGCCTCTCTTTCATGGCATGGCTTGCTTCACTCAGCAGTAAGTCTTCCATATTCATCCACTTCCTGTCAAAAGCCAGGATTTTGTTGTTTTTTATGGATGAA
>NW_006159952.1:1376705-1389689 GCF_000334495.1 Tupaia belangeri chinensis
CCCTACCTCAATGTCTCCCAGAGTTTCCCCAGTGTTTTCCAGGAGCAGTTTTATAGTTTGAGGTCTTAGATTTAGATCTCTGGAAATCACTTTTTCTTTGGGAGAATTTGTGGATTTCCAGTTGACCCCAGGCTGAAGATCTAAGAAAAAGAGCAATGCTTTCTGGTTTTATGAGATTAAAAGCATAAAAATTTGAAAGGATTAGTTTTTTAGAGAAAGAAGTTAAATTAGTTATTTAACATTCAGTTCATGAGATCTTTAAAAAGTTTATGGGCAATCTGTATTATGAGAAAACTATGCTAGGATTTCGAAGACTGCTGGTCCCTAAAGAACTGTTTTACAATGAGGCAGGTAGTGAAAGAAAGAAAAAGCCCTGTGTGGTTGATGTTTGTGAGGAATTTTGGATTCTTGGAAAATGACTGTAGATGAGTAAAATAATTTTGGTAATTTCAATTGGGAAATGGAGACTGCCTGTAATACAGAGATTGATTTTGAAATATATTTTGTGATTTATTAACTGCACTTCTCAAAAGATTGTTTTCAGAATCAACGTTAATCTCTACTTTAACTCTGTATTCTTCTACCACTGATAACAAATATACAGCAGATATTGAATACATATTAATTAAATACTTAATTAAATAGATATAGCGAATAGCTATCAAAATATTTTATTGGAATTCCAAATTATATATAAGAATTCTGACTGAAATCATTGAAATTCCTATTGACTTTCTTCCCTTCTTGTCTCAGGTATTCTTTTTAAATTATCTTCCATAGAAAATTTGTGTGTTTGCCTGAGTCATAAGGGTTCTGCCTCCATGTTAGTGTAGGGCTCAGGACTTCTATTCCAAGAAAATAGACTCTATGAAGCACTACATGAAAATAGATATTTTACAAAAGATTTGATAGGAGAAAAGAATTATAAATTGCATTATTCAACTCATAATATTTTGTCTTCCCCAAAATGAGAAATTCTCTTTCAACATCATTTTAATGATATGCTTTCACTCTAAAGCTCCCAACGTTCTGTTTAATTTTTTAAAAAAAAATTTTATCTTCTCTTTTAAGATTTTAATTTATTTTATACATTTAATCACTATACATCACTACAATTTGTAAAGTGAATTTACCTGACATGAATGCCTTTCACGCCAGCCCAGTTGAAGATACCATACACCTTTTCATCACCAGATAATCATCCATTTCTGTATCCCATAAATGTCTTGCCTCTCTATTAATTCTACCTCTTTCTATCAACACTGTTCATTCTCTGTCTCACCAGTGTCAAATATTTCATTCTATGTCTTCTGCATTTTACCACTTCTTATTAAGGACAACTTAACCATTTTGGCTTCTCTTATTTTATGTTCACATATCAATAAATTAATATTATCTTCACACTGTAACAATACAATGAAATTGTTTTGAGCTAAAAATTTCCCTCTACATATCTGTATCTACTTGTAATAGACTGAAGAAATACATACATATATAGATTATTTTGTTCTAACATTTTTTTTCTGACAAATACAGTAGAAATATTTAAGGGATTTAAAATGTTAATTTAAATGTCTATAAAGAACAAAATATTTAATATTTTTTATTCTAAACTTTATAATTGTGAATGTCTGAAGAAACACAAAGCCCCTTCAATGAGTTTATGGAAATGAGCACTATGAAAAAAGAATGGTTTTCAATTGTTTTTTTTTTGTACCAAAATAAATTCAACCTTTAATTGAATTTTTAAAAAAACCTTTTTGAGCTTCTTTCATATACATGTCTAATACATATTATAAAGTTTGTACATTTTAAATCTATTCTACAAAGGTCATGTGTGAGCTGACTTTGAAACAGAGAGGAGGGCTGTAAACCTTGTTTTTGGCATGTTTTGAACATTTTCTTCCTTCTAAATATGGTGCTGTCTCAATTACAGAATAATCATGAGAAACAAACAGCAGAATAGTCAATGATTAAACACATTATTGAGAAGTAATTCTGAAGTCTCTTCTTAATTCATGTGGTAAGTCTGAAAGATTTCTCTCCATGCTTTTTGAAAGTACACAGTCAGAAAGATTCATGGAGTATGCAGTCAGAAAGATTTCCTTCCATATGCTTTTCAAAAGCTTCTTGCAACTTTTCTAAGAAAGAGTATTTTATAAGTGCCCATTAGAGTTAGCCAAATTGGACTGAAGTGTGGTTGGCTTAGGAGAAATCACAAAGACTCTAATTCAGTTCTGAAGCACATTTGAAGTAAATCTATGGGCTTTCTGTTTGAATTTAGCCTCCTCATTGACCAATTCCAGCCAAAGAGAATGTATTTTCCCCCCCTTGATCTCTCTAGGGCAAATTTCCATGATAATGATGAATTCTTCATTCTTGGAAAGTGTGGAATGAACCTGCTCACTTGTCACTTGGAAAATGCCCAAACGTGGAACCATCTACAGACCCCTATCCACCTCCATTCCCAGCTCTGCATAATTTGGCAATGACCCAGCAGGAAAGAACACCATTTTAAGTCAATATCAGTATATAGAGTAATGATTCCATTACAGCAGTAGTTTGCTATTCTTTTGTAGTCAGTCTATTGTCTTTTATTTTTAAGGAGAAGGAAGTAGAAACAATCGGCTTTGACTACTGTGTGGCTCAGTACAGAGCTCTATCTCTCTGGCATAGCATTTTCCCTGTAGACATTTCTGCTTTTGATCTTTTTTTCTCTAAGTTTTAATTTTCAATTAGGAGTATACCAAGAAGAATTAAGGTGGATCCACAGCCAATTGATAATCTTATTACCAAATGTATTTTTAAAATGATGTTGTACATAATGTGCTCACTGTTTTCACCTCTCTTATTCAGCATAAATACTTCAACAAGCAAAAGAACATTTGTATTGAGACTTCCTGCCTGCCAAGCACGGTGTTAGATGCTTTATATAGATCATTCAATTATGTGAAAAAGATGTATTCTTATCTTTTGTTTTACAGATGATGAAAAAAAGACCAAGATAAATTAACTTACTCAAGGTGATAGAAATACCAAGTGAATTTATTTTCCACTTGGGTATGAAAAACTGTTTATATATATAAACCTTTTTCTTCGTGAAGAATTGTCGGAAGATGCCAAGCACTTATATTTTGTTATATGTACTATACATGCCCCAATAAAAACGGGAAGGAGAGCATTTCTGCATGCCTACGCTGTTCCATGCATGATTCTGAATACAATATACTTAATTAGGTAGGTGCAGCTCCTTCGCCTATCTTGGTGCCAGGCACTATGCTAGTCGTTTTGATTCTGTTCTATGTCGTATCATTGAGTCCTCAGATAGGAATTATTCTCACCATTACAGAGGTGAGGAAACTGATCAGAGAAGTGAATTAACTAACACAATTTCGCTGTGCTAGTAGGTGACAATATCTGAATTCACACTTCAATGTTGACATCCGCTGTAGCCCATGTTCTTTCTGCCATCCAGACCTTTTCTGAGAACAGCTGAAGTCTATGATCTCTCCTGGACATCAATGAATATACTTCCTTTTTTTGTGCTGCAAGGCAATGCAATAATTTTACATCAAGATGTGAAAAATTTATGAAATGACATTCTTTTTACTCTCTGGACTCTTTACTTTAGGCACCATGTCTGCCATACCATTGAGCTTGATTGTTTCAAAGAAATGTTTCTGACTCTCACAAAGACAACCCAAGCCCTTGTTTGAAGATAACTGGATGCTTTTGGCCAAGGGCAGTTCTTCTCTATTTGGGAAGATTAACCTCACCAATTCAGATTGAGCTGGCAATGTGGAGAAACCACACGGCTACAGAGAAGCTAGGGGAGATTTGCTTTGCTAGCATATTCACTAGACAGTCCTAGTCAATGGTGAGTTAACAAAGGTTCAACACACATTGTCTCCACACCCAGACTGATGTCTCTAGAAATATCTTCTCCCTTGGATTAGAATAGTGGACAAAGCCAATGGTCTTGTGGTGGTGTACCAAAAAAGAGGAGGGAGAGGCAATGGGAATAAATAATCCCAGGTGCATACAATGAAAGAGTACACTGCTTACTGAAAATTTTATAAAAACAATAAATCTGACTTAAATAAAGTCAGACTACTTTTCCTTCTGCACTGGAAATTCTAGAAACAGAAGTGATAGAATGAAAAAAAGAAAAAGAAAGAAAAAAACAGAAGGGATGGAATGGCTCCCCACCACAGAGGACCACTTCTATCTTTCACTTGTTAAACCATTGGAGTAGTAGACTTGCCTTTTTTGGAACACTGATGCAAATACCATTCAAACCAAAGCCCTTCAACAGGCCTAGAGTAAAGAAGCCTGGTATAAAATTTAATGAGTATTCATTGTGTATGTTTGCTATTGTCTCTCTTGGACTCTGTATCAAAAAATTTATA
Organism: Tupaia belangeri chinensis; assembly: GCF_000334495.1. Classification (NCBI taxonomy): domain Eukaryota; kingdom Metazoa; phylum Chordata; class Mammalia; order Scandentia; family Tupaiidae; genus Tupaia; species Tupaia belangeri. Next base: position 1,381,115 of record NW_006159952.1, read on the forward strand.
CAAACAAATCTATTACCAAGACAGTTCATGATAAATGGGATCTTATCTATAATAAGCAGCCCTCATTTCTCAACCACATTGTCCCTTACAGGTACCCAACACTTTACAGTGAATCTGTGCTTTCACATTTACTATCTAGTTTTGTCCTCATAACAACACTGGCTATGGAGAAGAGGAAATGCTGGTAACTTTGTGGTATATTTAGGCAAGTTTATTCTTTCCCTCAATATTAACCATCCAAACACGCTCTTGAAAGGCTGGCTCCTTTCAAGCCTCTGGTTGGAACCCAGGGCACCCTTTGATTTTCCTTGTCACACATGAATTTTAAAAAATTTAATTACTTTTGATTGCAACATGGTCTTGCTTATGTCAAGTTCTGCCTCATAATGAAAAACTTCCAACTTATGGGACCAGCAGATGGCGTAATGATTATGTTGCTGGACTCCCACTTAGTCAATCACGTTTGAGTCCCAGACCTGGTGGCTTAAAACTCACGCTCGGCGTGTGTATGTGTATGTGCCCAAAATTCCAAGAGGAGAATGGAGGAGAAGGGATTGTGGTGTGGTCATCCCCCCAGGAGGTTATTTCTCGCTTTCTGTCTCTCTGTCTCTCTGGAGAGTGCATGCACCCTATAGCAAAAATCTCTCTAAAATCAGAAACAAAAACTTTCAGCTTCTCAAGTTAAGGCAAGAAACCAGAAAAAGTGAAAATGGATTATGTCTTCTCTGTCCCAGACTAGAGTTTACTCCTTTCGTTTACTCCTACTTATCTTCATTGTTGAAGAAAGAGAACCGAGGAAACAGGAAAAGGTTTCCTTCTTGATCCAGCACTCATCTGGTGTTAGGGAACAGCAGAAACACCATGCTTCTAAAACGCTTTGAATTTATGAACTCTGAATGAATGACTATAGGGAAAATGCCTGATGCCATGCTTTCTGCTCTAAAACAACAGGAAGTCATTAGATGGGTGTGTGATTTGATAAATGTGTTCTCCAAATTCCAAGGTGTTTTGTCCAGTCTCTGGCATCATTTAGCAATACCCACCTTAACAATACTGAAACCAACAGTACTATTCCAGGGAATTACCCTTATCTATCTAATCCTCTAAAAAGCAAATTTCTCTAAAATTAACTTTCCTTTTTCTTTTGCCCTACTAGATATGGAGGATGAGAGAAGTTTAGTACACACCTGGCATAGCCTCTTTCTCTCCCTCTTGACTCAGGTCTCTGAGTCTTGATTAGTACTTCTGTGTGCGCTTCAGGTGACTCTTTGTTGGACAGAAGAATCTCAATGTGGTATTAATTTATTTTGATTATGGCAGACACGTAAAAGCTTGTGTTTCCTTTCATAGGACCATTTCATGGGTGCTTCAGATTCTCTCTGTATTCATCAAGGTTCTCCAGAGAAATAGAACCAAATGGATGAATAGATAGATATGTAGAATATATATATTTTTTAAATATATTTTTTGAGAGGTTTTTGCTATAGGGCGTGTGCGCTTGCCAGACAGACAGAGAGAGACATAGAGACAGAAAGTGAGAAATCACCCCCTAGGGGGGATGGTCACGCTGCAATCCCTTCTCCTCCATTCTCCTCTCGGGATCTTGGGCATGCACGCACACATGCCCTGTGTGAGTTCTAAGCCACCGGGTCCGGGACGCGAACCGCGGTTGACTACGTGGGAGTCTAGTGACATAGCCATTACACTAACTGCTGGTTCCCACATAGAATATTTTTTATGGGAATTTACTAATGCAATTGGGAAGGCTGGGAAGTTCCATGGCCTGCTGACTGCAACTGGAAAAAATCAAGAAAGCTATTAGTATAATTCAGTCTGAGACTAAAGGCGTGAGAATTGGTGAAATAGGGCTGATATTCTGGTGTAAGTCTTGAAGTCTGAAGGCCTAAGGACAAGAATATCTAATGTCTTAGGGCAGAAGAAGATGCATATCACAACTCAAGAACAGAGAAAGAATTTGCCATCCTCCTGCCTTTTGTCCTATTCAGGCCCTCAATGAATTGTGTGATGCATGCAAACATTGGTCAGGACAAATTTTCTTTACTTGGTGTACTGATAAAAATACTAATCTTTTCTACAAATGACCCCACAGATATAGCCACAATGCTTCATCGGTAATTTGGAAAATTACTACCATGATTCCTTAGAAGTAAGTGACTGCTTCTACTCCAGTTGGTTGGTTATCATACCTTCACTATGTCTAGGTATTTAGTCTATGCATCCACACATTTTTTTGGTTGAGGCCTTCTCATGCTATAGGTGACTGTCTGGAGTAGATTCTTTCTTTCTTTCTTTATTTTTTTGGAGAGGTTTTTTTGCTATAGGGTGCATGTGCTCGCCAGAAAGACAGAGAGAGACAGAGATAGAAAGCGAGAAATCACTCCCCAGGGGGGTTGGCCACACCGCAATCCCTTCTCCTCCATTCTCCTCTTGGGATTTTGGGCATGCACGCACATGCACTGGGCATGAGTTTAAGCCACAAGGTCCGGGACTTGAACCATGGTGGGCGACATGAGAGTCCAGCGACATAGCCATTATGCCAACTCCTGGACCCTTTCTGGAGCAGATTCTAAGGAAGATGATAACCAGATACTTTAGTCCAACTGACAGCTTTTTTCATGTAGCTGACTAGACAGATATAGCCATGGTCCATTGATCTTTTAATTTCTCAAGCAGGAGCCAGATACCAGTTCACAATATCTCCTAAACTGTCAGGCCCACATGTCAGGGCCACTATGTCATCTCCTCGATACCTTTCTCACTAAGTTTGTGGTAAAAGTGAAGTATCCCATCTTAACTCTACGAGAGTATGGAAAATCTTCTCAATTTAAGAACTTTTCCTGAGAAAATTCTCCCTTTAATCTCCGACTGCTCTTGTAGTGGCAACTTTACTCCAAACGTATTGACAAATATTGTACAGGGTACAACAGTTGCAAAACCAGGTTGTTCTATTGCTTTGCAAATCCCATCTAGATGTTCAGCATTTTACTTTGAGAGGTAGGAGTGGTTAACTTCTATGGTCTTGCAGCCTCAACATTATCCAAGTCTAGAGGAAGAATCTATTTAAAAATGTGATGAAAATTATTATACACCTTTATCAACCATGTGACTACTTCACAAGGCCACTGGATTGTATAGTACTTTGAGGAAGGAGAGAGCTGTAGCCACCATGTCACACCGCATATGACTCACTCAATAAGATATCCTTTTATCAGGACCAGCAGATGGTGTAATGGTTATTTTGTTGGACTCCCACATGGCTGACTGTGGTTTGAGTCCTGGACCTGGTAGCTAGAAATTCACACCGTGTGTGTGTGTGTGTGTGTGTGTGCATACTCAAAATCCTAAGAGCAGAGTGGAGGAGAAGGATCTGTGGCTTGGCCATTTCCCCTGAGGGGTGATCACTTCTCTTCTCTCTCTCTGTCCTTCCTGTGAGTGCACAAGCCCTATAGCAAAAATCTCTCTAAACCCACCAACCCAAAATATCCTTTTATTTCCCAGGCTGATGGGAGCTCTTGTGCATGTACATGTGCTTAATTTTGAGAATTTTCTGCATCATCCACTTTGATATGGATCCTGAAGATATGTGGATAGATGCTAGAAGGATCATTGCTCTATTTGATTTGAATTATTGCATTACATTACAGGTATTAATTAATCATTTCCTAAAGCTCTCTGAGATGACTGAATTGTGGAAGGAAGCTTGTGTTAAAAATGTCATCACCCAGTTTGGTATTCTGTCACCTCTTTCCAAAGTTGCCAGAAGAGACTAGAACTCCTCAGTCATATGTGATTGTCCCAAATGCTTATATTCTCAGAAATGAATCATCCATTAAGCAAAGCCTTGAACTGACACAAAATCCACCAACAAAACCCTGCAGAACCCATTGGAAGACAAAGTTGCAATTCTCTCCTGAGTTTCTTAAGAAAATAGTGTAAATACTTTCTAAGGTTGGTATTTTGAAGTGACAAAAGAAAAAGCAGAAGGAAAAGAAAGGAGAAAAAAAGCTTTCTGCTGAAAAGCAAAGTTTAATTAAAAGAGAGTGTAATAAAGAAGAAATAAGCACAAAATCTAGAAAGTATAAAATGCAAATGCGTTTTCCTGTGCACATAGCTTTCTACTATAGGAGCATTTTAAAATTAGTATTCAGATCTATGGGATAGAGATTCTATTATTAAAGCAACTGAAGAGTTTTAATATTATAAATATGTATGACTTTGCGAAAGTGTAAGAAATATATTCTGCTCAAAGTTCTACTAATGCTGAATATTTTAATGAAACTTAATGCGTTTTTATACAAGTGGTATAAATTATCCACTTTAAAATTAGATAAAAACTATCTGAGAAATAATTATGAGTATGTGTTCATTAGATTGGAATTGAAGGACTGCTGGATAAGGGCATCGGGTCAAATCCTTCATCTGCCTCCAGGCACTCAATTCCATGATAATGCCCCTAAGCATATTATGGCAATTGAATCTCAATATTTAGAGAATTCTAATTTACTTCCACTCCTCCTTTACAAAACCAAGTCATTCATGGAATGCACTTGATTTAAAAAAAAAAAAAAAAGTAAAGTGTAAAATTTTTTTTCTATTAGAGTAGTGATCAGACAGAGCTGTATTTGTCTCTCTTCCTTAGATATGGCCAATCAGCACACTGGCCTTTTCTAGTTGATACTTATGGTAATAAGTACTTAACAGAGCTCAGCATTACCCAGGCTTTAAGGTTCATCACAAAGGATGCCTTCCGCCCTTTCCAGCAAGCCTCCTTTGAGTTAACTGGAAACTGGCAATACAGTTAGGTAAATAATTAATCTGCTCCTCTTTTTTCTCACCCACCCCTGCACTAGTACTGATTACTAGAGGCACTACTACATTTTTATTGCATTTAAGTATATTTACTTTAAGATGCTATTTATACTATTCTAATTATCTCTTTTTTTTCCTCTTCATTTTTGTATCTCTACCTTGACTTCCTTCTGAATTTTTTTTTTTAGTGAGATTTTTTGCTCTAGAGTGTACATGTGTGCGAGAGAGAGAGAGAGAGAGAGAGAGAGAGAGAGAGAGAGAGAGAGAGAGAGAGAGCGCTAAAAATCCCCAGAGGGGATGGCCATGCTATAATCCCTTCTCCTCCATTCTCCTCTCAGAATTTTGGGCATGCATGCACATGTGCCCAGTGTGTTTTAAGCCGCCAGGTCCGGGACTTGAACTGTGGTCAATTACATGGGAATTCAGCAATGTAACCATTTTGCCATCTGCTGGTCCTCCTTCTGGCAAATTCTGATGCCAATGCCAGTGAGGAATGGACCATATACAACAACTGTATATATTTAGTACTGGCATCATTTTGTAGTAATACAGTTGTCATTTTAGTCAATATTATCTATTATCTGTCTGTCTACATACTTTTTAAAAACATGTTTCTCAGTTTCACACACTATTTGAAAAACTATTTACAAATATAAAATACTATAGTTGATTTTTAAAGAAAAGAATACTGCTGTGCTTGCTTTGTTAGCACAAATACTAAAATTGGAGCAATATCGAGAAGATTAGCATGGTCCCTGCACAAAGATGACACACAAATTCATGAAGCGTATTTTTTCTTGGAGAAAGCCAAAAACAAAAGAATACTGCTTTGACGCCCATGTATTTTTTGTGAAAAACACTGTTTTTGCTTTTAAGAGTCATACTGAAAAGATCGCATAGTGATCTAGGCTGTGTATTTTTTAAAATAACCTGTGGTACTAATCTGAGTGAAAGTTGAGAATGGAAGAGGATGTATGCAGAAATGATGAGGGCATTTTTTAAGAAGTCTGACTTAACCGCTCCTCCTGAAAACAATGTAGGTGTGTTTTGGCGGTGGGGAGAGCGGATGCTCTCTGTGCGTATTAGAATATCAGGGGCCCACCCATAGTCTAGTGGTTAAGGGAACCAGGTCCCACCTGGCCAGCTACATGGTTGTGATTCAATGCCCCTGCGGCCTGAACACCGTGCTGAGCATATGTGTGTGGGTACAGAATGGAGAGAAGTAGGAGAAGGAATTGCAACCTGACCATGCCCATCTAGGGGGTGCTTTTTCCCTGTATATCTTTCTCTGGTAAATGGACATGCCCTCTGGCAGTTAAAAAAATGGTGTATCAGAAGCTGTTGGAGACAGGTAAGTGGAGAAGGATGTGCAGAACACTGTGTCGTTTGAGAAAAAAAAATTTAGATTTTGCTACAGCTCTTCCATACCTCCAGCAATTGTGGGGAAAAATCTATACAGTCTTCATTCTTGTCTTGGCTTCATTGCAAAGAAAACTATGGGCTATACGTTAAGTGACTAGAGAGAGAAAAGAGAAAGGGAGTGGAGAATGAGGGTTCTTGCTGTATTCTGTTATTCTTAAGTCCTTAGCTTCAAAATACCATTCAAATAAACAGTATCTTTTTTGTCCTAGTGGGATAAATTTTCCTCCAGGGTGAGATTGTTTTGTTTAAAGTTGTGTCAGTTTTGAAGGACTTCTAATGTAGAATCAACATAGAATCTCCACTTTTTTTTTTTGATTGAATAAAGAATAAAAAATAAGTCAGACCCTAGAACTTATAATTACTCTTTATTTTAAAGCTTTAGGTTGGAAAAATAAGGAATACCTGTATTAAAAAAAAAAAAGTATCTCTTTTGCAGGAGCTTGCTTGGCTTTTACCATCATTTAAGAAATATTTGTCTCTTTATTTATATCATCCAAGTAGCAAGTGTAAGAATAATAATTGGGATAATTTTGTGTTTATATGGATATTATTGGATTCACTTATATTATCTCTTTAATCCTTGTAATAGCATTGCATAGAATGGTTCATTAGTCATATTTTTTTAGCTGTGAAAACCAAGATTCAGAGGTTTAAGAGACTTTCTTAAGGTTGGTCCTTTAGTAGGTAGCAGAGTCTAAACTCAGATCTTTTGACATAAAATTAAGGTTTGAGCTACAATCAAGTACTTGAACCTCATGCATGTATAATAAAACTGTCCTTGCATTACCAAATCTCAGTAAATGTCAATTTTTTCCCTTTTTTTGGACCATCTTTTGAGAACTTTAGGCACTCCTTTTTCTCTCTCAGTCTTACCTCTCCGGTTAGGGTAGAACACTAGTTCTGAAGTTACGTAAAGTTATTGTGTCATCAGGAAAGTCATGACGTATTTTTCTATGCAAACATACGTCATGATTTTCCTGGCGACCCAATATTTGATTTTAAACTTCATGTAATTTTTTACAAACATATCACCAGAGAAGAGTTTATTTTTCAGCTCCAGTGAACATGTTTAGATACACATTTGCTTATCTGAGACAGCAAAAATTTAAGTAATGACTTAGTGAAGATACACACAAAAACTGCTGTAAGGGAAATGCTATTGACGGCGGCAGTGATTCAACTACCTTTTCTTTCTTTCTCTATTACTTTCCATGAACGATTCCAAGACCTCTCATATTCCCAGTTTTGTGTTCACTTAAACTTCACCTTGCCCTTCAAGCACAGGATTTGAAAGAAAAACCATGCTGTCAAAGAGGCAGTGGCGATGTACGTGTCCTTTATTTCAACCATTTCAAAAATAATCAGGTTCACACCTGAGCAATGACCTATCCAAGAGAAAAGGGAAGTGATGACAGATTAAGAGATTCGACAATGAGGTGCTAATAGCTTAGAGCTATTTTCATGGTGTGTTCTCTATTGCTGGAAAGATCCTTTCCAGAGCTCAGGATCAGCCACGTGTTCAAGCTGCCCTGTGTTCGAGCTGCAGCCCATGGCAGGGAACCGCACACCTGGCTGAAGACAGTGGAGGAGTTGAAAGCAGAGCCGAGAGCTGTTCCCACGTGGGCTGCTTCACTACTAAAGGAAAAGTTTCTCATTTTGAAAGGATTCCAAACAAGATACCGCCTAGCATTTGTCAAAGGATAGTCTCTAGTTTCAGAAACGTAGAAAAGTCATCAAGATACTTGGACTGTATTCCAGTCTCATTTATCTGAATTTCTATGGTTAAGCCCTAGGAACTCAAATTTTTTAACAAACTGTACAGTTGATTTTGATGCATGCTAGAGTTTGAAAACCAATAGTTTAGATCAATCTTTCACTTTAGAATTATTTGATTTTGCTCATCATTTTTTTTTTGAGAGATATTTTTGTTATAGGGCTCATGTGCTTGCCAGAAAGACAGAGAGAGACAGAGAGACAGAAAGCAAGAAATCACCCCCAGGGGGGATGGTCACGCCGCAATCCCTTCTCCTTCATTCTCCTCTCGGGAGCTTGGGCACGGACGCACTCACACTGGGAGTGAGTTTAAGCCACCGGGTCCAGGACTCAAACCTCAATCGACTACATGGGAGTCCAGCGACATAGCCATTATGTCAACTGCTGGTTCCCATCTTTATTACTTTTTTTAAGACTTATTTTTTATTTAACTTTATTTATTTATTCATTCATTCCAATTTGACCAGAGAGGAACAGAGAGAGAGAGAGAGAAAGGAAGAGAGAGAGAGAGAGAGAGAGAGAGAGAGAGAGAGAGAGAGAGAGAGAGAAA
>NW_006159952.1:1390152-1438996 GCF_000334495.1 Tupaia belangeri chinensis
GAAAAGTTTCTCATTTTGAAAGGATTCCAAACAAGATACCGCCTAGCATTTGTCAAAGGATAGTCTCTAGTTTCAGAAACGTAGAAAAGTCATCAAGATACTTGGACTGTATTCCAGTCCCATTTATCTGAATTTCTATGGTTAAGCCCTAGGAACTCAAATTTTTTAACAAACTGTACAGTTGATTTTGATGCATGCTAGAGTTTGAAAACCAATAGTTTAGATCAATCTTTCACTTTAGAATTATTTGATTTTGCTCATCATTTTTTTTTTGAGAGATATTTTTGTTATAGGGCTCATGTGCTTGCCAGAAAGACAGAGAGAGACAGAGAGACAGAAAGCAAGAAATCACCCCCAGGGGGGATGGTCACGCCGCAATCCCTTCTCCTTCATTCTCCTCTCGGGAGCTTGGGCACGGACGCACTCACACTGGGAGTGAGTTTAAGCCACCGGGTCCAGGACTCAAACCTCAATCGACTACATGGGAGTCCAGCGACATAGCCATTATGTCAACTGCTGGTTCCCATCTTTATTACTTTTTTTAAGACTTATTTTTTATTTAACTTTATTTATTTATTCATTCATTCCAATTTGACCAGAGAGGAACAGAGAGAGAGAGAGAGAAAGGAAGAGAGAGAGAGAGAGAGAGAGAGAGAGAGAGAGAGAGAGAGAAAGCAAATCACCAGGTCCAGGATTCGAATCACAGTCGGCCATGTGGGAGTCCAGTGCCCTTAGCCACCACACCACCTGCTGGTCCCACCGTTATTATTTTTAATTTGCTATAGGGCGTGTATACTCACCAGAGAAAGACAGACAAAGGGAGAAAAGGAAAGTGAGAAAGCTAATTGTCAGGTCTGGGACTCGAACTGAGGCCTGCCATCTGGGAGTCCAATGCCTTACTTGCCACACCATATGCCTGTCCCCAGCCTTCACTTTAGATGCAAAAGATTCAGGGAATTGAGGTTCTGAAAAAAATTTCTTGCCCAAGGGAGTATACATAGACAGAATCTGAGGTAGTTCCAAATCCCAAATATATAGATGCCCAGTTTAAACTGTTTCATTCAAATAAACAAATATGAATTTCTCTTTTCAATCCTTTCCAATCTAAGCAGGAGATACTAATCAAATGTGCAATGCCACAGTTTTGGGAGCTCAACTTAATTTTTTCTTATTCTGAGATTATTATTCATGTTTTTGTAAACTTTTGGAATAACACAGCAAACTGAATTCATAAATATCATCAGGAAAATTCATTCAAGTTTTGAGTGTCATTGTAAAATTAGTATTGCGCACTGTCTTGAGACTTAGTACTTGTAAGCACAATTTGTCTGTGGGTACAAAGTGCGAAAGGCAGTAGAATGCAAGCCAAATAGGAACGGAGAAAAGAAGCCACAATTGCAAGTTGCTTTCTTTTCTCTTCCCCAGCAATTGTAGCCAGTTCTTACCTTGTAGGGGAAGCTCTAACAGAAGGGTTAGCCTTGCACTGAAGTTAAAATGATTCTGTACAGTAGAAGAAAGTGAGAGAGGTAGAGAACATTGTGCAGATTCTGATTGGTTGCTTGAATTCAGTCCTTTTGGTACCAGAACTATCTTCAAGTCATTTCCATCAATCTATCCTATCAAAAAATAGTAGAATCATATCCATATGTGGAGAGCACTTAATCAGCTATAGACTTAACCTATCATGAAAGAACAGAACTATCTGAAAGGAGAAAGTATGTCAACCATGAGAATTGCTTGAGTGATCAGATTCAAGTTTGCCTAGAATCTTCAGTGAGCAAGCTGACTTCCCTTCATGTGGCTTTACGACACAATATCGGAATCAATTTAATGATTACACGTATGCCAGTTTTGTCACAATGAAAAGAAATACATTTTACAATGAAATTCTTTTGGAGGATGAAAACTTTTCCTACAAAAAATCTCTGATTTTGCTTGATGCTATAAAGTATAAGACTCATCTTCATTTAAGAGCTTGGGTGGAGGAGCTTTAGGTTGTAATATCCAGGAAATCTATGTGTATGGCAGAAAAATGACCTTCAACACATTTTCCTTCAGACAAAGTTGCTTGAAGTGACGTATCAATAGAAATCAAAGACTTAAAAAATGTTAGTCACTTAAGAAACCATAGTTGTGGGACTAGCAGGTGATGTGGTGGTTAAGACGCTGGACTCCCACAGGACTGAATGTAGCAGGAGTCCCAGACCTGACGGCTTCTTTTCTCACTTTCTATCTCTCTCTTTCTCTCTAGTGATCACACATTCTGTATAGTAAATTAAATAATAGTAATAATAAATAAAATTAGATCAATAGTTCTTTTTAAAAAGGAAAAGAAATAACAGAACTATCTGAAAAAGAAAGTCTGTCAAGATGCTATGATATGGCCATGGCCTTACTTATGAAAATATGCACGAAAAATGTATTTTGTCAAGCTGCATGAGTAAGTAAAACCCAGTCTTAAGCATTCTGTTCAACTTTGCTTTGCCATTTCCCATCTTTCTCTTAAACTGTAGCTAAATGCATTTGATTATTGAATTTTTTACATAAACAATAAAGCAGATTTTTTCCCTTTTTGAATTTATCATTGTAATTTTCTTAACAATTAAGAATCTGTGGACTTAATGCTCAGTGTCAGGACATGTTATTTAAGGAGAACAAGAAAGATGATGCCAGAGTAAAACTCTTCTCTCTATTAAGAACTGGTACCCATATTCAAATATTAAGGTTCAAAAACCATAGTTAACATTTTTCTTTCATCTTTTCATTCTTGGAACATGGGCAGAAATTGAAACAGCAATGTTGAAATGGGGTACAAAAGAGTGTTTTCTCTCTATCATGTGACTGATTGAAAACTGAAAATACCTGAAATGTTAGGAGATTCTGTCCAAATGCCACTCTGGACCAATTTTATAGATTTCAGAGACTGAAATAACTGGAAATCAGAGCTTCAGTTTTTCCACATGGAGTTATTACATAATATATTATTTACATGGTATGTTTTCTTTTGCATTCTTTAATTACTATTTTTTTTTTTTGAGTGGAGAGGTTTTTGCTATAGGGTGCGTGCACTCACCAGAAAGAGAGAGAGACAGAGAGATAGAAAGCGAGAAATCACTCACAGGGGGGATGGCCACGCCGCTATCCCTTCCCCTTCAATCTCCTTTCAGGATCTTGGGCACACATGCACATGTGCCTGGCCTGAGTTTAGGCCACTGGGTCTGGGACTTGAACTGCGATCGACTACATGGGAGTCCAGCAACATAGCTATTACGGTAACTATTGGTCCCGCATTCTTTAATTATTTTGATTGCTCTTCTAGCCTGCAGAACTATGGCACTGTCTTAAGATCCTCATTCTGGTCAGATAGTGGCCTGGTGGTAAAACATAATGGTTTGTGAGACAATTTCACAGGGAAAGATTCCTGGTTCAGTCCAGAGACCTGCCCGAGTACACGGTGTATATCTGTTATCAGGGCTGGCTGGAGGCTGGGAGTGGGTCATGGTGTGAAGACCATGTTGAAGGTGCTGTTGCTCTCTCTCTTTCTTTATTGTTCTCTGTTCTCTCACTCATGCAAGAACTAAATAAGTGATCTTTTTATTTCTTTTTTTAAAATCCACACTATCTTTAAGTTAAAAATAAATAACAATTACACTTCTCTGAAAAATAAAACATTTCTAAGTAACCCTAACAAGTTGTATTCAGAATGTCTCCTAAAAGTTACAAAATGTAAGAAATTACAAAATTATAATAAATTCATGCAGACTCAAATAGAAAGACATGTGTGTTCATCTATTAAAAAAGTTATTGAAGATGTTGATATTTCCTGAAATTAACTTACAGATTTAATAGACTTTCTATCAAAATCCCAGCCAAGAATTTTATAGACATAGACAAACTTATTCTAAAATATTATATAGAAAAGCAAAGGTCCTCAAACAGCCTAAACTATTTTTAAAAATGAGGAAGCGTGTAGGTCCTGTAGTGCAGGGTTAAACGTTATGCACAGGGAGCTAGATCCCACTCGACCAACCTCAGTTTTAATAATTCCAGACCCAGTGGCTTAAACAACACACCAGCCATGTATGCACATGCCCCAAATCCTGAACAATGGACGAAAAAGGACTTCAGTGTGACCAGGCCTCACTGAGGGCTACTTTTTCTCTCCACTCTCTAGCAAATACGTGCACTTTCTGGCATTGAAAAGAACAAGAAGAGGAAAATGTCTACTAGATGTTAAGGCTTGCTATGTAGCTAGAGTATTAAGACATTGTGATATTAGTAGAGGGATAGAAACATTGATCAAAAGAACAGAATACAGGATCTATAAATATATGCACACAAGGGCCAGCAGGTGGTATGGTGACTAAGGTGTTGTACTCCCATATAACTGATGGTGGTTTGAATCCTAAACCTGGTGGCTGGAAATCATGTCTGATGTGTGTGTGTGCATGCCCAAAATCCCAGAAGGAGATTGGTGGAGAAGACATTGCAGTGTGGCGATCCCCATTTGGAGGGTGATTTCTTACTTTTCCTCTCACTGTCTCTCAATTTGTCTCTCTCCAAGTGAGTGCATGAGCCCTATGGCAAAACCAAAACAAAAACCAAATGAAAATATTTATACACATAATTGATATTATGTATATTTGTTCTCAACTGATTTTTAAAGAGCAAAGGTAATATAATGAAAATTAGCCTTTTAACAAGTGATACAGGAACAAGTGAACATACATAGGCAAAAAAAAAAGAAACAAAAAAGAATGAAGAGAGAGAAACTCTGATTGTTTTTAAATCTCATACCAATAGATTAACTTAAAATTGGTCACAAAGACTTCAATAAAAAAACTAAAACTAAAAATTTTCAAAGGGAACATAGGGGAAAATTTTTGAGACCTAAAATTAGGTGAATAGTTCTTAAACTTGACACCAAAAACATGATACATAGAAAGAAAAATATAATAAAATAGACCTAGAAAATAAAAAATATTTAGTTTGTTAAAAGACTAAAAAGATGGGGACCAGCAGATGGCATAATGGCTATGTTACTGGACTCCCATGTAGTCAACTGCAGCTCAAGTCCTGGACCTGGTGGCTTAAACTCACATAAGTCATGTGTGAGTGTGTGCCCAAGATCCAGAGAGGAGAGTGGAAGAGAAGGGATTGTGGCGTGGTCAGTCATTCTCCCTAGGGGATCATTTCTCTCTTTCTGTCTCTCTATGGCAAGCACATGTGCCCTATAGCAAAAATACTTCTCAAAAAAAAAAAAAAAAAAGATAAGCTAGACACTTGAATGGCTATATTGGGTGAAAATATTTGCAAACCACTTAAATCAAGAATATAACAAACTCTCAAAACTCAATAATTGAACAAAAAAATTCAAAGAGAAAAATGAGAAGCAGACTTGAGCAGACATTTTATTGAAAAGAATATCATGTTGACAAATAAGCCTGTGAAAAGCTGTTCAAAATAAATTAAATGTTGGGGAAATTCAAATTAAAACCCAAATAAGAATTTAGGTGCAGGTAGGCACACCTGTGATAGTGGTATCAGAATGGCCTAAAAATGCGGGTGAGGATGCCAAAAACTGAATCATTCTTAAATTGTTGCTGGAAATGTGAAACGGTAGAGCTACACTGGAAAATACTGCGTTGTCAGAAAAGCCATGATGCAGTTTTGCATAGAAAATATAAAAAAAATATGTCACGACTTTTCAGACAACTCAATAGTTTGATAATGTTCTATGAAACTAAACATGCAGCTACCAAACAAACCAAGAATTGTACTGTTGTGCATTTACTCCAGCAAAGGGAAATTTTCTATTCAAACAAAAACCTGTGCACAAATGTTTATAGCAGCTTTGTGGTACCCTAAAACTGGAAACCCAAGTATCCTTGACTAAGTGAATGATTAAAGAAAAGGTGCATACATATCATGGAATGCTATCCAGCAGTAAAAACAAGAATTGATCCATGTAACTACTTGAATGTACCCGCAAGGAAATATACTGAGTGAAAAAAATCTAATCCCAAAAGTTATACACTGTAACTTTGTATTTATATAAAATTCTTGAAATTAAAAAAAAAAAAGCCAGAGGTGGAAAACAGATAGTTATTCTTCAGGAGTTAGGGATGGGAGAAGAGGAGGTATGCTTGCCTACAAAATGGCAGCATAAGCAATACTCGTTCCACAATTAAAGATAAAATGTTAAAGCAGGAATATCTTTAACTCCATCATTTTATGAATAATTTGATCAAAATAGGAAAATGAAAATGATGTATGAGCCCAGTCACAATGATGTAGGCAGCAAAGTGGTGCTACTCTAATATTGCAATACTGGAGCCACATGGGAGGCCCAGGTTTGGATACTGGATCAACCTGCGCATGCCGGCATCCTCACATCTGCCCATGTTCCTGGCTGGATGGGAGACTAAGGGTAGGGTTGTGGTATGGCAAAACTCTGTTGAGACTACCTCTCTCATAAAAGAAAGAAGGAAAACATTTTCAAAAAGGAAGCCATAATAATAAATTGTAACACAATATCAGCTCCTGCTGATAGAAAAATAGAAATAAAATAATCCAATGATGTAATATTGGGGTGTCATCCTGTTTCTTTTTAAAGGTTTTTACTTTAGGGCACGTGCACTTGCCAGAGTGAGAGAGAAAGAGACAGAGACAGTGAGAGGGAAAGTGGGAAATCATCTCCCAGGGGGATGGCCACACCATAATCCCTTTTCCTCCATTCGCCTTACCTGGGAGGAGAATCTTGAGCATGCTTGTACATGTACCCAATGTAATTTCCAGGCCGCTGGGTCCAGGACCCAAACCATGATCGGCTATGTGCAAGTCTAGCAACATAACTGCTATGCCATCTACTGGTCTGGGGGTCACTGTTAAAATGATCACAATGGACTCAAGGTGACATGGACTCTGACAAAGATAAAAAAAAAAATCATGTAATTATTTCAATTCTAAATTTAGAGGAAAATACTTGAACATTTTTATAACTTTTGGGTAAGGAAGACTTTCCTAAGTATAATCTTAGAGATAGCATGAAGAAAAAAATTATCTAACCAAAGTTTAGAACACCATTATAAAACATTTAAAAGGCAAAAGATAAGCTGGAAAAATATAACTGGAATCTGGGAAAATATAACTGGAATAGTAAGATGAAAAGCAATAGGAAAACAAGAAGAGTCTGTAAACTGTCAGCTCAGAGAAAAATATTATAAATGACTGACACATGAAGGTAGGCCAGACTTCAATATCTGGTTCAATTTTGAAGAGTGGTGAGGATGACTGAATACTTTAGTTACTTTTATTTCTATGTTATTAGCCTCGCAAACAAGAAATTAAGCGGGATAAACATTAAGTAAGAATCGGGTTGACTAGACAAGTTCCCAGATCTTCCTTTTTTTCCCCAGGAAGGCTGGATTGTGGTTCATGGTCAAGGCAGCCTGTGTAGAGGAAGAAGTCCACAAAGTGAAAGGGTCTCAGAGCCTATGGTTTTTTACATTTGGTTGAGAAATATCTCTTTATACCTCAAGGGTTCAGCTACTCTCACATAAGACTGTATAGTTTTTCATTCTTATTTCTGAGTCAGAGGACTTACAATGGAATAGTCCATGCCCTGGCACATCACACATAATGTGCGAGACTTTCTTCAAACTCAGCAAACGAAAGAATAGAGAGGGAGAGAAGGAAGAAAAAGAAAGGGAAAGAGAGGAAGGAAAGGAGGTGTATATTTAACACTGAGAGTTGGTGAGGGTGTATTGAGTATATATAATTATTGAAAAGAGAAAAATTAATACATTAGAGGGGACAATGATTCACTTTACTTAAGTCCACTGTTTTTGGAAAGTGGTTATGGTAATACCCCAACACCCTTTTGTTCACAGAAATGAAGGCCTTATTGCAAGGGACCTTCTTTCCACACGTGACTTAGGTAAGACTAGTGGATGAGCCCCCTGTTCACCCATGAGGAAGTGAGACAAAATTCTCTAAAATCCTGGTTTCTTCTCACAAATAAACAGGTTAACTATTTGTCTCCACTGACCTCTGTGGACAATATGCCCATTAACTTAACTCGACCACAACTCTTCCCTCCTTCCCCATTTCCCGGTACTTTGACAGGCCTGTGAATACTAGATCATGCAAAATAATCCTGAAATCCTGTTCCAAGGATCAATTGATCTCAGGGAATATTTCTTAGTTAACTGTCACATCATGCCACCTGCTTATTCCACTCTCAGACTCACATTTTTTGCTTGTTTGTTTAATTTGCTAAGGGCATGTGCACTCACTGGAGAGAGAATGAGAGAGAAGGAAAGTGAGAAAGCAGCCTTCCATGGGGGTTGGTCATGCTATAAACCTTTCTCCTCCATTTGTGTTTTCCTGGGTTGGGGTAGGCCTGCACATCTTCCTGGCACGTTTTTCAAGCCGCTGGACTGGCATTCCCGCTGTGCAGCTTGCCATGTGGGATCCACCTGCCTTAACCACTATTCTGCCAGTTGGTCCAACACATGATTTTTGACATCCCAGTTTACTCTTCTTTTGGAAGAAAAGTCTTTTTATGCCTGACCTTTGAGATGCTTGGAGATCTTACAATTGTTGCATTCTCCTCATTAGAACGGTCTCCCTCTCTCTACTGCAGTAGTCTTTCTGAATGAAGTTTCTATTTGCCTACATCCTAGTTTGTTTTTTCTTGACTATAGGAGACTGGCAATATCTATAAAAGTTTTAAAATATCTATAAAAGTTTTAAAAGAGTCTTCTCTTTTGCTCAGTAGTTCCTCTCTTTGATTGTTTTAACCGAAATACTTATCCAAGTACATCAAAAAAATTTGTCAAGGGCATTTACTCCAGCCTTATTTAAAAGAGTAAAACTAAACCCAAAAGAAACCTAGAAACTGTACAAATACTTAACAACAGAACATTTAAAAATAAATGGTGTTGGGACCAGCAGTTAGCATAATGGCTATGTCGCTGGACTCCCACGTAGTCGACCAAAGTTTGCGTCCCGGACCCGGTGGCTTAAAACTCACGCCAGGCGCGTTTGCGTGCACGCTCAAGATCCTGAGAGGAGAATGGAGGAGAAGGGATTGTGGCGTGACCATCCCCCCAGGGGGTGATTTCTTGCTTTCTGTCTCTCTGTCTCTCTCTGTCTGGTGAGTGCACACACCTTATGGCAAAAACCTCTCAAAAAAAAAAAAAAACTGTCATTACACTAACTGCTGGTCCCTCTGCCTACAGTTTTACGGCCTTTACACATCTAGATTTATCTAGCCACTATGATCATTAGGATACAGAATGATTTCATCACCCTAAAACTTTCTTCAAGTAATCCCTTTAAATCACAACCTCCTGCCATCTGAATCTCTGACCATCACTGGTCTGCTCTCTGTTATCATTGTTTTGATATACTCTTTTGAGATTGGCTTTTTTTTTTTTTATTACTCAGCATAATACCCTTGAGACCCAACCAAGATGTTCCCTACATCAATAGCTTGCTCTGTTTTATTGCTAAGTTGTTTTCCACTCTTTGGACCTACCATAGTTTATCAACTTATTATTGAAAGGCATTTGGATTATTCTAAGTTTTTGGAAATGATAAACAGAGCTTCTACAAACATTTGTTTTTGTTTGTTTGTTTGTTTGTTTGTTTTGTGTGTGTGTTCATAAGATTTCATTTTTTTCTAGGGTAAATTTCCAGAGTGAAATTGCTGGGTTATATATTGCTTAAGGGATATGTTTAGATTTAGGAGAATTTGTCTAACAGTTTTCCAGAGTGGCTTAACTAAGCATGCTTCTGACAATTAAAAAGTTCAACTGAAACAACTAAAGAGTAGATGGAAATCTTACCATGGTTCATACAGAAAATGTTGGTTATTTAAAAAATATTGTGGACTGTTGAAAATAAAGATATACTATCAGTATTTTCTGAAAAGAAAACTATCAAAGGTATTTGATAATATGTAAATAGTCAAAACCATCAATTTATGAAATAAAGGAGTTCTGGGAACCCAAAGACAACAAACAAACAAACGGAAAGCACAGCATGGAATGAATATGTGGCCCTTAACGTCTTCCTGAGTTATTTGGTTCTTAAAGATGCTCTGTCCTCGGGGACTCTGAGTTCTTCAGGACATTTGAAATGCTTTATTCTGGACACACAGGGCTGCCAGAAAGGCAGGAAGATAAACTGAAATATTTATACGATATTACTTAAAGTGTTGACATTCTGTGGGTTCTGTATTGAAAAACATGCTGAGATTTTAGCAATTTGAGACTGGTGAAATAATGGAATCTGAACTCCCTTCCCTAAAGTTAAGTTACAATAACAAGAACAATAACTTAAAAGCAAAAACACAGCTTGGTAAGAATATATGGGTGGTCTGATATTCAAGTTTATTACAGCCTCAGGCAGGATCACAACAAGGTCTAGGGTGGAGATGAAGACGGTCTCAAACCCACTATTTATTTTATTATCCCTGAACTAAGTAGAGGGCTTTCCCCCCCCAAAAATTTTTTTCCTCTAGTAGTTATTCTAGATCTAAAAATGAACCCCTCCCTTTTAACCCAACAGATGTTTAGCCTTTTTCTAGTTAGAATTCATTCATTCCCTTATTCAGAGCCATTTCTAAGCTCTTAATATACTTCATGTAGTTAATATATCTATATACTTCAGGCATGCACCATGGAGAAAAACACAGACAAAAACTCCAGTTGTGATAGTTTAAATCTCGTAAGTGAAAAGAGACAAATCATAGTTGATCCAGTGATATGTACTGTAGGCAGAGAATTAAATGAGATGACATCATAGAGAGTGACTAGGAATCTCTCATGAACTACGTAATCACGGAATGTTGTTCTAAACACTACTGAGTTGAGGTCTGCGTGACTAGAAGAAACAGTTCTAGGAAGGCTGAGATTAAAGACATTCAAGGCAGAGAAAACAGGTGGGACCATGTCCCTAATACAAGTGTGACCTTGTCAGAAGAAGGACCAGGGTAGGTGATAGAACAAACACACAAGTTATAGAATGTAAGGTCCAGATCAAGTAACACTCTGTCCAACAGCATGGAAAGACTTTGTACCCATCAAAATGTGTTGGGAATTTTATAGAAGATTCTAAGGAGGAAATTATATGATTGGCTTTATGTATGCTGAAGATCACTTTGGAAGCTAAGGGCAGAGGGGAAGTAGAGGAAGCCAGGGTAGCAAGTGTGGAAGATACACCCACGGTCTGGTGAGAGGAGATAGTGGTATGAACGAGGTAGTGAGAGTAGACAGGAAAGATATGGGCAGCATTAGGATGGAGTGAAGGAATTAGAAATCAAAAGACTATTTTTCCTTTTATACCAATATAGATATTCTATAACATTGGTGCCCGCCTTATATTCACGTGTGACTGCTAAAACTGGAGAGGACAGATGTTTGGAACAGCTGTTGTATTCAATGCCAGGCATTAGGGACAATGAGGAGGACCAGGAAATCTTTCAGTGCTAATTGACTTATGATATTTGGGGGCCTCAGAATATGTGGATTTAGCACATGTATGTATAATACAGAAGGCCTCTCTGCATTGATAAGCATCAAAGTGGGAGACAATAAATTCCCTTTGGGATCCCCTTGCTCCACTTTTTTTTCAAGTCTCCAGGAAAGAAGAGCTATAGTTTGTTGGTTTTGGAGCATCTCCTCAGCCTCTCTGTTGGGAAATAGAGTTTATCATTTTTCTCCAGAGCATTCAAGGAAGAGCTAGAGATTCCCCTAGCAGCCTATTCTTCATGTCCCTCCCCACTCCTGCACAGATCTTACAGGAAAAAGTCACCTCCTTTTACTGAAGTACTGAATGTATGTTAGTTTATTTTTCTCTTAACCTTTGGAAGCCTAGTCAGGATAGACTTTTTCAGAGACAATCATAACTGCTGTGTCATCTTTCTCAATTTAATTTTAGCACAGCTAAAATAATTGCATTCCCTTCATCTTCACCACCTTTTTCAGCTTAACAAAAAGACCAGATGTTACTAAATTGTGATCTTCTTTATAGTACAAGACTGTGGTCTCCAGGGTTTTGGCTTATATGAACAGCCAATCCATAGTCACATGCCCAGGGAGTGCAGCGGTGTTGAGGGTTAGTAAATCTGAAGACATTAATTTTATTTAGCATTTTCTCAGCAATAGCTCTGGATTCACTAATGGCACCTTAGGTCCCTAGAGAGAGTTACACATTAAAGCAGAAATACACAAATTGTCGCAATTGCAAGCGAGAAAAGATATTAACTCTTGATTAACCACTACATTTCTATGGGACAAAATGATCAGGTCTACAACTCAAAATTGTAATTTATACACTCTGGGACCAAAGATAATTTATTTAACTTTTTTTTTTTTCCCAGAAACACGTCGTACTCTCAAATGCCAAAGAATAGTGTTTAAATACACTCTTTTTTGTTTGTTGGGAGATTCATAGTTTGAAATAATTAGACAAATGTGAACTCTCTTGGCATTATACTTATGAAATAATCGGTCCCCAAATAAATGTCATTGATTATCTTTTATACAACTCTACCACTGGCCTTAGTGTCAGAAAGCCCAAATGGGATGGTTTTTAGAGTTAGAAAATACATTTGATGACGTCTAATTTTTATGTTCTAATACAGAAAAAGATTAAGTCCTAGAGGAGTCAAATGGTTAGAGAGGAAAGAGAAGGAAGAAAAAGAAATTAAGGGTTACCGGAGTCAGGAGATACCAGTTAGAATCTTTTGTCAGAACTATATTATCAGGGCTAACAGTTGAACTAATGGTTAAGGTACTGGACTCCCACATGACTGATTACTGTATGAGACTTGGATCTGTAGGCTTAAAACTCACACTGGGTACATGTGCGTGTGTGCCCAAAGTCCCCGGATTAGAATGGAGGGGAAGGGGTTGTGGTGTGGCCATTCTTTCTGTGGTGTGATTTCTCACATTTCCTCTCATTGGCTCTCTCTCTGGGGAGTGCATGCACCCTCTGGCTAAAACGTTAAAACAACAACAACAACAAAGAGAATTATATTATCTCTGTGACTTTGAGCAAACTGGCAATCTCTCAGTTGGTATCCTTTTCTATAAAATGGAAATGATAGTATATAAGGCATTGAGTTGTTGTATGGAGATTAAATTAAGTAAACTTTGTAGAATTATTTTAAGAACTCCTAAAAACTGTAAAACATGCTTACTGTTATTAGAAAAAGTAACACTTATTGTATTTGTATAACCTTCCAGGCACTTTTCCTGAGAGCGTTGCATATCCAGATTGATACTATGTTTTGTGAATATTATATTACTTTTATTATTTTTAAATCAAGAAAAAAGGCTTAGAATGGTAAGTTTCTGGCCCAAGGATGACAGGTAGTGAGTGAATAGTAGATTACTTCAACTTAGATTTGGCTTGAGTCTGCTCCTTCCTCCTAATGTAGATGCTCTTATAAGTGTTTGGATCCATTTCATTGGAATATCCATTTCAAAGACATTTCAGTACAGGTGATAAAAATTATACATTCAGTGTTTAAATTGTGTTCTCACTTAAGAAATTAATGCTCCCTTTTCCTAGTGAAAACTCTAGGGTAGGGAAAAAAGCTTAGGAAGACATTACAGGGGGCTGGCAGGTGGCCTGGTAGTTAAGGTACTGAACTCCCACATGACTGACTACAATTTGAGTCCTGGACCTGGCAATTTGCTTTCTCACTTTCCTTTTCTCTCTCTCTCTGTATGTGTGTCTCTATGGTCAAATTAAAAAGTAACAATAATAAATAAAATAAATAATAATAAATAATAAATTTAAAAAGAGAAGACATTATTGATTGCTCTGGAAATTATGTGGTCCTATCTATATTACCGTGCAAGAAATGTTTCTGGAAGTCTCTAAATTATTAATTCAACAAGTAAATGTTCTTCTTTTATGAGTCTTTGTTTATAGATATCTATATATCTATGTACATAGATATACAGATACATACATCGTTTCATATTAAGATACGGATTATATATATATATATGTGTGTGTATATATATTTTCTGAAATAGAGGCATAATACTACCCTCTTCCAGCTCATCTGCCCTCCCACCAGAGGAAATATGGTCATTTGACACTTTGCTTATCACAACCTAGGGGACAGGGCTGCTAGTGGGTATAGCCAGTGATACTGCTGAATATCCTCCAATGTCTAGGACTGACCCTAAAATAAAAACTCATGTGACCTAAAATATCAGTAAAAATAATGCTTTTCATCAGAATCGTGTTTTCAAAATACTTTCTTGCACATTATTTTATTGCTCCTCACAAAATCATTATGAGGTAGGAAGGCTTCTCTCTAATTTATTGATGAGGAAATTGAGGCTGGAAAGGGGAAAATGACTTACCAACTCCATACAGCTAGAAAAGTGAAAGTTTCAGATCATATTACACGTCCTCCCATCCTACTTTCCATATTTTTCCTTGAAATATCCTGTGAGCAAAGATAAATTTTCCAGTCTCTGTTTCCTCAAACCCAACACAGTACCTTACACTTCCTAGAACTTTAGAAATATGTCTGTTGACTAATTGTAAAAGACATCAAGAACAATCATCTACATTTTTCTCCATTTTTTGGTAAGAAATATCAATTCAGACTCTTAGGCAAGATTTCTGTGTAAACACAACATATGTTTAAAATTTATTTTGCCAGAGGGTGTGTGTACTTGCTGGAAAGAGACAGAGACAGAGCAAGAGAAAGAAAGGAAAAGTCAGAAAGCACCCCCTAGACGAGATGTCCACATTGCCTTCCTTCTCCTCCTTGGATTCTGTTCATGTACACACATGCGCCCTGTGTTTCCTCCAGGCAGCTGAGTTCAAGACTTAAACCTCATGGTGGGCCATATGGGATCCAGCCACCTTAAACTGCACACCACCAGTTGGCCTGAACCTGCATTTTTGTCTCTTATAAATAAATAAATGCTGTATTGTTTCTGGTTTCACAATTTTTGCTCCATTGTGAATCTTAGAGCACTTCAAATGTAAAAGTCTAAAACTTTCAGTTAACAACAGAATGTACTCCTTCATGGCTTCCTTCTAGCTGGAATATTCATGTACACGCCTGGCAGAGGAACCAAGGGCAGGAGTGAGCTTTTTGAATGACAACACATTTCAAAGTCAGGTAAAGGACAAACTGAAAACAGAATGGGGAGGAGGGGCAATACATTAAATAGAAAAAAGTGAAAGAGAAAGGAAAAACAAAAACTAAAACAAAACAAAACAGTAACATATATGGCTCTCTGCCCAGATTCCCACCCCAAAACTAATTTATTAAGGTGGTCTGTTAACACTATGCAACAATAGCAAGGCTGGTTTAGCTTTATATTTAGCTCAAGAGCAATTAAAGAGAAAGAGAAAGAACACGCAGACTCTACATGATGGACACATCACAAGATGTTCAGCACATTTGCTTAGCAGACAGTAGAAATAATCCACCTGCAAATTTTGAAGTGTTGTTCTAACTTGGATTTAAATTTTGTAAAGCTAAAGCAATCAGTTAATTTGGTCAATTCTGTAGGAAAAAAAAAAGCCCATAGTTATTTGGCAATATGTCAAAATATGTTCTGAGGGAGGGAAAAAAAAAACACACATATTCGCAAACTGATGATTTGGCTGAAATGTTCACTTTTTAATTGGCGCTTCTGTTCTGAGGCAGACTATTTTTTTATTTTTAGCATTCTTTACCTTCTCCTATGTGTGTAGCTTCATTTTACTCTTCTCTTCAGTTTCACAAAGATTATAGCTACTGGGAAGTAGTCTTATTTTTACTAGTCCATTGAACCTGTTTCTACCTTCTGTTTCAGTATGTATTGAATTTCTTTTTTAAAATTGAGGACAAAATTAACTGTGAACGTTTTGTGTGAGTGCTTGATATTTAGCTTTGTGATATTGAATAAAAAATGAGAGCAGACGGAGGTCAACATGGGAGATCACGGAGTAGCTTTTATTTAACTTCAACATTAGTGTTGCACTTTCTCAATATTCACAAAATATACAGGAGACAGTGAGATTTATTGAAAGCTTTCTTCGTTAAACTACTTCTAGATATAAGTATAAATGTATGCAAAAAAATTGAGTGTTTCTCTGATATCAGGCGCATGAAAATTTTCCTTTTATCTTAGTCTTGCCTCATATGAACTGATAATTAAAAAAAATAGCTTAGGTTCAATTAAGTAGTATCACTGATGAAGAGCACTTGCTATAGTGCAGAAATGCTGTTAGCAAGTAAATAAGCCAATTGTCTCCACTATTAATTTAAGGTTGATGACAGATACCTATTCACACGGAGCAGCTTAAATCAAATCGGTTCTTCTTTGAAATGATGTTTCTTCTTCCTCTTCCTTCTCACTACACACTCTAATAAAAACTTCCAGAAAAGAAGAAGTTTAACTGTTCTAAAGGTTGCATTCTCATCCTTGAACTCCCATTGCGAACTCACACACATTTATTTCATACGAGACTCATTTGTGTAGAAGTTACTGTGTAAGACTGAGAAAAGTGTGAAATTATACTTCATTTTAATTACACTTTTAATGACATGAAAGGAGAATAGTTTTGAGAGAAGAAGAGTGGGAGAACTATTTCCCCAGTTACTTGATCTCAAAGGATTGGAGCGGTCACTCTCATTCAACCACGCGGATAGTCTCAGTAGCATTGATAATCTGTCATAATATTCAGTACTAAGACTAAACCATTTGATTGTGTCCTGTAGCATTTCTTTTTTACACTCCATTCTATTCTTGCCTGCTTTACAGCGATTGACTGTAACATCATCTCTTTTCTACGCGGGTCAGGCCAGCAGATGTGTGCTGCTTCAGTGCTGATGAGCAGGGTAGCAACACCTTCTGGGCAATGACCTTGTCATGTGACATGCAATATGGCTGTGTGATGCTAGGAAATAGCAGCAGCAGGCCAACCAAGCTTGCAGCCATCGAAAAATGGCATGACTCATTTTGATCAAAGAATCAAGATGACTTGCAGACTAAGAGAAATAGCTGTAACCTGAAGGACGTTCTCTTTATAAACGTCCTATAAAGTGACACGTCCTGTACTTGTTAAATTCACAGGAATGTGAGGGACACATGGCTGTCTTCCAATTGCTGTGATTAAACACAAAAGAAGACAATATGCAGATATCTGCACTTTCTAATGCATTCTATTTTCTCTGAAGTATTTACAGATTTTGTAATTTAAGAACTACAGCATTCTTCCAGATCTTGTGAATTTTAGGGTAGGGGGTCAAGCTGTCAGCTACTTTAGATATCTAGGGAAAAAACAGGCTATGTTCCCGGATTGAAAAATAGATACATTTCATGCTTCAAATTTGGCATTGTATCTTCCCAAACATTGCCATGTTGAAACCTGTCGCCAAGGTGATGGTACTAAGAGGTGAGACCTGTGAGGTAGTCACAAGTGCACCCCATCATGGGATTAGTGCACTTATCAGAGAGGCTTAGAGACCTCCTTGCCCCTTCCACCATGCCAGGACACAGAGAGAAGTTGCCACCTACGAACCAGAAAGCAGGCCCTTACCCAGACACTAAATCTACCAGTATCTTGATCTTGGACTTCCCAGTCTCCAGAACTGTGGGAGATAAATTTCTGTTGTTTATAAGCTACATAATTTATGGTATTTTGTTATATTATCCTGAGCAAACTTAGGTACTACTTTCATTCAAAGCTTTGAAGAGATAAAAAATTAAGAAAGAAAAATTAGAGGAAAATAATAATTTCTTACTATTAAAATACCAGATTAAGCTTAAGAATGTAAAAGTCACTTTGTATACATGATGCATCCACTTTTAACTTTCTTATCTTTTAATTTGCAATGGTAGACAATTTAATTTTGTGGGGTTTGACTATTTCCCTTTTTAAGATTTCCTTGTAAGAATCTTCCTTCCTCCTCCCTCCTTCTGGACTTTTACTTTCTTCTCTCTCTTTTAAAAGTTTACTTATTCATTTCAACAGCCCCAAAAGAGATATGACACCCCCCAAAGGGTCTCAACACCACACAATCTGCCCCAGCCTCAGCCAGCCTCAAAGGATGGACATGCACATGCCCAGTGTAGTCAGGGAGGCCTCTGAATATAAACAAGTAATCCTCTCATGTGGGGCTGCCTTAAAGTGGCAGTGTGTTTCTATTGTACCATTATTTAGACCTTCTTATCCCCCCAACAGTTTTGATGACATTTTAATTTTACCTTGGATTAGAAAATAAAGCAACTTAGTTCATATTATTTTTAAGATATGAAAAGAAAAGAAAACACAATTTTGTATGACTTAAGCTTAAATATTTAAATATTTAAAGATTTGAACTTCCATGATAATAGCTACAAAACTGAAATGCAATAATCAGATGTTTAAGTTTTAACTAAAAGTCTTCCTCAAGTTAAACAGTAAGCTCATACCCTTGCCTGAACCATAAGCCACCAGGTAAGGTTCTCCATTTTCGAATCATTTTACTAAATGATAATTGTTTCCCTGTTTCATCTTCAGTGTGTAGAACTCATTCTCTTAAAACAACTAGAGCTTTTTCCCTATCTTCATAGAGTAATCACTTGGGGAAAATGTATTGTCCAAGTTGGCAATATCTATATTAATTTAAGATTCCTCCAAATTTTATTTAAGGTGCTTACTTTTAGGTGATTTGATATTTAATATTACAAGGATCCATAGAAAGTAATGAAAAGATGAATGGCGGGAGGGTGTACAGTGCTGTGGGTGAAAGGCTATGCTGTTATTTGACAAAGTAACTTTAAATTAGGCCCCAGTCTCAGTTGGTTCCCCATTATTTTGTTCCATTAATGTGATTTTAGAGAAAACTTTCAAATATCAACCCTGGTAAAAAACTTCCATAGCCATCTGCTTGTCTCCTTAACAGAAAATGAGAGAAAGAAAATGTCAGGAAGAGCAAGGATTATCTTAACCTTGTACAGCACTGATCAGAACCCTGCTCCAAGTCAACGATTGTACAGTTTTCCAGAAAACCCAAGGACTCATGTTGCAGAATATTAATCTTCAGAATCAGGAACAGCAAGGGGATTAAAAACATAGCCATTCAATAACAAGCACCAGCCTGAGAGCTGGCCACATTTCACACATACAAGCCACAGGAAACATGCAATTACTTTAGAAGTTACTGTAATCCCAGAAATTATGAATAAGTATGCAATTGTGACACTTCTCTCCATTACTCCATATGCATCTAATCTTTAACTCAATGAACTTAATAAAGATCCTTAGCCTGTTGTGCTTTTCTTTAAGAAGAGAAGGTATTTTAACAGTATGAACAAGTAGTTTGCATAGATTCAAATTATTCAGCACATGCTTTTTCTTTTTGTTGTGTTAATAAAACAAAAAATATGTGAAGAAGGGAGAGAGTTGCTTAAGAAATGCATATACACTCTCAGTAAATATGTGCTTACCTAAGAGAGAATCAAATACATTTATAGTGTGGATATTATTTTTTGAATTGACTATTTTGTCCTCAGTTAATGGAATAGTTAAGTTGTTTGTTGGGGGGGATAAGGACATAACATGATTAATTAGCTTAATGCATGTGTGCTAAATGCAAATACAGAGACAGCAGTGCCAAATTATGCATGCTTCGTGTTCACTGGGGTTGAGCAGGAAAATGCAGTCTGGAAGCACACAGATTTCTACTGAGTCCTCCCTTTATCCTCTGGGGACTAATTCTCATATCAACCACACAACGTTTTATTTTTATCATTGAAACTGGGAAAGCTGGCAAAATTTTCTGAATTTTAATTAAGCTGTCTAAAGACATTTCCTCACAGCCCACATTAAATGTATTAATATTAGAGAAATATTTACATGGAATATATAGTGTATTTAAAAAAAATTAGCTTGGTGTCATTGAAATAACCATTCTTTCCTTACATTAAAAATAAAAAAAGCAGCAATAATCCAATATGTATTTGGGGGAAATCCACTTCCCATAACTGAGGTGAATCGAAAGGAAAACATTGGTGACATTTGAGAAAACAAGATTTCATATATTCTACATTTTAAATAGCATAATTAAAGTAATTGCAAAGAAGTATCTAAGTTGGAAGCCTAGCAGGAACACAACAGCATGCTTTTCTAGGAACTAAGGTGCATTTTGGGTTGAGGGTTGATATACTAACAAAAGTATAGTCTATTAATTCTAATTCTAATGTGTTTTAAGGCTGGACTCTACTCTGGTGTGTTACACCGCAATTCTGGATTTATTACTACTACATAATTGTAATTATAGTCATTTTGTACTATTACCTTTGCTTTCAGTCGCCCCTTTTCTCTGTTCCTCTCTCTTAAAACCTCCCTCAGAGGCATTAAAGCAAAAGAGCTAATAAAAAAAATGACTGGATGCTGTAACACAGATGCCACCTGACAGGTCTGAAAGCCTCGGTCACACATAGGCCACAGGACTGTGTGGCTTTTCTAATATGCAGGGGCTATGACAATTTGTCCTCAGTTACCTTGAACTAGAAAATTTTAAACATAGATTAGTTTACTGATGGATTGAAGGAATGAAAACCACAGTTCATTGTTTCATGAATGTTATGTTTGTGGAACCTCATTTAAAAGAAAGGACATTCTTGCCTGATATCTATGAGAGTTATCTATAAATGATTTATAAATATATATCAGTCAAGAGGTAGAGAGTCAAATGGAAAAGCTTATGATGGCCTCTGCCAAAGATTCTTAATGCAAAGCATAGGAGTCTTCCTGTAATGTCATAATTATCAGCTGGAAGCCCTCCATACAAAATGTAAAAATAACCATGTGCCATCTGGTAATTGGTTTTCCCAGCAAATACATATGCAAAAGGAATCAAGAGCGACAACAAAATTGAAAATCCAGTGCACAGGAATGCTGTGTGACGGCCGGAGTTTTAATAAGCCACTTGCTGTGAAATCAATCCCTTTTTACAATCCCGTAGCATAATAATATAAAGCATTATAAGGTATATGCATAAGCATGAAAGTGCCATTATATTTATGGATATGGGCAAAGCGATTGCACTTAACATTTGGGCTTCCCATATTGAGAGACATCATTCTTCGGAGATTTCACCTGTAGTTAAATAGTAGCTAATGAAAGTGAGCTGAAATCACCATGGCGTTGGTCCACCCTGAAGTTTATTTCCCGAGGTTTATTTCTCATGACTGAGTTTATGGCGACATCATTTTTTTTTCTCATCAAACAGAAGTCTCTTTTTCAATAGAGTACAGATTTTCATTATGCGACTAATGGCTTAAAAAAGTGTCTATGGTTGTGAAACTGTTCAATTCTGTATTGAAATCTTTGGGTCAATACAGAAGCAGTATGTGTAATTACTTTGACGTTAAGGGCTGGCTTGGTCTTTTTGTAACCTTGTGCTTGGCTACTCTTGCCCTTCAATTCAGCCTGTAGGAAGCATCTTACTTCAGCCCGCCATGGCAAGCCAGAGGAAGTCCTAGCAAAGGAAGATGTTGGAAGTAGCCCCAAGTACTTTGCTTAGCATCATCCAGAGTAAAGTCTTATAACTCACAGTATTCTGAGCCACAGCAACACTGGACAGGGGCTTAAAGTATCTTTTTTCACATGATCTCAAAACATCTTTTAGTTGCTGTTGACTTCAATTCCATTCAAATCTTCTTGGGAAACAGGGGAATTAAAAATGGTTTTCTAGCAGATCCCCATAAAATGCAGTTCGTCTTCTTCCCTTCCACCATCCTGAGAGAGTAGATCACTGATGTGTGTCTGCACAGTTGGAGCCCAGTCCTTTCATCCTAACTTCAGATATCCAGAGTTTGCTTCTGAAGGAATCAAAAAGAACCAGGCTGGTAAAGCGTGTAGATAACCTCAAAGGACTCTGGGTGCTGAATAACCTCAGATTTAAATGCTGCTCTGAAACAGATCAATGGAAGATTTTCAATACTGAAATACAATTTTGAGACTGTTTTGTAGTATTTTTAATTATTTGATGTACAACGAAAACCAATCCCCTCCCCCCTTTTTTAAATGTCATGGTCAGGATAAAGTAAAACTTGGGCATCCTTTCTATCTGATGTGCGTAAAGCAGATACATAGTGGTGATGCTGTTTTGGCAGTAGTCTGTTTAAACAGAGGACAGGACCTCTGATTTTACTTTTTGGTAATATGAAGTAAATGGCAGTAGTCTGTTTAAACAGAGGACAGGACGTCTGATTTTACTTTTTGGGAATATGAAGGAATAAAAGGCAACATAAATTTCTCATTGCTACAGAAGGAATACATGATACAACTTAGGAGCTATGGAAGAATGGAACATTTCAACCCACGATGAGGAAGAGGTCATATGAATTTATATTGCAGTACATTATTTAAGACCGTGTCCTCTGGCTTCAACCTCAGCACCATCCCTATTAACTCTAGGATCTTAGGTAATACTTTTACTTTCTCTAAGACTGGTTGTCTTCATCTGTAAACTGCTGAGAACAGTAGTATAGTTGCTTTGGAAAGGAGGCAGTGTAAAATAATGGTCAAGATTATCATGCTGAGAGTAACACAGCTTGGGTTTGAATCCTGGCTTCTAAATTTGCTGCTGTGTCATCTTGAAAGAATTATTCAGCATTTCTCTGCTTCAGTTTCTTCATCTGTAAATTAGGATATCAGAAATGAAAAACTCAAAAGAGTTGCTGGAAGTTCTGTATAGACTGCTTAAAATAATGTCTAACTTCAAATGAACTCAAGATAAAAAACATTATGATTTTATAATGATGTGCTAACATACTAAGATAAGTAAAGTAAAAATTGAATAGAGTAAAAGTTCAAAAAAATGTTAAGAAATCAGGCTTAATGGAGACTTTTTTTTTCCTGCTTTGTGAATTATCTTTATGTAAATGAGATGTTGATGATTCACTGTGGGATAAGCAAAGATAGTTTTGCTATCCATTCTTTCTGTTTCTTCACTTCAGCATCTTGTCATAGAGCCATATTTGAACTCTCATGATAAGAATCCCCAAAGTCATATGTTTTGTTATGAGTCTAAGACAGGAAGTGACAACTTCAACCTGTTGAAGCTAGTTCTGTTGCATCAGTGGAAATGCATCTGCATATTTTGTTACAGACACAGAGACATGACCCACCCAATACCATGGCTGGCTTAATCTCAAACCAATGGGTAGAATCTCTAGATTACAGAGATTTTTGTTTTATTTTGTTTTGTTTTGTTTTGAATGTACCAGAAACTACTGTTACTACATTTTCCTAAATTAGATTCATTTCCCCAATACTTATTATGCTTTTGCACTTTCTAAGTGCTTTATTCAATACAACTTGTTTTCCTTTCAAATTCAACAGATAGTATACTACGTTAAACACTTTTTCCTTGAGAAAAGCACCGTAAGAGGTACTATAGGAAAGATGATTTTCTCCCAGACAGCTTTATTATGTCTCCCATCTCCTCAGAGGCAAACACATTCCTTCCCAGGATCACAGAAGAAGTACACACACAGCTAAGAAATTGTTCTATAGGTAAAATGAAGGGACTTTCTTGTCATAAAGTGAGAAAGATGCCTGGATACTATTCAATGTTTACGTACTTCACATTGTTAGTCTGTTTTGTAGAAAATGGCTCTGGCTCTTCTACTTAGCAATAGCATAAAGTCCAACCCCTGGAAGGGAAAAGAAATAAGATTTGGATTTCTCAGTTTTATAAATCTATATGAAGTTCTGCCAGTACAGACTTTAACTTCCTTATGGTTCTATCCCTCAGAATAAGATCATTTAACTAATATCTGTGGATAACAAAAGTGAGTGAAAAAAAATTTCTAATCTTACACTAAACATTCCAAATTTTGTTTAGAATAGGGGACAGCAAAACATATTTTTCAGAGTTAAAATATGTATTCAGTGCTATTTTTTTTGAAGTCAAAGAGTGTTAACCATTTGGTGTTGTAATAATACAGTGATTCCAAAATTTTGTATCAAATGTCATCTATTATAAAGTGAATGAGCCACATTAAATGATCACTGAAATGATCACTGAGAAGTGTGACAACTGCAGGAAGAAAATCCATTTTATATAACAAGACATCTGAGGACAAAGTAAGGACCCATGGTGAAGAGTTACTTTAAGAAGAGCCACCCTTGAGGCTTTTCAACTCTGTTCATCTGAACATCGAAAGGAACACTGTAGGCTGATGACAGTATTTAGTATTTAATGTATTTATTTCCCCAGAAGAAGGAGCTGTCTATGGTATAACATAAGGGTTTGTCTTCTTTAAAAATTAAGTAAATTTTGTTTTTCATGAAATGTATTTAAACTGTAACTTGATGTTTTCAATGCAAGGACGCCATTCAGGTTATCACAATTATTTTCTTTTCCATTTTTTTTAGAGGTTTTTGCTATAGGACACGTGCACTCGCCAGAAAGACAGAGAGTGACAGAGAGAAAGAAAGCCAAAAAACACCCACCGGGGGGATGGCCATGCTGCAATACCTTCTCCTCCATTTTCCTCTTGGGATCTTAGGCACACACGCGCATGCTACCAGCGTGAGTTTAAGTCACCGGGTCCAGGACTTGAATCATGGTTGACAACATGGGAGTCCAGCTACATAGCCATTACGCTAACTGCTGGTCCCATCACAAACAGGAATGTTACACTTCCAATGATCAATAATCTTTTGTCACCTACACTTTGACACAGAAGTAATTACACAAACCATAGTAATAAAAATGAAATAGTAGCCCATATTAATTGAATAATTATAATATGCTTAGCACTATGTCCAATTCGTTATGATCTCTTATTCTTATTGCCAAAACAAACAAAAAAAAACTTTTATTTCTCTGTAACTTATCTTTCTACCAAGGTACTATATGAATTTTTCTAGGTGTTCTACATGTTCCTTTTTGGAAATAATTTAATTAGGTGAATGTTCTGAGGGAAAACAAATACACAAAACTCAGGAAACTTGACTTTATTTACCATTTAGCATACACTGGTAAAAAAGTCAGAATATTAAACTGGGTAAATTCAATATGAGAGACAAATAGAAAGTTCAAAGAGATAAAAAGGTTTTTCATTTTTTTTGTTTTATAACTGAAAATAAGACACATAAAGAAGGTAGTTTACAGGTTTACATAAGAATTGGTATTTTCATTTTAACTAAACCTAAATAAAGCTGTAGATTGAAGTACTCTATAGAATAGAAAGCATTAAGGCTAATGCTATAAATTTTTAAAACATAAAAACAAATAGTAGAAACCGTCATGTAAAAACTGAAGATAAGTTGGCCCCAAGGCCTAGCGGTTAAAAGAGTAAGATGCAACATGGCCAACATGGTTCAAATTCTGGCCTTGGCAGATTAAAAAAAATGTGAGACATGTGGGTGGGTGTTTGTACCTGTGTGTATGTCCACAGTCCCAAAAAGATGGAGAAATGGAGAAGGGGTTGAGACATGACCATGCTCAATTGGGGGGTTGCCTTCTTCCTCTTTCTCTGTATTTCTCGGTTTCCCTGGTGAGCCCATGTATACTGTGGTAATTGAAAAAAAAATAAGAAGAATTTTGGATTTCTTCTAAATACACCATTTAAAAGCTGCATATAAACACAAGCTCTTTTGAAAAAGCAATTTAAAGCCTTATTGATACATGAAAAAGTAAATTATGCTATTTTTAGAGATGGAATGGAAAAAGACATTGCTTCTTAATACTGTTCCTTAATTCTAATTCAACTAACCATGTGAAGATGTTGCCTTTACATTTATTGAAACATGCCACAGATTGATGTACCAATGACCACTTCTTTCTGTTTAAACAACAGATGGAATGTTGGGATTGAAACCAGACTTGGGCATTCTGTTTTCATATGACAGTGCCTAGTATTTATTTATAAAATACGAAAACAAACCATTCTGGTAAGCTACTTACAGGCATCATCAGTATTCAATTAACTCACCATGAGGGACTGGTAGGTCTGAGAGAGAAGAGAAAGGTGTGGGTCACAATATTTAAGCAATCAAGAACAAGGGAAAATATATCGTTGCTCAATGTAGACAAATAAACATGCTAGCATCTGACAAAACACTGTTGCTTTTCTAGTTGTAGTACTGTACAACTAGAAAACAATCTCTTTAAGAAAAAGGCAAAAAAGGCATGTCTGTTGATAGGTAATGCAGAATTTTAACTTGATTAGATTTTCATTAATGTGAGAAAGTAGTCATAGCATCTGTGCTATAAAGTTTTTCATAATTTTTGATGTATCTTTGAAGACATAGTGATGAAGCCTATATTTCATCATTCACCAGATTCAGGAATTTAGAAGAATTCTAAATATAACCTTGATTTCGCACTTAGTTACAAGGTTCCTAGTATTCATACAAAAATCATGATATGTTTCAACAGATTGTAACATAACCTTAGGTAGTTTATTTAAGTAAAAGTTAAGAAATGAGAGATAACATGCAAGTTTAACGTTCTTTACTTCTCTGATTTCTCAAGATATGAGGGTAGGAGAGTCTGTATTTTCTGTTGATTTTTAAGTCAATTTTGAGGACATAAGTTTATTTTATAGCCATTCTAGTTCTGTCTCTTGACTTTCTTGTCTCTCATTTGCTCTGGATATGTAAATAAGTAGCATGAATTCTCTTGATTTCATAATACAATAAATACTTTTCAAAAATAAGATAACATTATATGGCAAATGTACAAATACTTGGGTCCTCTTTGCATAGTTCCTTTCATCTCCAGAAAGTAAGACCACACAACACAACAACAAATAGCTATGATGATGTCAGCCAGCTTTATTGAGCACTTACAGGCACCATTAAAATAATTCCTTTAGAATTCCTGTGTACCACCACCTCAGAAGATGGGACTTTTAGTTAAGGTAGAGGGGATCTCCTAGCAACTTATCCAAAGTCACAGAACTAATAAATGGTTGATCCACAACATTATTTCATTCAGATTCCAGAGTCTATGCTTTTAATAAGAGCTACAAACAAAAATTTATTCCAAATTATTTATACTTGTTCTCCCTTCTTTTATATATGAGAACATTTATAACATACACACAAACATTTTATAATTTATATAAATGAACAAGAACAAATAAAAGGTAGTTGCACTTTAATTTATGGTTATCATATTCAAAGAGTTCATGTACAAATCTATAATTTAGACCGTCTATCGCTGTTCTTCAGGGGTTGGTCCTAGACTCATACTTTAATTCTGTTTTTCTATGAACTTTTTGAAGTCCCTCATCCTGTGCAAGTGATGTTATAAATCTTATCCACCATGCATCCCCATGTTACTCTGAATATAAATTTATGAAATTCAAATATCTTTCACCAACTGTGTTGAAACTGAGACTTACTTCTCTCAACTGCCACTTTTCCCTTCACTCTACCTGCTGGGAAATAGGAGCAGAGGCTCTCCCAACTATTGATAATTGCTGATGGTTTGGGATAGGAGCTCTGTATGATCTGTGTTAAAGAAAAAATACCATAACCAAAAAAAAAAAAAAGAACAAAAAGAAATAGCACCACAAAACTAAATGCATAGTTAGGAAGGGGTTAAAAGTCTAAACTTTTGAGCCAGGCAAGGGATCTTTCTGACAAACTTTTTTTTTTTTTCCCCCCCATAGGTTGCATTCATTAGTTGGAAAGAGACAGAGAGAGTTAAGGCAAGAAATCACCCCCCTGGGGGATAGTCACACTGCAATCCCTTCTCTTCTATTCTTTTTTGGGATTTTGAGAACACACACACACATGTGCCCAGTCTGATTTTCAAACCACCAGGTCTAGGACTTGAACTTGGTCAACCATGTGGGACTCCAGTGCCTTAACAACCACACCACCTACTGGCCCTCCAAAATTCTTCGAAATATTGTTTCTTGTATTTTCTGGCCTCCACAGCTTCTCTCGGTCTCCTTTCATTTTAGATAAAATAATAATAATATTTACCTTATAGACCTATTGTGAAGATTAAATTAGTGTATAGAAAGGGCCTAACACAGTGTTTGATAGTAAATTTAAGAGTTCATCGTTCCATGGAACAGTTTAGGGAAATGGAATTTCTTCCTGGAATACATTTCTGGGAAAGTTTTACATTTCAAGATGGTCTACAAATTTCCAACCCTTTATTGTTATCAAACCATGAAACTTAGCTCAAAAACATTAATTATAAAAATGAATTAGAAATCTGAAGACTTAACTTTAAAATATGAAAGGTAACATGGCATAATAATTTCTTCTAGTTGAGCAAGAAAAGAGGTAGACGATACATTAGACTGGGAAACTTGGTATGTTAACCTGTGAGCAGGCAGGCAAGTAACTACGTAGTAGTGAGTGTGTTCTGAAAAGGATATTTGACTCTTTTACCATTGTATCAATAGAAAAAATTTTTTTGAAATACATATTTACTGGTTATAGAAAATGTTCATTCAAGAACCCATTAATATGTATTTAAAGTAGTACTTGGATGTCAGCGGGTGGCAAAGGGATTAAGGTGGCTGGATCCCAGATGCTGACTGAGCTGTTCCAGTCCTGGACCTAGTGACTTGATAAACAAGCTGAGTGCCTGTGAGTGCATGCCCAAAATCCCAAAAGGAGAAGTGGAGAACGGATTATGGTGTGGTCATTCTTCCTCCTCCTGAAGTGGGGTAATGATTTCTCACTTTCTCTCTCACTCTGTCTCTCTTCAATGGGTGCACACCCCTTACTAACTAATTAACTAAAGTACAAACTTATTTTTTAAAAGTAAAATAGTGCTTGAATTAAATGGCCCAGTACTAACAGTTTTTTTCCTATTAGTTTAGAATCATAGGTAGGTTCAAGGTTAAAGACGAGAAGAGACTCAGACTCTCTTACTTCACCCACACTCTTCCCACACTGTTTCTGGTATTTATAACCATTTTCTATGTTTCTATATCTTATAGTCATTCAGTTTTGGCCATAGAGTGCAGACACTCAGTATATATTAAGCGGAGACATACGAGAGTCTGAGGAAAGACATTAAGGAGAAAAATAGAGATTCAAGGCATTTATGGGACAAGAAAATGAGTATCTGTTGAAGATAACGTGTATAGCATTCTCAACTAGATGGGTGAGAAATGTATACATGTTGGGATATTCACTTTGCTAGCTAAGTGACATATGTGATTGAATGTATAAAAGAAATTGAAATAAAAATATATTAAAAACAAGAAATTTACAAAAGTTCTTAAAAATTTATCCTGGATATGAATCTTGTTTGATTACATTTTTAACATCTTCTTCTTAAAAAAAAATAAGACAAGAGGGGCCAAGGTTTGTATCAATGAGTCAACAACAGCTTGGGTCAGCCAATACCCACCAAGAAACAGAATGGTAACATAACTTTTATTCTCTTTTTATTCTTTGATGGCTCAGTCAATATTTCATCCTGAATCACATCATTGGTTGGTTGCAACTACCTCATTGGTTGTCAGATGCTATACTACTTAATACTGTGGTGATGTGAGGTAATATATTTGTGAATTCAAATAAGTGTTTTCAGATGTTTTAGGTACAAAACCGAAAAGCTTGGGTCAGGTGGTGGTGCAAAGGTATGCTACTAGCTCCACATGAGAGATGTATTGGGTTCATGCCCGAGGAACTCCCTCAATAAACCAGGAACATGTCTGGAGGTAATTATGGTCCAAGTTGGCTAAGACTGGAGGTAGATCATGGCATGAGAGCCTTGTTGGGGTTTCTGTTTTTCTCTCTCTTTCTAATGGATGACAGAAATAAACACTTTTATTTTATTTATTTATTTATTTGGAGAGGTTTTTGCTATAGGGCGCGTGAGCTCTCCAGAAAGACAGAGAGAGACAGAAAGACAGAAAGCGAGAAATTACCCCCCAGAGAGGGCGGCCACACCACAATCCCTTCTCCTTCATTCTCCTCTTGGGATCTTGGACACACACACACATGTGCCTAGCATGAATTTAAGCCATTGGGTTGACTACATGGGAGTCCAGCGACATAGCCATTAAGCCAACTACTAGTCCTGAGAAACAAGCTTTTTAAAAAAGTTAAAAACAAAAAACAAAACTTCAACTAACAACAACAACAACAAAAAAGGCATCCTGATGAGGAAAGAATGAAAGACTAATCCCTTTCTTGTCAAAATGTAGTTTACATATAGGACTGCCAAAGTATAGAATAATAAGGAATATTGCTTATAAAAATGGCCCAAATAATGTATGGGACATATACTGAAGATGTAGTCACAGTTTATCTAAAATGCAAATTTAACCGGGGATCCTATGTTTTATGCTAAATCCAGGCACCCATGTTGCCTTTAAAAATGACAAAAAGATTACCAACACTTCACCTTCTGCAAATCGTCCTCAGAACAATGCATCACAATACCAGTGAGAGTTTTTGAAAGTCTTCTTTATGTAAATATTCCTATAATGCCAAAGATGAAGACACATTAATAAGTGGTCATAATCTCATTAGTCTTTAGTGAATATCATCAGTGACCTATTTGATTTACTTACTAAATAAATATTTTACTTTTTTATAGACTTTCTTATTGATTTTCAATTAAATTCAACAACAACAAAAAGAGCAATCATTTGCTTGACTGACTTAGAATAAGCAATAGCATGCTTTTTCTAATTTTTAAAAGAAAATCTATAGGCACCAGTAGGTGGCATAACGATTATGTTGCTGGACTCCCACATGGCTGACTACAGTTCAAGTCCTGGACTCAACAGCTTAAAACTCATGCCATGCATGTATGTATACATGCCCCAAATCCCAAGAAGAGAATGGAAGAGAAGGGATTGTGGCATGGCCATCCCCCACCCCCCTGCCCGAGGGGTGAATTCTGACTTTCTCCCTCTCTGTTTCTCCGGTGAACACACGTGCCCTTATAGAAAAAAAGTCTCTAACAAAAAAGAAATCCTATTTAGGTCTAAATGTATTTGGACTAAATTGACATTTTTTAGGACCTCACCTTTATTTAAACTGAGAACAAATACATTGCAGTATGACCCAATAAAGGAAACAAGTAAAACTCCTCTCACGAAGATTTGCTCTTTTGGGTCTCACAGAAGACATCTTTCCTTGATCTGTAATAAAGACATATGGTGAACTTTCTGGTTCACTTTTGTTATCCCCTCGACAGCTTTCCACTCTCTCATTCACATAGCTGATGACATAGAGAATTTGGCCATCTGGGGGCAGAATCCAGTCTCCTGCCACAAACCATTTATGGGATCCAACTTAACCCCAACACTTCCAGAAATCAAGGCCAATTCTGAAAACAGTCTTCTCAGATAAACAGCTGACTTATGGCATGAACGTTTTAATTAATTCAGGAAAAATGATGTATTCATTTTCTAAGGCTGCCATAACAGTACCATACACTGGGTGGTTTAAGTAACAAAAATCAATTATTTTGTAGTCCTGGTGGCTAGAATTCTGAGATTGAGGTGCAGCAGGAGTGGTTCCTTATGAGGACCATGAAGAAAGGAACTGTTCCAGACCTGGCTCCTTGACTTACAGATGGCCATCTTCTCCCGATGTCCATGCATGTCTTTCTTCTGTATAGGTTTGTATCTAATTTCCTCTTCTTATGAGAACACAGGTCATACTGAATTAGGGTCCACCCCAATTATCTCATTTAAACCTAATTACCTTTTCAAAGATGCTGTGTCCATATTTTGTCACCTTCTAAGTTATTGAAGGTTAGAACTTTCTAATTTTCTTTTTTCTTCTCTTTTTCTTTTCTTTTTTCTCTTCTCGTCTCTTCTCTTTTTTCATTTCTTTTCTCTTCTCTTCTTTTCTTTTCTTCTTTCTTTTCTTTTTTTTCTTTTTTGAAGAGGTTTTTGCTAAAGGGCACATGTGCTCACCAGAAAGACAGAGAAAGACAGAAAGACAGAAAGCTGGAAATTATCCCCAAGTGGGGATGGCCATGCCACAATCCCTTCTCCTCCATTCTCCTCCCAGGATCTTAGGCATGCACGCACACGTGCCCACTGTGAGTTTAAGCCACCGGGTCTGGGACTCAAACCACGGTTGACTACATGGGAGTCTAGCAACGTAGCCATTACACTAACTGCTGGTCTCAGAAGGTTAAAACTTCAATAGATGAGTTTTTGTGAGGACACAGTTCAGCTGACATCTGCAAACCTATTGTCCTATTTGTTGTTTCACCATGAAGAATAATTATTGGCTTAGCTAAGAATCTGGACATTGATAAAAAACAAACAAACAAAAATAAAACAAAACTAAAAACAAGTAGTTAAATGAACTATTGAGAGTGTTGATATATCTGGTTGTGAAATTAAATTGGTATATGAATTCATGTAGAGAATCATTACCAGTAGACAGAAGTACTTAGGTCTAGAGAAAAGTTTAGTTTAAATAGATAACATCAGCACAGAAGTAATTATATCACTACAGAATTTCAGAAAAAAAGTCCAGTTTTTCTTGAGTCTGACTACTGGTTTAAGAAAATTAAATAGACCTCCAGAAACAGAACTGGAGTTAGGTTACAGTGTTTGTACCAGGAGCAGACTCAGCAAATGGGAAAGCCGGTCAAGATCACAGGAGATCAGAAACAGTGTTCCCATCAATCTCGGAAACCATGGCAGAAATTTAGGTCACAGTGGGGTAAGATTTCAGGCTTTAAAGACAGTAATTCTCTGCATTGTTTCTTACTTCTGTAGACTTTCACTTACAGATCTCTGAGGAGCACTTAATCCACCTAGACCTTACAAAGTTTTCTTATTTTCTAAAAGTGCCATACTACTTAGGAGTAACTTTTCAACACCGCCTTCGCATTAATTTCTACCTAGACCTTTTCCCAGAGGATAATGCCACTGTTTAGCTTGGTCTCACCTATTTCATCTTCCTTTTTTTGGTTTATTTATTTATTTAGTCTGAGACACACACACATACACACAGAAGGAGGCAAAGAGAAAGAGTGAGACGGACACTCCCAACAAAGTGTCCATACCACGACCCATGCCCATTTCAGCAGCCTGGATTAGAGGCACATAAGTGCTTGGCATGCTCAGGGAGATCTTGAGATATGAACCTGAGACCTTTCCCATGTGGGTCCAGTTACATCTCCACTGTGCCCCCACCTGACCTCTTAACTTTTTTCATTATTGGATAGCTAAGGTAAACCTAAACATTTTCAGGGTAACATCAGCTAAATATATTACTGTATACTATTATCATTAAGTAGAGAAGTCATAGGTTTGTTTTATAAGCATGCAAAATACAAGCTGATAGGGGGCTATAATTAAAATTCCAGAGATAATGCAATTGAGCTTGATCTGGATTTGGAAAAAAGAGGATATGCATATATTAGAAAAGTTATGAGATGGTTTAGACTATTTCAAGTCTTTTTCTTTAGCATTCTATTTCTTCTTCAAAGGATTCATTTTAGCCCAATTGCTGTGGTATAAGTGATATGGCACTGCTGCACCAGACTGGGGCTCCATGAGAGGCCTGGTTTGGTTATTGGACAAATCTGAACAGGTCACGTGCAGCAGCATGTATCTGTAATCTCAGCTAGCAGTGAGACTGAAGTGGAAGACTGCAACATGGCGAGATCATATTAAAAATACCTCTCTCTCTCTCTTTTTGAGAGGTTTTTCTATAGGGCACATGTGCTCGCAAGAAGGACAGAGAGGCAGATTGACAGAAAGCAAGAAATCACCACCCGGGGGGTATGGCCATGCTGCAATCTCTTCTCCATGGTCCTCTCGGGATCTTGGGCATGCACACACAAGCACCTGGTGTGAATTTAAGCCACTGGGTCCAGGATTCAAACTGGGGTTGAATACATGGGAGTCCAACAACACAGCCATTACGTCAACTGCTGGTCCCAAAAATACCTCTTTCTTTTTCAGAGCAGACTCAAGTCAAACCTAAGTTGAAGTTGTTGTCTACCATTACTGTGACCTTGGACCACCACTTACCATTCTAAGCTTGTTTTCTTGATTTTAGAATAATAAAATAATATAATCTTCACAAAATATGGTACTGATATAGATATGGAAAGCTCAGGAAAAGTGCCTGGAAGTTTTATGAATACAATAACTGTTACTCTTTCTAATATCATTAAGTATGTTTTACAGTTTTTAGTAGGTTCATAAAATACTTCTACAAAATTTACTTAATTTAACGTCCAGACAACAACTCAAGGAGTTATGTATTATTATTTCCATTTTATTGATAAGGGCACCAAATTTGAAGGAAGATCACCAATTTGCTCAAAGTCACAGAGGTAATATAATTTGTTTTTTAAGGTTTTGACAAAGGGCGTGCACATTTGCCAGAGGGAGACAATGAGAGGCAGTGAGAGGGAAAGAAAGAAATCACCCCCCTCCCCCCCCGTGGGGGATGGCCACATAGCAATCTCTTCTTCTCCATTCTCCTCTTAGGATTATGGGCACACAAGCAAATATGCCTGTGTGATTTTCAAGCAGCTAGGTCCGAGACTTGAATAGCACAGTCAATCATGGGGTATACAACTTCTTTTTTTTTGGAGAGGTTTTTGCTACAGGGTGCATGCACTCACCAGAAAGACAGCATGCTGCTTTGTAGGCAAGGAGTCAATTTTCCAGGGGAGGAGAGAGCAGTGTATGGTGCTTTTTTTTTCCCTCAATATCCAGTGTGTATATCATCTGAATATCAAAACTGGGAACTCCTTTTTAAAATTTTTTTGTGTCACTGAATTAGATTAAACAATACTAGATCCTTACATGGAATACTGAGAATTGAGGACAATTGCTTTCTTATTCTTCTGAGACCAGTGACTAACAAACTATAACTGTGGACTGTCCACTCTTTTGGAAATACATTTATATTTTAATGCAGCCACTTTTGTTCATCTTTGTATTTTCTGTGGCTTTTTTTTTTTTTTTTTACAACAGCAGAGTTAGACAGTTGTGAAAGAGACCAAATATTTACTCTTTGCAGAAAGTTTCACACCTCTGTTCTCAACCAGCACTGTCCAGTAGAATGTCCCATGATGGTGGGAATGTTCTATTTCTGTGCTTTCCATACCCTAGCTACTAACCACCAGTCTCTGTTCATTGAGTTAAAATGAAGTGAAATTATTCAGTTTTTTTAGTTACAGGTGGCTAGAGGTGTAACTAAGAAATTGTATGTGAAATTGAACTTGTTTTAATTAATTTAAAATTAAATCTAGAGAGCTGCATGTGGCTAGTGCTACTGTGTTGATAGCACAGTTCTAGATGTAGGTCCATTTATTTTTAGAGATTTTTTTGCTATAGAGAGTGTACACTTGCCAGAGAGACAGAGATAAGGAGAGAGATAGAAAGTGAGAAATCACCCCCCACACTGCAATCCCTTTTCCATTCTCCTCTCAGGATTTTGGGCACTCATGCACCTGCCCTTGGTGTGAGTTTAAGCCACAGGGTATGGAACTCAAACTGCGGTCGAGTACGTGGCTTGAACTGCGGTCGAGTACGTGGGAATCCAGTGACGTAACCACTACACCATCTACTAGTCCTGGGTCCATTCTTAAAAAAAAATTTAACAGAGTTTGGTATTAGTTTTAAATAGGACCATTTTATATTTATGTTGTCAGATCAACATAATAGATTCCATGAGAGTTTGTCCTTTTCTGCTCACCATATTCCTGGATAGATAAAAACACTTTTTTACACCTTTCATCAGTGTTAGTTGACCTGAAATTCATATGTATGTGCATAAGCAAAGGCTCAAGATCAAGCTTGCCTCTGCTCACCCTTACATTACTTAGAGTTGGCCTTCTTTTGTACTATAAATATTTGAGTAGATTTTAGAAAGCACAAAATTTCCCAAAGTATTTCCCATAAACTTCATCATATAATTATAGATATAAAGTATTTTTGTTTTGTTCATTTTCAAATATTTGTGACTTTTTATTATTATTCTTTGACCTTTAATTTGTTTGGAAATATGTTTTATACATTTCCAAATAG
This sequence comes from Tupaia belangeri chinensis, assembly GCF_000334495.1. Classification (NCBI taxonomy): domain Eukaryota; kingdom Metazoa; phylum Chordata; class Mammalia; order Scandentia; family Tupaiidae; genus Tupaia; species Tupaia belangeri. Next base: position 1,426,152 of record NW_006159952.1, read on the forward strand.
AACGAGTTTACTAAATTACCTGCTTTTGATTAAATATATTTAATTGACCTATGGTTCAAACCTTTTTTATTTTGAGAGTGAGATTTTTGCTATAAGGGTGTATATGAGAAATCACCCCCCCCCCCGGGATGGATGGTCATGCAGTAGTCCCCTCTCCTCCATTCTCCTGTTAGGATTTTGGGCGTGCATGCACACTGACTGGTGTGAGTTTTAAGCTGCTGGATCCTGGACTTGAACTATGGTCAACTATGTGGGAGTCCAACAATGTAACCATTATGCAATCCACTGGTCCCTCAAGCATGACTTAATTAACATCAGTTCTTTGAAATTTGTGGAGAATAACTTCAATTTCCATCACATGGTCAATCTTTGCAAATGCGTTATTTGTACTGGAACAGAATGTTTATTGGTAAGTGCAGTGCTCATTATCTCTATACTACAATAGACTTTATAATTTGTCTTTCAGATCATGTCATTATGGATTTTTTTCGTTTGTCTAAGCTGTGATCTGATGAAGAATATTTGTTACAAGTTCTTTAAGGGCCCATCTGTGGGAGAGAAGACACTGAGGCACTGCTGCACAATATTGGAGCCACATAGAAGGCCCTGAGTTTGAATCTGAATCAGCCAGAACATGCTGGGACACCTGTGATCTTGTTTAATGATAGGAAGGGAGGAGGATTATGGTGTGGCAATACCCTGTCAATGGTACAGAGCTTTCTTTTACTCTCTCATGAGAAAATTTAATAAATAAACAATTTTAATTTGCAAGGACTATGGCTATGTCCATTTATCTTGCAGTTATTTTGTATTAATATTTTTCATCATATATTTTGAGGCTATGTTATTAGGTAATGGCATGTTTATAATTGCCACATAATTCTGTTGAATTGCAACTTCTTTTATTACGCATTGCCTTTTTATTTCCAACATTGATTTTTATCTCAAATATTATTATGGTATTAATATAACTATAGTAGCTCATTTTGAATAGATATTATTTTCTGTTTTTGTCAGTCCTTTGAATTTCAAATTTCTTACATTTTCAGTATCTATAGTATAAATATCTTAGGACAGGATTTTTTTTTAAATTCCAATATGATCATCTAATTTTTAATTGGAAAGTTTGGTTCACTTACATTTATTGTGATTGATAATTGAATTGATTACTTCAGTCATATTAACATACATACTTTCAGCTAATTGATTTTTTTTCTATTTTTTTCTTCAAGTTTTTTGCTATACTTTTTCTTTTTCTCTATTTTACTTTTTTCTACTTATTTGAAGTTAATGGTTGCATATTATTAGTTTGGGTTTTCTATCTCTTATTTATTTTTAACAAATTTTATTCAAATTAATAAAATATAAAATTAAACAATGTCTTTATCTTTCTCCTAAAACTCAGTGATCACAAAGCTCACTTTGTAGTTCAATAAATAAGAAAGACAGATCTCACATGGCCAAACATATTTCGAATCCTGGCTCTGGTGGCTTGAAAAGCATACTGGATGCATTTGTATCTATGCCCTAAATCCTGATGGGATGGAAAAGTGGAAGAAAAGAGATTGTAACATGATCACATCAGATGGGGGTATGCTTTCTCTTTCCTTTTCTCTAGTGCTAAGGGGAGAAAAATAAAATCAGGGACCTTAGAATAGCTTACTACTCTCTCAAATTAAATCCTATTAAGTGAAGATTTACTCTTACTTTCAGTCACTAATATATGTTAAGCATAATTATTAATATTTTTTAGGCTATGTTTGTTTAGATATTAACAGTCTTTGTTTAAAATTATTTTTATCATATTCCTGGCTTGAACTATATTTTCTAGTCTTTATTTTGACTTTATTATTGAATAATGGTTTTATTTGTAGTATTCTATAATCACAGATAGTTTACTTCAAGAAAACAGAAGATATTCCATGGTCTTCTAGTTTTAAATTATTGTTAATGAGAAGTACCTCATCTGTCAGATTGCCATTCTTTTATAGTTACTTCTTATTTCTCTTGGCTGGTTCACAGAAGTTTTTTTCTTTGATTATTTTGTGTCTTCTTGTGATTTCTTGGACATTTACATCTAAGGATTTTTTTTTTTTGACCAGTTACAAAAAAATCATTAGCCACTGTCTATTTGAATGAGGCTTCTTCCCCATTCTTTCTCTCTCATTTTTTTTCCTCTGAAATTTATGTTAGGTAGTATTTCTTTTTCTTTATCTTTATCCCTACTCCTCAATATCTTTTTCATATATAGTTTATTTCCTCCTCTCTTTTGTGTTGCTTTCAGGATATTTTCTTTGACTCTTTCTTCCAGTTACCTAATTCCTTCTTCAGTTGAATCTATCTGTTTAATTCAGGAGTCAGCAAACTTCTTAAAGGACAAATGGAAATTTTTTCAGGCCTCTGTGTCATATGGTCTCTGTGCAACCATTATAGTCTGTCATTTCAGTGAAAAAAGCAATTATAGATAGTACATAGGCAAATGGATATAGCAATGTTCAATATAATTGATTTACAAAAATAGGCATATGCTTCATAGACCATAGTTTTCTGACAACTACATTAATAACTAAATTGAATTTTAAAAATGATTCCATTTATTGAAGTATGATTTGTTCTTTTTTAAACTTGCATTTATATTGTACATATTTTCAACTATCTCTTTTATAATTTTTCTGACAATTCTGATATCTAAAATATTAAATCTATTATTTTTCTACTGCTTGTTGTTTCTACTGGCTTACATTTATGGTTCTCTGTTTGCTTGTACCCTTTGTGACTTCAAATGAGCTATTCATCTTTTATTTATTTATTTATTTTGCTAAGACTTATTGAGACCCAAACTTACATTATTCCAGAGAAGAATTATATTTTCTTCTTCTAGTTGCTTAAGGCACTACAAACCAGGAAAAACACTTCACATTTCTCTGTAGAGGTTCATTTACTAAACAAAGTTCATGTTAATTTAGACTACAAGCATTACTACTTATGTTCACCAATCACAAGAAATACATGTTTTTCACATATACTAGGAGACTTCAAAAAGTTTTTGAAAAAAATGGAATTAAGGTATGAGTTTATTTTAGTGCACAATATTTTTGAAATCCATTCATAGTTTTTTCATAATACATATTTTCCATGAACTTTATGAAGACCACTTGTATATTAAACCTTCTGTGGTGGCCATAAACATTGAGGAGAATAATCAATCCAAGCTCTATCTTGCTTTACTTTTGAATCTATGACTGCATTTACACCGAGTGCATGCTTCTCACCCACCAACTGATCCCAGCCAATGCCTATGTACCATGAAAACATAAGGTAGGTCCATTAATGTAAGATATGAGACCCTTTGATGGGAAATTAACTCAAGGGTTTTCCATTGACTTAGCTAAGACATTTTTGTATTATGCTCTAGTTTAAAACTCTTTCTACCTAATTTTTTTTTTTTTGACCAGTTACAAAAAAATCATTAGCCACTGTCTATTTGAATGAGGCTTCTTCCCCATTCTTTCTCTCTCATTTTTTTTCCTCTGAAATTTATGTTAGGTAGTATTTCTTTTTCTTTATCTTTATCCCTACTCCTCAATATCTTTTTCATATATAGTTTATTTCCTCCTCTCTTTTGTGTTGCTTTCAGGATATTTTCTTTGACTCTTTCTTCCAGTTACCTAATTCCTTCTTCAGTTGAATCTATCTGTTTAATTCAGGAGTCAGCAAACTTCTTAAAGGACAAATGGAAATTTTTTCAGGCCTCTGTGTCATATGGTCTCTGTGCAACCATTATAGTCTGTCATTTCAGTGAAAAAAGCAATTATAGATAGTACATAGGCAAATGGATATAGCAATGTTCAATATAATTGATTTACAAAAATAGGCATATGCTTCATAGACCATAGTTTTCTGACAACTACATTAATAACTAAATTGAATTTTAAAAATGATTCCATTTATTGAAGTATGATTTGTTCTTTTTTAAACTTGCATTTATATTGTACATATTTTCAACTATCTCTTTTATAATTTTTCTGACAATTCTGATATCTAAAATATTAAATCTATTATTTTTCTACTGCTTGTTGTTTCTACTGGCTTACATTTATGGTTCTCTGTTTGCTTGTACCCTTTGTGACTTCAAATGAGCTATTCATCTTTTATTTATTTATTTATTTTGCTAAGACTTATTGAGACCCAAACTTACATTATTCCAGAGAAGAATTATATTTTCTTCTTCTAGTTGCTTAAGGCACTACAAACCAGGAAAAACACTTCACATTTCTCTGTAGAGGTTCATTTACTAAACAAAGTTCATGTTAATTTAGACTACAAGCATTACTACTTATGTTCACCAATCACAAGAAATACATGTTTTTCACATATACTAGGAGACTTCAAAAAGTTTTTGAAAAAAATGGAATTAAGGTATGAGTTTATTTTAGTGCACAATATTTTTGAAATCCATTCATAGTTTTTTCATAATACATATTTTCCATGAACTTTATGAAGACCACTTGTATATTAAACCTTCTGTGGTGGCCATAAACATTGAGGAGAATAATCAATCCAAGGTCTATCTTGCTTTACTTTTGAATCTATGACTGCATTTACACCGAGTGCATGCTTCTCACCCACCAACTGATCCCAGCCAATGCCTATGTACCATGAAAACATAAGGTAGGTCCATTAATGTAAGATATGAGACCCTTTGATGGGAAATTAACTCAAGGGTTTTCCATTGACTTAGCTAAGACATTTTTGTATTATGCTCTAGTTTAAAACTCTTTCTACCTAATCCTTTTGTATTGCCTCTGCTGTACTGGTGTTAAATCGGCATCATTCTAAAGGCTCTCCTTGTTTTTCTTGGATTTCATTATTTTACCTTTAAGTGGTATCTCTTCCACTGAGCTTTAGGCACATCTGATCTTCTGCTGGCATAGGCTTCTCAGAGTACTCAAACTTACATACCCCAATATTTTTGTCCTGAAAAGATAAGATCTCAGATTTTTCGATCATTTCATTGCTGCAGTTCTTTAATTGCCTGGGAAACAGAACATGTTAATCTTACTATTTTCAAAATAGAATGTTAATTTACTTCAACTTAAAACAATATATAAAGTTTTGGCTTCATATATTACTGACAATACAGAACATCTACATCTCAGTTATGTCTCAGAAACTAGAACTGATAATTAATTATCCATCAATGTAGTTGATTGCCCACTAGATATAAAATTAATTGTTCTTCTGGAAGCATTAAAATGTGGCATATATTAATGTTCATACACCAAATTTTTTAAATTTTTTCTGAATTTGCTTTGGCATATGTTGAGGAATGGTAAAATGTGTACTTGTACCCAAGGAATGTACCCTGTTGAAGATGCCCTCAGGTCCATAACATAGTATCAAATGTGACCTATATGAGAATTTCCCCCCTTATTTCATTTTTAGGATTTCTTTTTTCTTTAAGATACTAATTTGTTGTATCTTATGATTTTACTGAATCATGAAATTGGGCATATTTCCAGTTTTATACTGACCATTGAAGGATTTATAATTAAATTGGAGCCTTACTTATAATTTTATGTATTAATCTCACTTTTGAATTCAATATATTTTCTTACTTTTTCTTTTTCTGTACTTCCAGTACTGTATGCATGTGCGTGTGTAGTTGTATGTATTGCTGAGTAATGTTCTAGCATATAGTCATAGCATAACTTGTTTAGCTCATAATCTATTAATGAACATTTTTTTACCCTAACACTATATATCTTTATTTATTTTGCAATTTTTGCTAGTAATTTTTCTGCTCTAGATTAGGTATTTATATATATTTGACCAATGAAAAGAAAATTAGTTAAATAAATATGTGCTCACCAAATTAGCAAAAAATACACAAACACCCAAAATAAAAGTTTGCTCCAACAGTTGATAGCCAGAAATCAATAATATTCATTTCTGTTTTCATGATTCCAGATCAAATTCTGATGTTTCTATTTGTTTTATCAATGTAAACTTTGCCTCTAGGTAGACAAAACTTTAAATCCTAGTTCTTCCATTTAAAAGACTTATGACTTTGTAGCAACCGAGATGCTTAGATTAGTAAATTTTAAGTGCAAAATTCTGGATTAATCCTGCAGTTTCAAAACTAAACTAAGCGTGGATTAGTGTTTCCCACAAACTAGTGACACCCTTTTGTGATTCAGTTTTCCAAATAATAGGGAGTAACTATTTCAGATAATGTTTCTGCATTTAAACCCATAAGAATTATTGTGAAAGCAAGCGGAACTCATGAGAGACCAGGGGGTTGAAGTGGAAGAACCCTTGCAGTGAAAGGAATCAAGGATTGTCTTTAGAACCCATGCTACCTGAGCAACCAGGTCAAAAAAGCTTCCTCTAATGAAGATCCATCCATTACCATGACATGAAAGCTCTAGCTGTAGATCACTTTCATGGTCTCCAAAGAAGCTGAGCAGTTATCAGTAACATTCAAAAATCCACTGGAAAGTCATTCATTTCACTTTATGGTCCTAATTAGCCATTTGTATAGTTCTATAATTAAATATGTTCCTTTCTCATCAAGTTTTTCACTTTAGTAATGATACCACTGTGCCACAAACAGGCCCCATGCTGCTGGGTTTGGGACTTATTCATAGCATTTAATTGGTCACCCAGTGGTTAGCCAATAACCCCTTCTATGGGAAGCAACACTCTGAATGCTGTTAATGGGCTGGAGGCACAGTGATTGCCTCCTGGTACCCAGCAGTACTGGGAATAAAGCAATTTCCTCCACTGTGTTGTGTGCCCAATCGCTAATCCTCTCCACTCCTGAAATGCACACTATTTGGTTATAAGTGTCTGTGTTGGCTTACTTACCGCTGGGTTGTTAATAGGGAGTGATTCTTCAATGCTCCTTCAGTGAAGTTACAGTCTGCTTGCTGACTGCTAATTAAAACAAGTTTGCTCTCTAAGACGGCAACTAAAAGGTAGCAAGGTCATCTTATTTAATGCAATAACCTTTCATTTAACAATGTTGATACACTATTCATATGTGCACATTCTGTAAACTGGAAGTCTGTTATTGTTTCAAAAGAAAACAATTGAGTCACCGACTCCTCTGCTTTTCTTTGAAGTGAAATTGTTAAAAAATTCCCAGTTCAAGCCTGTGTTTTACAGTTGAAACATAAGATTTGCTGCAGCATTCTAGTTATATTATTTGGGCTTCTGAAAAATGAACAGAAAAAAGTCAACTGTACTAACCATAAAGGTTTAAGTCATTAAAGAAGTACTTGGGTTCCTCTCCCATGTGTTCTGTTTTAATTATAACTTGATGTATGTATGAATGGGCATTGCAGAGGCACCAACCTAGAGAGTGAAACAATCGGTAGATGGCACTTCCTAACCGCCTACTCAGAATATGCACTACGCATAATGAAGTCTTAGGAATAGAATTCTGGACAATAAAAAAATGTTAAGAATTGGGGCGATCTGTAACACGATAGATAATCCTATATTTACTTGTATGGAGTCCAGATATTTTTATGTTGTATCTCCTAGAAATCTAGAAATTAAACACATACCTAATTTGCAAAATTTTTGATGTGTGCTTCTTCCTTCACATTCCTGGGATTCACCACTGAAGATGACAAGTAAACAATGTAATATACTCTCCAAGACAATGTGGTACCTCTTCCTGCCTTAGGCACTTTTCAGAGAGCCAGGCGTGTCAAAGTGAATTATTCAGGGCTCTGAAAGTTCTGTTTCTCAAAGTTAAACATTACTACTTTAGAAAATACATTTTTATCTTTTAATCCATAAAAATTAGAAACCATGTTAACATTCTCCATTCACAACAAAAGTGAGAAGCAGCATTTTAAAGACAAAGTATTGGAACTGTGGAAAAAGCGATGTTGTCTCCTAGGGCAAGGTGATATCACAAGCAATTTGTCTCTAGTATGTAAAACAAAATTCATTTTAGGGGGGTTTAATATCAAGATTTCAAATGGGCATTTAGGAGTCAGCATGTCCTATATTATATGCTCTGTCAAATGTGTTTTTACGTAGTTATAACTATGCAGATAACAAGTACATGAAGTCAACAAAGACAAAAATACCCTAAAATTAACTTTTAAGTTAATTTATTTATTATTACTTTTATTAGAGAAAAGACAGAGAGATAGGTACTTTTGACAAGGTCCTACCACGCCACAATCCTCATCTCACTTAGCCTTCCAGGATTACAGGTGAACTGGTGTGTTCAGGTCAACTCAGTATCTGAATCTGAGAACTTTCCATATGGCTCAGTGTTGCACAGTGGCACCCTACTGCTTATGCCACTGTGATGGGGCCAGTAAAGTTCTTTGTAGTAGTAAATCAATACCATGCCCCTATTGTTTCTGCAATAATAGACAAACTACTTAGATATATATTTAAGTTATGTGACAATTTTATAGACCAACTGATTTTTATGTGTTGATTCTGTAACCTGTAATATTACTGAATTCATTTATTACATCTAACAGATTTTGGGAGAGTGGATCCTTTAGGGTTTTCTAAATACAAAAACATGGACGCAGAGATAATTTTCTTTTTTCTTTTTCTATTTGGATGGCTGCTATCTCTTTTTCTGTTGTATTGTTCTGGTTAAGACTTTTAATACTGTGTTGAATAGAAGTGGTAAGAGTAAGCATCCTTGCTTTCTCTCTGATCTTAGAGAAAGAGCTTTCAGATTTTCACAATTGAGTGTGATGTTAGCTGTGGGCTTTTCATATATGACCTTCATCATATTGAGGCAATTTCAGTTTGTTGGGAATTTTTATCATGTTGAATTTCATCAAATGGTTCTTCTGCATTTCTTTAGGTAATCTATTGCTGCAGTATATCACATTTAATGCTTTGTTTATGTTGAACCATTTCTGCCTCTCAGGGATGAACCTCACTTCTTTATGGTGTATGATACTTTTAAAGAACAGTTCAATTTTGTTTGCCACAATTTTGTTAAGGAATTTTGCATGTAAGTTCACAAGAGACATTAGCTTGTAGTTTCTTATAGTGTTTTCTTTTTTAAAGTTGCCGGAGGGCATGTGTACTCACCATAGAAAGCCAGAGAGAAAGAGAGAAAAACAGAGGGATAAAGCATTCCTCAATGGGATGTGATCATGCCCCAATCCCTCATCTTTCATTTTTCTACCCAGTTGGCATTTTGGGCATGCATATGTCTGTGCCCAGCATATCTTCCAAGATGCTGGGGCTGAAATTTGAAGTTCAGTAGGCCACGTGAGATCTGAGTCCTTATTACTAGCTGTGCATCTGGTTCAATTGTGTTCTTATCCAGCTGTGGTAACAGGATAATGCTGGTTTCAGAAAATTAATTTGGAAGTGTCCTCTTTCATTTTCTGACAGAGTTTGAGAGGATTGGTGTTACTCTTTAAGTGTTTGGTAGAATTCACTAGTGAAGTTATCTAGTCCTGGGTTTTTCTTTGTTGATTCAGTCTTATTATTATTTCTTTAGATGTTCTACTTCTTTGATCCTATACACTAACAACAAACTATCTGAAAAAAGAAAGAAAATTCCATTTAAAGTAGTATGACTAAATTAATAAAATACTTAGAAATAAACTTAACTAAGGAGATGAAACAATTGTACACTAACAACTAGAGAACACTAATGAAATACATTTAAAAAACACAAATTAATAGAAATTCATTTGTGATGGAACGTTTAATATTATTGAAATGTCCATACTATTCAAAATGATCTGCAGATTTGATGTAATTCCCTTCAAAATCCCAATTGGATTTTGTAGTGAAATAAAATTATCAACCCTAAAATTCATATGGAACTACAAAAGACTATAAAACACCAAAAAAAAAGAAAAAAAATCTTGAAAAAACAAACAAACAAAAAAAGATAAAGCTGAATGCATCACAAAACTACATTATAAAACTACAGTAATTAAAATAACATGGTAATTTTTAATGGACTGAATGTTTGTGTTCCCTCCAAATCTACATGTTGAAATGCAAACCACCAATATGATGGTATTAGGAGTGAAATCGTAAGAACCATTTTAATTACATGTTAGAGCCTTCAGGTATGAGATCAGTGGCATTGAAAAAAAGATCTCTAAAAGCTCTTTCTCTCTCTCTCTCTCTTTTTTTTTTTTTTTTTTTGCCATGTGAGGCCATAGTGAGAAGACAGTTGTTTTTGACCTATTAAACAGAACTTCACCAGATACTGAGTTTTTCAGTGTTGTCAGTGTCTGGATTTCGATCTTCCTAGTCTCCAAAACTCTGAGAAATAAAATTATTTTTGTTTATATGTTGTCTAATTTATGGTATTCTGTTATAAGAGCACAAATAAACTAAGACAGTACTGGCATAAAGACAGACATAAATGGCCAGCCACAGTGGCACAGTGATAATGCAACACTCCATGAGGCTGAAACCGCATAAGAAGGTGTTGTATTCATGTCCCAAGGTCTCCCTGTATATGATGGACACACATGCCCACAGTCTGGCTGGCTGAGGTTAAGGCTAGATTGAGGCACAAAGGTTCTGTTAGCCATTGTTCTGTTGTTTATCAAAACAAAACAAAGCAAAAAATACTATACGTTGGAGAGGATGTGGGGAACTTTGAATTTTCATAAATTATGAGAAATGTAAAATAGTGTAGCCTCTATGAAAAAAATATAGAGAGGTCTCTCAAGAAATTAAAAATAACATTACTGTATGATCCAGTAATTCCTCTTCTGAAGAAATAAATCTTCAATAAAATAATAATCAGGTGTTGACCCTATGGCACAATGGTAAAGTGTTACTCAAAAGAAGCTGGATTCCACATGGCAACATGGTTCAAATATCCATCCTAGTCAGCCTGAAGTATGCCAGGCACCCATAGGATTACCCAAAATCCAATGGGCTGGAGGAACACTGGAGGGAGATTCTGGTGGGAACAGCTCTTGTTGGGAATACTCATCAGTCTCCCTTTCTCTCTCTCACTCACATGTGCACACATGTGCACCCTACTATGAATAAAGAAAAACAAACAAAACTTAAGAAAATGATTGAAATTGGGATTCTGAGGAGTTATTTGCATTTCTATATTCACTGTAACATTGCTCATAATAACCAAGAAGTGATGAGAACCTAAATGTCCATTGTCAGATGAATAGGTAAAAAAAATGTAATATATACCTATAAGAAATATTACTCAGCCATTGAAAAAAAGGAAATTTCCCCATAAGTGAAAATGTTGAGAACATTATATTAAGTAAAAGAAATGAATCACAGAAGGACAAATATTATATTAGATTCTATTAGGTTGTTGGGAAAGTCATGACATATTTTTCTGTTTTTCTATGCAAAAATGTGTCATTAATTTCCCAACAACCCAATCATGAGGTACTGAAGACTGTCGAACTCAGAAACAGAAAGTAAATGGGTGATTTCCAAGGGTTCTGAGGAAAGAAAAATGGAGAGTTGCCATTGAACAAAAGCAATATTTCAGCTATGCAAATGGGTAAGTTCTAGAGATCTGCTGGAAAATACTGACTTACAGTTGACAATATTTAATATCATTGTTCTTAATATACACTTGAAATTTTGTGAAGAAATTAGTTCTCATGTTATTTGTTTTTACCACAATAAAAAAAAATAGATTCAGAAGTCACATGTAGTATTTTGTTCCCTTAGACCTTAGAATGCTGACTTTAAGATGAGATGCACTTGTAGAAAAAGGTAAACATTCCAAAGAGCAAATGAAAGGTCTCATAGTATATGTACTATTCCAGTTTTCAAAATAATAGGACTGACTCTCAGAAAAAAGTTAATTATCTTATCAAAGATCACACTGCTAGTAAAATGCAGAGTTTGGATTTGAACCAGAGCCCTGTAATAGAGGTTTTTGTACTCAATTGCATTTTGAGTGGTGAATGCTAGACTGGATCGGCGAGGAAAGAAAAATGGAGAGTTGCCATTGAACAAAAGCAATATTTCAGCTATGCAAATGGGTAAGTTCTAGAGATCTGCTGGAAAATACTGACTTACAGTTGACAATATTTAATATCATTGTTCTTAATATACACTTGAAATTTTGTGAAGAAATTAGTTCTCATGTTATTTGTTTTTACCACAATAAAAAAAAAATAGATTCAGAAGTCACATGTAGTATTTTGTTCCCTTAGACCTTAGAATGCTGACTTTAAGATGAGATGCACTTGTAGAAAAAGGTAAACATTCCAAAGAGCAAATGAAAGGTCTCATAGTATATGTACTATTCCAGTTTTCAAAATAATAGGACTGACTCTCAGAAAAAAGTTAATTATCTTATCAAAGATCACACTGCTAGTAAAATGCAGAGTTTGGATTTGAACCAGAGCCCTGTAATAGAGGTTTTTGTACTCAATTGCATTTTGAGTGGTGAATGCTAGACTGGATCGGCATGAGTACTAGGCAAGACTAGTGTAAGGTGTGGAGTCAGCTCTACCTGGACATGTGCTTACCTCCAGCTCATACAAAAAGAGAGAAGGAGAGGGAGAAGGGAGCAATGCAGGATACATAACAGAAACGAGGTCTATTAGTACGCTAGAGGAAAACATCTTAGATGTGCAGAGCCTAGATTCGTCCATTGGTGCCATTTGAAGTTCAAGACAACTGTAACAAATGGGAACTAGAATAGGAAGATCAGAAGAAGGGGGAGGGGGAAAGAAAGAGGTGGGGGAAGAAAAGAAGAAGTTAGAAAAAAGAGGAGAGCCTTTATGACAGATTGATTCTTAAAGGGGAGGAGGGAAAAAATAATAAAATAATTATAAAAACAGTTATATATATATATATATATATATATATATATA
>NW_006159952.1:1439493-1442193 GCF_000334495.1 Tupaia belangeri chinensis
ATATATATATATATATTGAGACCCAGCTACAATGATGCAGGTAGTGGACATTCTCCGAATTTTGGCTAGCTGAAACACTGGGAAGAGATCACAATTTGCAAAATCTTGTTAAGGGTCTCTCTTGCTCGCTCTCCTAAAATATATAAATATGTAAACCTGAAAAAAACTGAATATTCCATAATGACTACAAAGAGACAAGTTCAAAATAGTAGAATTTATAAGGAGAATATTCAGTTTCCTTTCAAAAGGACAAAAAGTTTCCCAAGAAGATGTTATGCTGTGAAACTGCCAATTCAGGTACAAAGATAGATCAAAGGAATATATTTGAGTTTATTCAGATATCAGGAGTTAGGGATCCCTAGCTGAGTTTCAGGTCAGTGGAAAGACTGGCTGTATTTGCATAAGAAAACAAGAAATCAGAACTGCTTGAAGAACTTGGAGATAATTCCACTTTATAGGCTAAATGGTCTGTAAATTTTATCCAGAAATGACCTGGTTCTCAAAGATGCTGTTGTGAGTTTACAATAAAAGTAACAGACATAGCTGACTTTAAAGGATAAGAACAGGGTAGGCAGGTAGACAGACAACTAGAGCAAGAGAGAATGAGCTAAATATATTTATAGAATTTTGTCATTTATGTTCAGAGAAATTTTATAATTGGGATCTGGGATACTCAAAGACATTCCATTAGAAGATTTAAGAAGCCCATGATGTGTGTATGTATCTCCAGAAACAGTGTTCCAGATGAGAGAAAATAAGAACAAAAAATAAAATAGATTTTATTCTGATATCATGCTTTTAGAAATCTATACTGTATAAAAAGAGAAAGCATTCGTTTACTTATTGAACACCTTACACACTTATAAGCGTCTAGCAAATACATTTTTTTTTACTTATTCATTTATTCACAACTTAAAATGTATGCTGTTACTACTTCCTGGTTGATTCTGGGGCCCAAGGCTTGAATACATTTGATATTTTGCTGAGGCATGCAGTTTAACCAAATGCATTGCCAGGCTGTTGTGTGGAGAATCACAAGGCTAGGGAATTAATTCTATTTGGCTATCTGTAAATGTATACTTCAAAATGACTTAGCTGTTGGTTAAAATTCTTGCTACTACAACACTTTGATTTTTGAGATAAAATCCTGTTTCCTTGTGTAAACTGGCTCCAGAAAGATAGAAAGTCAACTTTTAGTGTGATAGGAGTATTCACAGGTTTACTCAATCAGGTCTTCTGGCATAGGCCTAGAGAAAGCTGTGGACATATGGAACAGAAACACTGCAGTGTTTGTTAAGAGCGGTAGTCACTCTGGATTACTTGAGCATGGAGAAATGCTCCATTAAACATGTCCAGAGGAGGTGGAAGAGCTTCCCTAAGGAGATAACTCTTGAGCTGAAGGTTGAAAGTTGAGCAGATAAGAGGGTTGCGTCATTTGACTGGAATGCATTGCCCACCCTCTATCTGCTCATGTAGACTGGCACAGCAGCAGTGGTGATGGAAAGTAATGGGCATAAGAAATGTCTTGGAGGCATGAATTGCAGGTTTTGAGGAAGGGAGCAACAGAAAACGGATTCCAAGAGGGCACCCGAATTTTAAGGTTAGGCAGGAAATGTGTTCAACATAGTCATAGGAAATGAAGTCACAGAGAACAAAGAAGGAAAACCAACTGGGTAGAAAAGTAATACATTAAAAATGGGGGTATTATTAATATTTGCCTTATAGATTTGTAATGAACATTAAAAAGTTAATAAGTATGAAGTGCATAGAACAGTGCCTTTATATCATTATCACTTCATGAAGGCTAATAGTTATTATTAAGAGACATATTAAATAAATTAATGTGCAGCAAATACATAGACTATAATGGTAAATAACATTCTGCACACTGAAAAATTTCCAACATATTTTAAATAAAAATAGACTACTTAATTGATCACTATAATTAATATGATATAAAATATAAGTCAAAGATGGTTAGGTTGGTGGGACTGAGAGAAATTTGTTTTTATATTAAATGTTTTTCTAGAAATAGACAATGAAACAAATTAAGGTCTAAAACAAACAAGAAGAATTGGGCCAATATTTCTAAGCAACACAAATAGAAGGAGAGAAAGAGTTGGAAAAAGTGGAATTGAAGCAAAACTCAATAGAAAAAGAAAAAGTATGTTAAGAAAGTGTTGACAAAAATTATTGAAATCACACAAAGTCCAGGTAAAATATTTTAAAATGAAAGATATTTTTAATTTTCATTCTTATTATTTTATTTATTTTTTAAAAAACTTTTGATTGCTATACATCATTTGAATTGTAAAGAGAATTTACCCAAGATGAAATACACCTCAGACCAGTCCACTTGAGAATACTATACATGCTATCATCAATAGGCAATAAACCATTTCTGTGTCCCACAAATGTCTTGCATCTCTACTTTTCTTCCTGATTTTCTTCCCTGTACTCTTCCCTTCTCCCACCTTCCCTTCACAATGTCTTCAGTGTCCTTAACTATTTTCAATGCTTTTCTGTCCTCCAACCTTTTAATCTCTACCATAGAGTGCAGTCAAATGGTATATATTAAGTGGAGACATACAATATCTCTCTTTCATAGCCTGGCTTGCTTCATTCAGCAATAAATCTTCCATATTTGACCCTTTCTATCAGGATCTTTTTTTTTCTTTTTTTTTTCTTTCTTTCTTTCTT
>NW_006159952.1:1442224-1458476 GCF_000334495.1 Tupaia belangeri chinensis
TTGTTTTTTTTTTTTTTTTTTTTATGGCCGAATAGTATTCCATGAGTACATGTGCCGGACTTTTTCAATACATTTATGTTTGTGGACATTTGGATTGGTTCTACATCTTAGAAATAGTGAATAATGCCACAGTAAACATTTATGGGCAAGCATTTTTCTGACTGAGCATTCTCCTGTACTTTGGGTAGATACCTAGAATTGGGAATGCAGGAGATATGGTAGTTCTATTTGTAGGTCTTTGAGGAACATCAGTGTTGTTTTCCATGGTGACTGGACAAATTCTGTTTCACCACAACTCCATCAACACCATTTTTATATTTTTTAATCTTTACCGTACTGACGGGTTAGGTGGTATTTCATTGTAGTTTTAAACTGCATCTCCCTTATATGAGATGTTAAGCTCTCCCTTGTATGAGATGTTAAGCATTTCCTCATGTGCTTTTTGGCTGCTTGTATGTCTTCCTTAGAGAGGTTTTTGTTCAGCTCATTTTCCCACTTTTTAATTGGGTTAATAATTTTTTTGGGGTTAAGTCATTTGAGTTCCCTGTGTATTCTGGTTAGCGGTCCCTTATAAGAGGCATAGTTTAGAAAAATATTCTCCCATTTTGAGGGTTGTTTATTCACACTACTTACTGTGTCCTTTGCTATGCAGAAACTTCATAGTCAGATATATAGTCCCACTTGTCTATTTTGGAGATTATTGCCTGTGCTTTGAAAGTCTTATTTAAGAAGTCTTTGCTTACCCCAATGTTTCCTAGAGTTTTCCCAGAGTTTTCCATGAGTAGTTTTATAGTTTGAGATCTTAGATTCCGATCTTTGATCCATTTTGAGTTGATTTTTGTTAATGGTGAAAGTTAGGTATCCAGTTTCATCTTTCCACAGATGGATACCCAGTTTTTCCAGCACCATTTGCTGAGGTTTTCCTTTTCCCACTGGATCGACTGATATCCTTTGTCAAAAATCAGTTGGCTGCATGTTTTGGGGTTCATTTCTGGGATCTCTATACTATTTCATTGGTTAGCTTGTCTATTTCTGTGCTAATACCATGCTATTTTGCTTATCACAACTTTATAGTATGTTTTGGGGTCAGGGAGTGAGATGCCACTGACTCCACTCTTCTTGCACAGGATCGCTTTGGCAATATGAGGTCTTTTATGATTCCAGATGAATTCTGTGATTGTCTCTTCTAGATCTGTGAAAAATTTCTCTGGTAATTTGATTCAAATTGAATTAAATATGTAGATTAATTTGTGTTAAATTGCCACTTTGATTCTATTAATTCTTCCAGTCCAGGAACATAGGATGTTCTTTCTTCCAATCCAGGAACATAGGATGTTCTTCCACTTTTTTGTGTCATTTTCTATATCTTTTTAAAGATTTTCATAATTTTCTTTGTAAAGGTCTTTGACTTCCTTAGTTAGGTTTATCCCTAGGTATCTTATACTTTTTGTAGCTATGGTGAAAGGGATTCCTTTTTCAGTTCTACCTCAGTCTACTTATTGTTTGTATATAGAAATTCTATAGATTTTTGGAGGTTGATTTTGTATCTTGCCACTTTACTGTATTCATTTATTACTTAAAGAAGTTTTTAATAGAATCCTTTGGGTTTTCTATGTATACCATCATGTCATTTGCAAATAAAGATGTTTCAACTCTTCTTTTCCTATTTCAATTTTTTTTTATATTATTCTTTTTCCTGATTGCATTGACTAAGACTTCCAGCACTATATTGAAAAGGAGTGGAGATTTGCATTTCCCTTATGATGATTTGAAGAAGGGATATGGAGTTAGAGCATTGATGGGATGGGGAGGTATTCTGTTATCTCGATTGAAGATATTTTGATCAAATGGACTGGGGAGAAATGTTCACATATTGAAATGTTCACTTTGTAAGCTAAATAAAATGTGATTAAAAGTATAAAATTTAAAAAAATAAAATAAAATAAAGAAAAAAAGAAAAGGAGAAAAATAAAGAAAACAAAGAAAAGGAGTGGAGAAAGTGAACATCCTTTCCAGTACCAGTCTTTAGTGGAAAAGCTTTCAGCATTTCCCATACAGTATAATGTTAGCTATATGGTTTTCATATATCTCTTTTATTGTGTTGAGAAATGACCCTTGTATGCCAATCTTGCTAAGAGTCTTTATCATGAAGTCTTGTTGTATTTTATCGAATGCTTTCTCTGCATCAATTGAAATGATCATATAGTTTTTATCTTTCTTTCTGTTATGTTTATGGTCTTGCAAATGTTGAACCACCCTTGCATCCCTGGAATAAAACCTATCTGGTAATGATATATAATCTTTTTTTTATATGTTGTTGGATACATTTTGCAAATATCTTGTTTAGAATTTTTGCATCTATATTCATCAGACATATTGGTCTGTAGTTTTCTTCCTTTTTTTGTCATGTCTTTATCTGTTTTGTGAGTAAAGGCGATGGAGGCATCAAAAATGAATTTGGCAGGTTTCCTTTCTTTTGGATCTTTAGAAATAATTTGAGTAGAATTGAGGTTACCTCTTCTTTAAAAGTTTTGTAGAATTCAGAAATGAAGCCATCAGGACATAGGCTTTTCTTTTTGGGGGGTTATTTATTACTGATTCAATCTCATGGCTTGTTTTGGGTCTATTCAGGTTTTCTATGTCTCCTGATTCAATCTTGGTAGATTATATGCAACCAAGAATTTGTCCATCTCCTCCATGTTCTCTTGTTTGTTGGCAATATAGTCATTCATTATATCCTCTAATGATGTTTTGTATGTCTATTGTGTCTGTTGTAATATTGCCTGTTTCATTCTGTATTCCACTTATCTGATTTCATTCTTTCTTCTTGTTAATCAGTCTAGCTAATAGTGTGTCAATATTGTTAATCTTTTCAAATAACCAGCTTTTGCTTTCATTTATTTTCTTTAGAGTTCATTTATTTTCTATTTAATTTATTTCTGCTCAAATCTTTATTATTTTTTTTCTCCTGGCACTTTGTTTTGTTTTGTTTTGTTTTCTAGTGCCCTGAGACATGATGTTAGATTGTCTGTTTGCCACCTTTCCTTCTTTTTCTTATGCTTACTAATTGCTATGAATTTCCCTCTTGAGACTGCTTTTGCTGTGTCCCATAGATTACGGAAATTCGTGTACTCATTATCATTTGTTTACATAAATCTTTGGCTTCAGACTTAATTTCTTTGGTAGTTGAGAAGCCATTTAGAAGTAGGTTATATAGTTTCCATGTCTTTTTGGATTTTCAAGGATTTTTCCTGAAAATAATATCAAGTTTAATTCCTTCATGGTCAGGAAAGATGCTATGTATAGTTTCTATGCCTTTGAGTCTGTCTAGTCTTAATTTGTACCCTATCAAATGGTCAACCTTTGAAAAAGTCCTATGTGAGAGGTCAGAAAAATGTATATTTTGTAGTCTTAGGGTAGAAAGTTCTATAGATGTCTATTAAGTCCATTTAATTAATAGTATCATTTAAGTCCTGTATCTCTCTGATTATTTTTTGTCTAGAAGATTTGTCTAAAGGAAATAATGGTGTGTTAAGGTCTCCAGCTATTATAGTGTTGCAACCTATCTCTCCTTTAATACCTAGCAGTCTTTCCTTCAAGTATTAAGGTGCTCCCAATTTGGGTGCATAGATGCTTCTAAGTGTTATGTCTTCTTAATGAATTAGCCCTTTTACTACCCTTCTTTTTCTCTTTTTACAGTTTTTTCTTAAAGCCTATTTTGTCTGAAATCAGTATCACGACCCCAGCCCCCTTTTGATTTACCTTTGCATAAAATATCTTTTTCCAGCCCTTCATTTTTTAGTGTATCTATGGCTTTATCCATACGGTGCATTTATTGAGGATTTTTTTTTTTTTTTTTTTTTTTTTCTATTCAGCCAGACTATGGCTCTTGTTTGGAGAATTTAATCCGTTAATATTCAACATTATTATTGATATTTTCAGATATGTTCCTATCATTAAGTGAATCACTTTCTTGGCTGCTTTTTGTCCTCTTATATCTGTCTGACTAGTTTTCCTGGGATAGCACTCCCTTCAAAACTTCTTGAATAGCTGGTCTGGAGTCAGTAAATACTTTCAGGTTTTGTTTATCTGATGATTTTTTAAATCTTTTTTTCATATATGAAAGATATTTTGCTGGGTATAGTAATCTTGGTTGAAATTATTTTTCATTTAACACTTTGACTATATTTCCCCATTATTTCCTTACCTGCATTGTTTCTGATGAGATGTCTGATGTTAACCTAATGGCATAATCTTTGTAAGTAACTTGGCATCTCTTTTTTGCCAATTTTAGTATCTTGTCTTTGTGGTCAAACTGACCATGATGTGCCTTTGGAGAAGAAATGCTTGGGTTGATTATATTTGGTGTCTATTGCATTTCTTGGTCCTAGATATTTGTTTCCTTACCTGCATTGTTTCTGATGAGATGTCTGATGTTAACCTAATGGCATAATCTTTGTAAGTAACTTGGCATCTCTTTTTTGCCAATTTTAGTATCTTGTCTTTGTGGTCAAACTGACCATGATGTGCCTTTGGAGAAGAAATGCTTGGGTTGATTATATTTGGTGTCTATTGCATTTCTTGGTCCTAGATATTTGAATGCCTTTCTAGGTTTGAGAAGTTTTCTTCCAGGATTTCATGGAATAAATGATCAATGTCCTTGTTATTTTCTTCACCTTCTGGGATAACAATTATCAGAATGTTTGGGTGCTTAATGGTATCTAGTATTTCCCATATATTGTCCTCATTTTTCTTGGTTGTTTTCTTGGTCTTTTTGATGATTTTTTCTAGGCCAGAGGTTTTGTATTCTACATTTGAGATTTGATCTTTTGTGTGATCTAATCTGCTTTTAATGCTTTCAAGGGAGGTTTTAATTTTAATTTTATTAATCACTGTCTTCACCTCTAATCATTCCGTTTGATTCTTTATTATTATATTTATTTCTTCTTTCAAATCATGAAAGAACTTCCTTATCTTCCTTATCACTTAATGATAGGAACATATCTGAAAATATCAATAATAATGTTGAATATTAACGGATTAAATTCTCCAAACAAGAGCCATAGTCCGGCTGATAAGGAAGTTCTTTTTGTCTCTTTTCTCTTGCATCTCATTTAGTTTTGTCACTGTAAGTATTCTGAATTTATTACCTGACATTTCTATGCATTCCATTGTGTTGTTTGTGGATAATGAGGAATTGATGTATTCCTTTGGGGGAGAAATATTTCGTTAGTTTCTCATATTTCTTGAGCTTCTGTGATAACTTCTAGTCATCTGGTGATTGATAAGTTCCTTCTAAATCTTTGAATTAATTCTGAGTGTTCAAAGGTGTGTGGGAGTAGATGATTGGTGATCTCTCTGCTGCTCTTCCTCCCTGATACTCTCCAGCAACCTGCACTGTTGTCACTGGTCTTGGATGATTCAAAGTATTCCTCTTTTCTAGAGAATAGGTGTGCCTGAGACTGAGCAGCTGAGCTTTAATTCAGGAACAGTGAAGGGATTGCGTGGCATGCGTTGTGCACCACATGCTTCAGAAAACATTGAAGTCTAATTCTGAGGCACCTGACAGTGGATAAGTCACAGTCTCTTTGGAGCTTGGTTTCCTTGCACAAGCACAGATATCTGGATGGGGCAGAGAGGAGCAAAAGGTCCTCTCAAAGTCCAAGCAACACACTTGAGAGTTCAAAGAAAAATGGTGAGGGGATGAGCCATGGGTATCTGCTGCACAGCCTCTAGCCTGAAGTGGTCTGCTATATTTAAAATGAAAACTTTTTAAGAACACATGGGAAAGAAAGAATTTTAGTTCTGGTACATTTTGAAAAAAAAATGTTTGGCTATATTTTAGCAAAAAAGAAAAGTTGACTAGTGTTGGGTACTATGTTAACATTTACTACAAGTCATTGGACTGAGATCAAGAACTTTACTTCATTTAACAAGGGGCAAGAGCTCTGCAAGCATATATAGGTTAATATAAATATGGTGAGTATGTACATGTGATAAAGCAGACTATATTGAAATGCATAAGATTATAGATGAGACTTTGGAAACTGTTAAGAAAGGAATTTAAAAAAATTTCAAGAAATTCCAAAAAAAGGAATGGAAAAAATAAGTTCACTTAAGTTGATGTTGATATTTTGCATATAACATGAATGATAATATTAGAAAGGGATTTCAGCATTCACAAAAATTTGCAAGAAAATGAAAATTGTAACTAAAGCTTATCTCTGGAACTAAATATTTTTTTTTCTTTTTACTTTTTAACTTTGTTTCTTTTGTGAGAGAAAGAGACAAAGAGAATGCAAAAGAGGGAAGGAGAGAGAGAGAGAGAAAGAGAGAGAGAGTGAAGTTCTCCCAATGAAGTCTTCACACTATGATCAATTCTTAGCCTCAGCCAGTCAGGATCACAAGCCCATATGCACATGCATTTCAGGCACAAACCTGGGTTCTTCCAAACATTGCATTACCACTGTGACACCACAGCTGGCCAAACCAAATATTATAATCGACATATAGAAAAAATACAAAAAAGCACTTATTTGAATGTATATGCTAACAGTTTTATTTAACCAAAAGAGGGGAGAAAAAGTAGAAAAAATGTGGAAATAAAAAGCACTTTTAAGTTTTTTTTCTGATGATTCTATTGTATAATGTTAGATGTAAAAAATCAAAACAAATGATTTGGCTGTGTATGAAGTATGAGTAAATCCCTGTGAGAATAAATATAAATAGAATCTGTAGAAAAGATGGCCAAAGATATGGGAGTCTGCAACTTTCTACAATGCTAGAAAAGAGGAATATTTAGTTATAATGTAAAGAAAGTTCTTGAGAGAAGTATATTTGAAGGATTTAAAGATCAAAGCAACATAAAAAAATACTGTAAATGAGATAAGAATAAAACACAGAAAATTGAATATTATTTAGAAAGTATAGGGATGGGGAAACTAGCAGATGGCGTAATGGTTATATCACTAGACTCCCACACAGTCAACTGCAATTTGAATACCGGACATGTTGACTTAAAACTCATGTTGGGCACATGTGCAAGCATGCCCAAAATCCTGAGAAGAGAATGGAGGAGAAGAGATTGTGGTGTGGCCATTTTTATGGAGGGTAATTTCTCACTTTCTGTCTTTCTGTCCTTTTCTCTCCGTTGAGTGCACATGCCCTATAGCAAAATCTTCTTTTTAAAAAAAGAGAGAAAGGGACCATTGGGTGGTGTGGTGGCTAAGGCGCTGGATACTCCAACATGGTCAACCATGGTTCCAGTCCTGGACCTGTGGCTCTCTCTCTCTCTGTGTGTGTGTGTGTGTGTGTGTGTGTGTGTGTGTGTGTGTTTGTGTGTCTGGTCCAGTTAAAAATAAATGAATGAATAAATAAAGTTAAATAAATAATAATAAAGGAAAGAAAGAGAAAGAAATGAGAAAGAAAAGACAGAAAGAAAGAAAAAGAAAAAGGAAGGAAGGAAGGAAGGAAGGAAGGAAGGAAGGAAGGAAGGAAGGAAGAAAGGAAGAAAGGAAGAAAGAAAGAAAGGAAGAAAGAAAAAGAAAAAAAAAGAGCAAGAAAGAAAATATAGAGATGGGACCAACCATGGCCTGGTGATTAAAGTGGCTGGTTTTCATATGGCTGACCCTGCAGTTGTAGCATTGGACAAAACAGCTTAAGAAACATTTTGGGTGCATGTGCATGCTGCCCAAAATCTTGAAGGGAGAGAGAAATGGAGAAGAAGGGAGGATTATGTAGTGATCATACTCTGTGAAGGTGCTTTCCCACTTTCCCTCTCTCTCCCCTCAGCAAGCACATGTGCCCTTTGGAAAACAAAACAAAACAAAACAAACAAACAAACAAAAATGAGTGTCACTGAGCACTAGTTGCAAGACTTTTAAAGAAATTTTGCTACAGGGACTGGTGAAAAAATAACACAGTGTATAGTATCTCAGACAGAACACAAGACTACAAAAAGATAGACAATAGCTGCCTTAATTTTGTCAAACAGGAAAAATTATCCACTACATGCAAGAATGAGAGAAGACATTCCTTCTGTGAATAACAATAAAACCCCTTTTGTTCAGATAGTTATGTTTTTCCTCTCTTCAAGTTATTTACTTCCAATAAAGGTTTAGAACTAAGAAGGAGAATGATGTGCCCATTCATGTTTTAGAAAAATAATCTCAACATCTTGGACCAGCAGATGCCACAATAGCTATGTTGCTAGACTCCCACGTAGTTGACCGCTGTTCAAGTCCTGTACTCAGTAGCTTAAAACTCACACCAGGAGTGTGTGCATGCTCAGACAAGATCCCAAGAGGAGAATGGAGGAGAATGGATTGTGGTGTGGCCATCCCTCCTAGAGGGTGATTTCTTGCTTTCTATCTCTCTATGTCTCTCTGGTAAGCACAAGTGTCCTATAGCAAAAATATTTAAAAAAATAAAAAAGAATCTCAACATCTCATTCTGGCAAAATGGTGGAATAAGCATTCTAGAACATTTTTCACTATAAATTTCTAAAAATTCTGAATAGAAACTAACAAAAATTCTTTGTAATATGTAAGAGCATTTTGTTTTTCAATAAAGAAAGAGAAAACATCAGAAGTGGACTAAACTTTAGAGACACAAACATGTTAACAAATGTTATAAATCCCCTGAGGAGAACATGTAGATCTTTATTTCTCCTGATGTCACATGAGCTCTGTTTTAATCATTACACTTGGGCAGGGAATGAGGTTGTGAAAATGTGAGAAGCAGAGACTTGAAAGTAGAATGAAAAAGTACCAGCAGGTAACGTAATGGCTATGTCACTGGACTCCGATGTAGTCGACCACAGTTCGAGTCCCAGACCCGGTGGCTTAAACTCATGCCGGGTGCATGTGCATGTGTGCCCAAGATCCCGAGAGGAGAATGGAGGAGAAGAGATTGCAGCATGGCCATCCCCCCTGGGGAGTTATTTTCTGCTTTATGCCTCTCTGTCTGTCTCTGTCTGGCGAGCACACGTGCCCTATAGCAAAAAAACTCTCCAAAATAAATAAATAAAAAAGAAAAAAGGAGAATGAAAATACATAAAGAGGGTTTTTAAAAAGTCATACCTTCAAGTAAAGGATAAACAATAAAAGAAATTCCTTGTCTCTGCCTGAGTTGAGAATTAAAAAATACTATGTGATCTCTAAAAACTCCAATCCCTAATAATGTCCTGTTTTTTTTTCCTCTTTGAGTGGAGTCCAAATTTATGCTACTTTTATGGTTCAGGCAATACCAAAATATTATAAATGAGGGAACAGCAAATGGTATAATGGTTACATCACTGGACTCCCATGTAGTTGACCATGGTTCAACTCCAGGAATTCATGGCTTAAACCTCATGCTGGGCACATGTGTGTGTGTGCCCAAGATCCTGAGAAGAGAATGGAGGACAAGGGACTGCAGCATGGCCAGCCCCTGTGGGGGCTGATTTCCCATTTTCTGTCTCTCTGTCTCTTTCTGTCTCTCTGGAGAGCACATGCACCCTACCACCAAAAATCTCTCTAAAAATACGTTATATGTGTGTGTGCATGTGTAAAGTAAATGATTAATGCAAAGCTTAGTCTCAAGATTTTGAATCACCTTGAGACTAAGAATCAGAGGAAACACAAAATCCCTCTTATAAGACACTCCTATGGCCCATGCCCACAGGATACATATGAGCTCATAATATTCAAGTTAAAAAATGCTCAAAATTACCGTCTGCCATAAACAAAATTCAACTGGAAAAAAAAAAAGGACTACAATCTGGGGAATTTAAGATAGTAGGACAATGTACAAATAAAAGACTAAAAAGTAAATATTGTTAAATGAAAATTCAAGTAATTGAACTCCAAATCATAAAAACCTTATTAACAAGAAAATTGGCATGAATAGGTAACTTGAAAGTAAACTTTAGAAGTAAAATAATTACAGTAATTATAATTAACAATAAAATAAATGTGTCACATAGCAGTTTAGATGTAAATGGAAGAGAGAATAAATAGAAATATTAGATGTGAAAAAATATCAGATACAGAGACATGAAAGTGATAAAATAGTGATTAAGAGAAAGAACACTAAACTAAGAAGGACCAATGTTCATATAACAGGAGCAAGAGTAGAAAGAATGGAGAGAATGTTCACAGAGATAATGCCTAAAATTTATTTGAACTAATGAAGGGCCCAAATTTATTTTTAGAAAATACAACTAGTGGAGAGCAAAAAATGAAAATGATGCCACACCTGGACACATGGTAGTGAAATTATAGACTTGCAAAGACAGAAATACATTTTTTTTTTTGGAGAGGTTTTTTGCTATAGGGCGCATGCGCTTGCCAGACAGACAGAGAGAGACAGAGAAACAGAAAGCGAGAAATCATCCCCTAGGGGAGATGGCCACGCCGCAATCCCTTCTCCTCCATTCTCCTCTTGGGATCTTGGGCACGCACATGTGCCCGGTGTGAGTTTAAGCCACCAGGTCTGGGACTCGAACCGCAGTTGACTACGTGGGAGTCCAGCGACATAGCCATTACGTTAACTGCTGGTTCCCCAGAAATACATTTTTAAAGTGTATTAAAGTCTGGCCTCATAGCCTGGTGGGTAAGGTGGGGGCAGTCACACGTGGTTTGTATTCTGCCTCTAGCAGCTTGGAGGCTGTGCCAGGCGTAAGTGCAAATGTATCCCAAATCCTGGTACAATGGAGAAATGGCAGAGAAGGGATGACAGAATGACCCTGTTCCACTTGGGGAGAAGGGTAGTTTCTCCCTCTGCCTCTCTGTCTCTCTCTCTCTAGCAAGCACATACACACACACTCTGATAACTAAAGAAAAAGATAAACACAGTTTTCCTAGAATAGAAGAATATCCTGAAAATAGCTCTCCCAGAAGTAAAAATAGAGGACAGATGACAATAGATTATCATCATAATGTAGAAAACTATCAAACTGTAATTATAGACTCATATTAAAAAAATCTATCTTCGGCCTGCAGAAGGCATGCATGGAGGTTAAGGTGGTTGGATCCCACATGGCCAGCTCCACAAATTCTTGAGAAGAGATGGAGAAGAGATTGTGATGTGACCATACTTCCTGAGGGGTACTTTTTCATTTTCCTCCTATCAGTCTCAGGTAAGCACACGTACCCTCAGAGAAAAGAAATTCATCCCAAGAGAAAAAAAAATTTTTTTGTTGTTTGTTTGGAGAAGTTTTTGCTATAGGGCGCGTGCGCTCGCCAGACAGAGAGAGAGACAGAGAGACAGAAAGCGAGAAATCACCCCCCAAGAGGGATGGCCATGCCACAATCCCTTCTCCTCCATTCTCCTCTCGGAATCTTGGGCACGCATGCACATGCGCTCGGCGTGAGTTTTAAGCCACCAGGTCTGGGACGCAAACCGCGGTTGACTACATGGGAGTTCAGCGACATAGCCATTATGCTAACTGCTGGTCCCGAGGGAAAAAAAAATTTTGTAAGACTAAATATTTCCCTGTAACTCCAGTTCCAGAAATAGTGGGAATAAGGTATTTCCCTAGGGAAACACACACACACACACACACACACATACACACACACACACACATACATACAATACAAAATATATAAATATTTTCCTATAAAAATTTCCAGTGAAAGATCTTTAGGGAAAACAATACATTTTTTTAAATTTTATTTTAAACTTGGACCCCATGCCAAGAGACAGAATAGAGTTAGAGATTAGAATTTCTAGGAATTATCTTTTCTTTTTTTGGAAGAATAATTAAACTAAACTTAAAACATAATAAATGATAAATTTGTGGAAAAATTTCACAAAATACTTGTGGCAAAAAGTAATAATCATGAAATATAATTATTTGGGACCATCAGATGGCATAATGATGATGTTGCTGAACTCTCACATAGTCGACCATGGTTTGCGTCCGGGACCTGGTGACTCGAAACTCTTTCTAGGTGTGTATGTGTGTGTACATACCCAAAATCTTGAGAGGAGAATGGAGGAGAAGGAATTGTGACGTGATCATCCCCCATGTGGGGTGATTTCTCACTTTCTGTCTCTCTGTGTCTTGTCTCTCTGGCAAGCACATGTGCCCTATAGCAAAAATCTCTAAAATAAATAATGAATTAATTATTAATCAAAAGTGCTTTTATATAGAAATAAAAAATGAAATTAAGATGACAGCAATGTGTACATAAAGTCTGAGTTTTGTTAGAAAGAAGACATAGAAAATAAATAGTTAAAATTTCTCTGAGTGAAGTATTTGAGATCAGCCACAAACTTTTTCAGTATTATATTTACCAATGAAAAGAGAGACTATTCTAAAGGTTAAAAAAATAATGCAATGATACTTGGCTATATGTTATTACTAAGCACACATATAAATATGATGTAATAAATGAAAAAAGTAATATGGGAACCAGCAGTTAGCGTAATGACTATGTCACTGGACTCCCACGTAGTCGACCGCAATTCGTGTCCCGGACCCGGTGGCTTAAAACTCATGCTGGGCACGTGTGCGTGCGTGCCCAAGATCCCGAGAGGTGAATGGAGGAGAAGGGATTGCGGTGTGGTCAACTCCCTGGGGATGATTTCTTGCTTTCTGTCTTTCTGTCTCTCTGTCTCTCTCTGTCTTTCTGGCAAGTGTAGGAGCCCTATAGCAAAAACATCTCAAAAAAAAAAAAAATTCAGTCTCTGGCACCTCAAACCAATATGGCCTCCATTTCCTACTAAATTGTGTGTATGTTGGGGAGAAAGTTACAAGTGTAGCAAACCTGCAAATCTTACCAGGAGTTCTGTTTTTCAGGGCTAGGTTCTTCCAATCTTAGTCTTCCTCATTTATAACTGCTTTTTGGTAGGCTTCCTGGAATCTATGATGTTTTGACATCTGCCAGTAGCTGGAGAAAAAAGTAAAATACTCAGAATTTGGGTCACAATCCTTTTCAGGCTATTTTACTTCCAGACTTTCCTCTGTGTTTCTACTTGCTCTGCTGCTCCAAATTTTGATATCTACTACCTAAAATTGGTGAGACTGCAGTTCTCCAGTTCCAGAAATAGTGGGAATGAGATGTTTCCCAATGGAAACACACACACACACACACATACACACAAACACACACACACACAACCTTAATATTTTTAATCCTTCAATGAAGTAGGTGTTTCTTTCTCTTTTTTTCCTTTTCTTTTTTCTGCTAGAAGGCACATACACTCACCACAAGAAAAAGAGAGGAAAGTGAAAGCATCCCCTTAATCCTTTCAGGATTTTGGTCAAACACACACACACACACACACACACACACACACACACACACACACACATACACACATGGACCCCGCTGGTCCAAGACTGAAACCATGGTGTGGGCCGTGTGGGTTCCAACTGCCTTCACCATGCCTCTGGCTGGCCCAAGATTTTTTTTTTTGGTAACATTTAATCACTATACATTTTTACAATGTACAACATGACTTTTCTCAGCATGAATACAGTGCATATCAGTCAAGAGAAAGACATAACCATATACAGTATCATCAGCAAATAGCTTTTCATTTTCATGTCAATTAAACATCTAATTTTCTTTAAAGAGTAAACTCTACTCTAGTTTCTGCCTGCCTTTGATGCGTTCCATTGCCTTCAAATAATCATTGAGAGTATCTTTGTTCAGTTTTATAATTGTTTTCCAAAGGAGGAATCATCTTAACTATTCACACATCCATTTTCAAAACTTCTACCCCATTTTGTTTTTGCATATTTATAGTTTTTTATGTGAAATAAACAGGTAGCAATTTTTTTAGTAAGACCAAAATCATTCTTTGAAGTGTCAGATTGGGGCATTGGTTTTCGGTGTGAGATATTTTCAAAGATTCATTTTTAGTATTCTCCGTCTAAGAGTTCTATCCATATAAATGATAGCAGTTGATAGATATACAAGGAAATTATTTAAAAAAAATTGTGACTCGGGACAGTACTTTCTTTTAGGACTTTAAAAAACTGACTGCATAGCTGCAAATACATTAAGTACAAGATTTATTAGGAGAAAACATATCTCAGTGTCCTGCCTACAACATGTGATTTGAACTTCTTAGATTCATGTTTTGTTTATTTCAGTAGATGATTAAACAAGTATTTACATGTAAAAATTGCACAAACATTAAGTGTCAGCTTTAGGGCCCAATGAGTAAAGGTTGAAATGACCACACTGAAATGATACATACTGATAAATTTCTATTATGCTGACTGCCTAATACATTTGGTATCTCAAAATAGCACAGCTGGTTCAATACTATGAAATAAAACATAGAGCAGAAGAATATGGATGCAGTTAAGATTAGGTTGCAAATTTTGACCTTTGTGTTTTTATAAGCATTCTCAATTTCAACAGCTTATTAACCCACTGAGGATTTTATATGTAAATTTTTAACAAGCTTCCTTTTCCAATAACGTAGATTTAGCCATCAAAAAATATTTATAGGTAGATAATAAAGATGTTTCTGTAGTGTGCACCAAAACCTAGTTAATTGCTTTCCATGTACAATATTATATTACTTAAAATGAGTTATATCAAAACAATAATAAAAATGTTCACTTTGTTCCTTCCAGTGAAAGTAATCTATCATAATATCCATCTTTACTCAAAATATATCAAAATGCACATTTTAATTTTGGTATATTTTAGCTTTCAACTAATATAACAATAAATGTCTTTAAAGTTCTTGAGAATAGTGTAAAGACATGATCAGTTTCACTCTCTGTATGGTACTTTCTACATTGATGTTCCCTAATTATATATAGTATATTTATAAACTGAACAGTGTTTAGAGAGTTAAAGTTGTTAAAAACCCACTTTTTCCCCTTAATATTCAACTTAGAGTCTTATAATCATATACAATTTTCACAGGATCTAATCAATTTTAATGCTAATTTGTACTCAGAAATGAATGATTAACTGCATGGTACTGAAACACACTGAAAACTAGTGAAGAGGACCAGAAAAACAAAATTGGTAAGAGATATGATAAGCAATTGGTTAAATTAGGATGAGAAATCTTTTCTTTTTCATTTACAGTTTCACAATGTATTTTGGCACACACACACAAAAAAAAATACTTGACTGCCCAAATTAAATGGGAGATTCGAAATAGTTTGAATGGTACATTCAAATTATTCTGCATTAGGCAACTTGTTTACTTCCTAAATCTAGATTTTCAGAGACTTTTCATTCACTTCTAAGTTTGTAATTGAAACACAATAAATAATTCAAGCAGAACCTTTTTCACAGACTAGATAGATTCTGTATCACCAGAGAGTCCATAATTACTTAATGAACTTAAATGCTCTTTCTTATCCCTTGTCATTTTCTCTTGACTCCAATGCTCTTACAAAGAGGTAAGTTTGAAGCATGTTCCAATAAAAGATATACATTAAGGTAAAAAAGTCTAGAGGAAAATAACAGAAGGATGAGGCTTTAGGAAGGAGAATAAGACCAAAATAGCTGAATGCCAAAAATAGATGAGAAAACAGAGGCAGTACCAATAATGGAGACATAAAGAAAGGAAAAAAATGAAAAGTAAAAGAGAAAAGTAAACGGGAGTAGCATAAAGAAGACAAGGATGTAGTAATCAAAGAAGGTTGAGAAAAACAATTTGACACATTTAAATATCTTAATAACACAATCATTTGGTTCTTTTCATGAAACGAAATGTGTTACCTAGCATTTAAAGCAAAATATTTCTTTGACCCTTTGTCAGTAGAAATCCAGACATGCACCAATAAGACGGTGTAAAAATAAAAAAAAAAAGACCCTCCCTTGAAATTTATTGATTTATAGAGTCCAGAAGGTATTTTTTTTTTCTGAGATATACGTGAAGGGCTATGTGTTTTATTCTTATAAAATAATTAATACTACCTTGAAGCTGAATGGCAAGCAATAGATAAAAACCTGTTCCCTAAATTATTCAGGATTACAATACAGGTTAAGAGCAAACTCTTGTCTCATTGATATATTGTTTCAGGAAATTTTTACTTTCTGCAAAATTATGTCCACAAGTATTTCTCAAGTAACATGAAATGTAAATGGATGCTTTACCGTCATTTGTATGCTTTTTCAGTCCTTCTTTGTATTTCAGGCAGTTAGCACTTATTTCCAAAGGGAAAATCTTAAAAATAATTATTTAATTTTTTATAGTAGTTCAATATCTACTCATATTGTCATCAGTGTTTTTTTAATTAATTGTCTTTTTTTTTTTTTTTAAATTTGCAAGAAGGCTCATG
>NW_006159952.1:1458497-1460416 GCF_000334495.1 Tupaia belangeri chinensis
GGAAATTGAGAAAGTCCCCCCCCCCCGCCAACGAGGGCTGGTGGGTGGGGTGGATGCTTGTGCCACAATCTCTTCTCTTCCATTTCTCCCTCTTTTCAGGATTTTGGACATACATGCACATGTGCCTAGCATTTTTTCAAGCCACCAACTACAGGAGTTGAACTGCACAATCATCCATGTGGGATCCAGCTGCCTAAAAGACCACACAACTGGCTGGCCCTATGATCAATTTTTAAAGGGTTCTCAAATTTAAGTAACTCAGGAAAAATAAGAGATAATTTTGATTAATCAGAGTAAGAATTCCATGGGTAGATGAAGACATAGTTGGTGTTAATAAACTTGATATAAGATTTAAGACAATCCAGGAAATTATATAATTTAATATGTATTACTAAATAATTTTTTAGAGAGATTTTTGCTATAGGGTGCATGCTGTCACCAGAGAGACAGAGATAGAGAGACAGAAAGCTTGAAATCACCTCCCGGGAGGAAGGCCACACCTCAATTCCTTCTCCACTTTCTGCTTGGGATCTTGGGCATGCACACATATGTGCCTGGCATGAGTTTTAAGCTGCCAGGTCTGGGATTCATACCGAGGTCTACTATGTGGGAGTCCTGTGACATAACCGTTACGCCATCTGCTGGTTCCAATAATAATTTTAATAGCAAATGGTGCTATAATAATATTTATAAATTCTTGAACCAAGAATATTATGACCCTATAAATAAAGCATTTCTGACCCTTTTACCTTTCTCCGGAAATGGTCACCTGTACACTAACATCAACACATATCCCTGCTAAGCTTCATCTCAGTTATAAAGTTTCACTTCGATGTGTTCTATTTACTATCTTTCTTTCCCATATAAAAGCATTTCCCTTAAAATCCCATCAGGAACATGAATTCATTTTCTCAGTTTCCTCCACCATCCTGTTTCAAAGTATGCTGGATGTTTGAGCAAGCGCCTAGCTTCTTGCTGCAAATCTAGACCTTCATGTGCTACCAGTTCCTGCTCCACATACACTCAGAGAGCTGAAAATGCCCAGTGGAAGCAAAGCCAGTGGAAGCACAGCCACTGGGAGAGGCAACAAAAGGCAGAATTGTCTGAGGTTGTTACAACATTTCTTGTAGTGTATTCATGCTGGAAAAATTCATTTTGCATGCTGTAATATATACAGTGATTGAATGTATAAACAATTAAAAATGCATAAAAATATGAAAAAATTATTAGTGGAATCACATTTCTTCAAGACATTTTAGAGTCATGACCACCTATAATATAAATGTACACATTTAATTGTGTTTTATACAGGTTATTTTAAAAATGATACTATCCTGACTCTGCTAAGAAAGAAAAATCAGGAGAAAAATGAACGTGATGGCTAGGAAGGAATTCCATTATTTTTGTCCCTTTTTAGGAGTCTCTGGTTCACTTCTGATAGCATTATAACTAAAATGATGGGTAACATGCAAAGAAATTAGTTAGTATATTGTCCTTTCACAAATAAACAGCAATAGATACCTTTGGAAGAGAGAAACATTCTTAAATAAGGAGTGGGAAGCTTTGGATGAACTGGAATACCAGTGAAAAGAGACACTGTAGAAAAAGAAATGTAGCTATTACTGGGCACTTGCTGTGTTGAATATGTCTCTGGAGAATAGGGACCTTAGGATCTTAACTATTCCAAAAGAAAATTGGAAGATAGAGACCAAGTTCATAAGTTACAAACTGATTTTCTAGGAATTCATTTTGGGTCCCATTGCTTACAAATCATTGGGCTGAATTTTAATTTTTCAGACAGTTAGTATTAACTCTTCATAAAAACAGATAAATTACCTAATGCACTTTTATTTTAGAGCAGCTTAGAAGATCATAGGAGAACAACATTGTCCTCCCACCCCATCAACACAATGTCAGCA
>NW_006159952.1:1461083-1551777 GCF_000334495.1 Tupaia belangeri chinensis
GCGAACTGCGGTCGACTACGTGGGAGTCCAGCGACATAGCCATTACGCTAACTGCTGGTCCCTGAATGCTTTACTTCTAATAGATTTGCCTAACAGTTTCAGAATGAACGTCTGTGTGTGTTTTATTTTTATTTATTTTTTTCAATCAGCACACTGTTATACTAGGAGCTATCATGGGTCATTCACAGCCTTAAACCATTGCTTATCCTTTACACAGAAAATAACTGTAGTGTCTTGTAGATATTTCCCTCATAGAACTACACCATCAAATATATTCCTTACATGGAAGTTTTGTTCTAAGTAAGAAGTGGTGGGGAAGTTGGTAAAATCATTGTTTCATAATGAAACTTTTTTTTTTTTGAGAGATTTTTTTCTATAGGATGTGTGTTCTCCAGAGACAGAAACACAGAGAGAAAGTGAGAAATCACCTCCAGGGGACATGGCTGTGCTGCAATCCCTTCTCCATTCTCTCAGGATTTGGAACATAAACACACACATGCCTGGCATGAGTTTTAAGCTACCAGGTCTGTGACTCA
Organism: Tupaia belangeri chinensis; assembly: GCF_000334495.1. Taxonomy (NCBI): domain Eukaryota; kingdom Metazoa; phylum Chordata; class Mammalia; order Scandentia; family Tupaiidae; genus Tupaia; species Tupaia belangeri. The sequence goes on from NW_006159952.1 coordinate 1,461,620, forward strand.
AACCACAGTCAACTACATGGGAGATTAGTGACATAACCATTATGCCATATCCTACTCCAAGATAATGAAACCTCTTTTATGCATAACAATGAGATGTTCACCTTCAAAATACTATAAAAGCATGTTGATTCTCTAAAGTTGCAGTGTAATTTGGCCTAGAGCTACAATGAGTTAATACTAGAAAAGAGACACAATGAAAATTAAATATTTAATTTTTTCTCAGAGAACAAATAGAAGTTACATACATGCATATACATACTTACATACATATACATAAGAGCAAATACATACAAAGCACAGATCTATGCTTTTCTATATCTAGACATACACCCACAGTATTGCATAAGGCAGTATATCCTTCATATTTGTGGATGAATAATATTCCATCGTAATATGGTTTCCTGAGTATTGTAAGCCTACTGAAGAGACTCATCAAGGAAAAATAAAAGATTCCTTTTAAAACATTACTATTCATTGACAATACATCTAGTCACCTGAGAACTCTGATGGAGATGTACAAGCAGACTGATGTTGTTTTCGGCTTCATAACCTAACATTCATTCTGCAGCTCATGGATCAAAGAGTAATTTTGATTTTTACTCCTCCAGTTGCCATAAATAGTGGTTTCCCTGATGGATTTGGGTATAGGGAATTGAAATCTTCTGGAAAGGATTTATTATTCTAAATATCATGAAAAACATTTATAACTTATAGTAGGTGGTCAAAATCTCAACGTTAATAGGAGTTTGGAAGAAGGGAATTCCAACCCTCATGGATGACTTTGAGGGTTTCAAGACTTCTATGGAGGAAATAATGCAGGTATGGTAGAAATGGCAAGAAAACCAGAATTAAACGTGAAGCCTGAAGATGCAACCAAGTCGCTAGACCTAATGATAAAATTTTAAAGGCTGAAGAGTTGCTTCTTATGAATGAGAAAAGAAAGTGGGTTCTTAAGATGGAACCTATTCTGTGTAAAGATACTGAGAACACTGATAAAGTGACAATAAAAGATTTGGAATATTACCTAAACTGAATTGATAAAGAAGTGGTAGGGATGGAGAGAATATCCTTGAATTTGTAAAAAAAGTTCTATTGTGAGTGAAATGCTATGGAACAGCATCAAATGCTATAGAGAAATCTGTGAAAGGAAGAATTAATTGATTTGGCTAACTATTTTGTCTTTTTTCTTACCACTTATTTATTTATTAATTTATTTTTGTTATAGGGCACATGTGCTCACCAAAGAAATGAAGGGAGAAAGGGAAAGTGAGAAATCACCCTTGTAAATATAAAGTGGAGGATTTATATTTACATTTTTGATCCATTTTGAGTTGATTTTTGTTAATGGTCAGAGATAGAAGTTCACTTCCATTTTTTTCTGCAGGTGACTATCCAGTTCTTCCAGCACCAATTGCTGAAAATACTTTCTTTTCTCCACTGCATTGTTTTGTACCCTTTGTCGAAGATCAATTGGTTACATAATTTGGGGTTTATTTCTGGATTCTCTAATCCATTTCATTGATCTAAGTCTATTTTTGTGCCAGTACCATGCTGTTTTGATTATCACTGCTTTTAATAAAATATATTTTAAAGTCAGATAGTGGGATGTCTCTTATTTTATTCTTTTGGAACAGTACTGCGTTGACCATGAAGGGTTTTTTATGATTCCAGACAAATTTTATAATTGAATTTTTTTTCTATTTCTATGAAGAATGTCACAGGAAATTGGATTTGAATTGCATTGAATTTGTAAATTAATTTAAATGAAACTGACGTTTTGATTGTATTGATTCTTTCAATCCAAGAACATGGAATGTCCTTTCATTTTTTTATCATACTTAATTTTTTTTCAGTTTTTCATAATTTTCTTTGTAGAGGTCTTTCACCTCTTTGGTTAGGTTTATTCCTAGGGTTTTTATTTTATTTGTGGCTACTGGAAGTGGGATTGCTTCCTTCAATTCTGGCTCAGTCTATTCATTTTTGATGTATAAAAATGTTATAGATTTTTGTACATTGATTTTGTATCTTCTTTTACTGAATTAACATATCACTTCTAGGGGTTTTCTCATTGATTCCTATGAATTTTCTATTCATATAATCCTATCATCTGCAAATAGAGACAGCTTAGCTTTATATTTTCCTATCTAAATGCCTTTTATTTTGCTCTCTTGTCTGATTGTATTGGCTAGGACTTCTGGCACTATGTTAAAAAGGAGTGGGGAAAGTAGGCAACCTTGTTTTTTTTTCTAGTTTTAATGTTAAAACTTTAGCTTTTCCCCATTCAATTGAATGTTTGCAATGGGTCTGTTGTGTATGGCTATTATTGTGTTGATGAATGTCCTTTCTACCCCTATTTTACTGAGGGTCTTTATCATGAAGGGATGTTGTATTTTATCATATGCTTCTTTGGTATCTATATAGATTGTCATATGATTTTTATCTTTTGTTCTGCTAATATGATGTATTATATTTATTGTTTTTCATATGTTAAACCATCCTTGCATCCCTGAGATACAGCCTACCAGTCATGGTATATAATCTTCCTAATATGCTGTAGAATTCAGTTTGCTAGTATCCTATTGAAAATTTGCATCAATATTCATCAGGGATACTGGTTTACAGTTTTCTTTTGTTGTTTTATCTTTGTCTGCTTTTGAGATCAAGGTGATGAAGGCTTCATAAATGAAGTTAGGGAGAATTCTTTCCTTTTGAATTTTTAGGAATAGTTTAAGAAGAATTAGAGTTAGCTCTTCTTTAAAAGTTTTGTAGAATTCTGAAGTGAAGTCAACTGGACCTGGGCTTTTCTTTGTTGAGACCCTATCACTGATTCAAACTCATTATTTGTATTGGTCTATTCAGGCTTTCTAGTTGATCCTGATTCAATCTAGGTAATTGTACATGTCTATAAATTTGTTCATCTCATCTAGGTTTCCTAGTTTGTTGGCATATAGTCACTCATAGTATTCTCTCATAACTTTTTGGATTTCCAGCATAACAGTTGTAATACTGCTGGCTTCACAACTGATTTGATCTATCTGGTTCTTTGTTCTGTTTTTCTTGATTAGTCTAGATAATGGTTTATCAATTTTGCTTATCCTTTCAAGATACTAGCTTTTTGTTTAATTGGTTTCTTTCTTTAATTCTTTTATTCTCTACCTCATTTGTTTCAGCTCTAATCTTTACTATTTCTTTTCTTCTTTCATTTTTTAGTTTTTTTTTTTTTTTGGTGTGTGGGTGACTGTGTGTGTTGCTTTTCCAGTTCCTTGAGATACAATGTTAAGTTACTTATTTGACACCTTTCTACCTTTGTCCTGCGAGCACTAACAGTAATAAAGGTGATTTTTATAACTGCTTTTGGTGTGTTCCAATAGTTATGGAGAGTAGTGGATTCATTATAGTTAGCTTCAACGATTCTTTTTATTTCAGTCTTCAGTAGTTCCAAAGTCATTAAGGAATAAGTTGTTTAGTTTCCATGTTTTTGTGTATTTTAGTGGGTTCTTTCTATGGTTGATTTCAAGTTTAATTCTGTTGTGGTCAGAGAAGATACGGGGTATAGTTTCTATACTTTTAAATTTATCAAGGCTTGCTTTTTGGCCTATTATGTGATCGGTCTTAGAAAATGTTTCATGTGGAGATGAGAAGAATAGCTGCTGAATGGAATACTCTCTCTATATATATCTGTCAGGTTCATTTGGTTTGTCATATCAATTAGTTCCTTTGTCTCTTTGTTTATTTTTGCCTAGATGACCTGTCCAGTGATGACAATGAGGTGCTAAAATCTCAATAATTAGTGTGACACAGGCTCTCTCTCTCTTTAGATCTAGTAGTCTTTCTTTTACATATTTGGGTGCCCTGGCATTGGGTTCATAAATATTTATGATTGTTATATTTTCTTGAATTAATACTTTAGAATTCTATAGTGTCCTTTATCTCTTTTTATGTTTTTATCCTAATGTCTATTTAATTTTATATCAATATTATAATTTTTTCTTTTTTATTTCTGTTTGCATGAAATTACTTTTTCAGCCTTTCATTTTTAGTCTATGTATATCTTTGTAAATGTGGAGAATTGCTTGTATGAAACATATAGATGGTTCCATTGAGCTAGTCTGTATCTTAGTTGCAGAATTTAATCTATTAACATTCAAGGTTTTTATTAATATGCATAGATTTAGCCCTGTCATTTGTCATTTATCCTTTTTTTTTCCCCTACTTCTTTTGCTCTAGCTTACTTCTATTTAACTCCCTTTAGTTTCCAGCTGTAGTATTCCTTTATATATTTCTTGAAGGGCTGACCTACTTCTGGTGAATTATTTCAGCTTTTGTTTATTTGGAAATGATTTTATTTCTTCTTCTCTTTTGAAGGGTAATTTTACTAGGTATACTATTCTTGGCTGAAATTGTTTTTCTTTGAAAGTTTTATGTATGTCTTCCCATTTTTTTCTTTCCTGCATTGTTTCAGCTGAGAGATCTGCTGTTGGTCTAATGGGAGTAACCTTTATAAATAAACTAATTTTTCTCTCATCATTTTTAGAAATCAGTTTGACTATTATGTGCTTTGAAGAGGATTATGTTAAATCTATTTGGTGTTCTTTGTATTTCCTGAATTTAGATTTCTATATGCCTCTTCAAGTTTGGAAAGTTTTTAACTAATATATCATGAAATAGATTTTTCTAATCTTTACTTGTCTCTTCACCTTCTAGAATGCACATTATCTAGTGGTTATTTTTACATTCTCCTCAGTTGCTTGGACTAAGTCAGAATCTTGTTCTTCAAGGTCAGAGATTCTTTCTTCTGCATAGTCTAATCTGTTATTAAAGCTTTCAAGGGAGGTTTAGATTTCCTGCATTGTACTTTTTTAAATCCATAAATTCTATTTGATTCCTTCCAGGATGTTTTTCTTTTTATAGAGTTCCTTTTTCAAGTCATGGAAAAGGAACTAATTATCTGTTCTCTTTTGTATCTCATTGAGTTTAGTTACAATAAAGATTCAAAATTCTTTTTCTGACACTTTCTGGAATTTCTTATGTTTTTTTCTATTATTGATGTGGAGTTGTGTTCTTTTGAGGAAAAGGTATTTCCCATTTTTTTATATTTCTTGAGGTTCTGCTGTGATTTTTAGACATCTGGCAGTGAATAAACTTTTCTCAGATTTACAAAAAAGAATTTCTGTGCTTTTTTGCTGAAGTGAGTATGGGGAGGGAATTCTTGCAGATCCTTGCTGTGTTCAGATATGTTGGCTCTTTCATGCCTAAGCTTCTAAAGTTTCTTCTCTTGGTCCTTGTGGCATCTCCATCTTTAAACTTGTACTTTAATTTCATTTCCTATCAACTCTTTTTTGTTTTGTTTTGTCTTTTTTGTTGTTGTTGTTTTGTTTTTAGGTTTTGCCATAGAGCATGTGTGCTGGACAGAGAAAGACAATGAGAGACAGAGAGAGGGAAAGTGAGAAATCATCCTCCAGAGGAGATTGCCATACTGCAATTCCATTACCTCTCCTCCATTTTCCTCTTGGGATTTTGGGGATGGATGCACATGTGCCAGACATGATTTTCAAGCCATTGAATCTGGACTCAAACCATGCTCAGCCATGTGGGAATCTAGTGCCTCAACCGCCATGCCACCTGTTGGCCCCTCTATTAGCTTTTCAATGTCTCTTCATATATAAAAAGTCTAAATACTCCATAAAGACATAAGAACTAACTAACTAATTAAGTAAAGTTGCAGGATACAAAACCGATATATAAAAATCAGTTGCATTCACTCATCTGAGTCATAAATTCTTGGCTATCATCCCTAAGGGCACACACCATACAAGCAAAAACATACAAATGAGATTATGTCAAACTAAAAAGCTGCTGTATAGCAAAGGTATTATCGTAGTGAAGAGACTTCTCAAAGAAAGTGAGAATATATTTTCAAACTATATATCTGGTAAGGGGTTAATATATAAAATATAAGGAAACAATGTATTGCAATAACTAGAAATAATTTTGATTTTTAAAAATGGGCAAATGACTTGAATGTATTGCTTTTGAAGAAAACATACAAATAGCCAACGGATATATTAAAAGGTGCACAAAACTATTATATGTTTTTTGAGTCAAAATTTTTTCAATTCCTATTTTTGGGACTTCTTTACAGGAAAATTATTTCCTTCATTAATATATCAACTATTTTAAACATGACTTCTAAGCTATTTTAACACACGAAATTGTAGAAGTAATGAATTTTACAGTACTATATATTTATTCTTTTATCCCCAAATTTTATCCTATGATGGTGATATTTGGCTTTGGCCTTCATTTTAGCCATGTGTTATCTACTTGCAAGACTAATCACATTTATTCGACTAGTATAAATTTATACATTCTGTTGGAGAGATTTTAAGTATTTGTGACAGAAACATGTGTAATGTATTTCAGGTTAACCTACATCTTAGCAATTTGTTAGCAGTGATATCATCAGCATTCTTTTATCTACCTTTAGGAATTCTAGAGAAGGCTAATCAGAGGGTACAAGATACGCAAATTAAATACTAAACTCCTTGTAATAGTCCTTTAAACAGGGTCAGCACTGAAATATTTAAAGATGTTGACGTTGGCATTCGCGAAGTTGAGGCAAGAGTAGATTAAATTTTGTTTGCGGGAACCAGCAGTTAGCATAATGGCTATGTCGCTGGACTCCCACGTAGTCGACCGAGGTTCACGTCTTAGACCAGTGGCTTGAAACTCACGCCGGGCGCATGTGCGTGCGTGCCCAAGATCCCGAGAGGAGAATGGAGGAGAAGGGATTGCGGCGTGACCATCCCCCCGGGGGGTGATTTCTCGCTTTCTGTCTCTCTGTCTCTCTCTGTCTGTCTGGCGAGTCCACGCACACTATATCAAAAACCTCTCAAAAAAAAAAAAGAGAAAAAAAAATTTGTTTGCTAATCAGTTGACAATAATTCCCTAAAAAAAAAAAAAATGAAAAAATTAAATGAAAAAAAACCAGATTGAGAGAAAATGGTTCATAAATGCCAGGATACTTGAAGTATTCAGAATGTTGTTGTGAAGCACACTCTGAAGGCCCCATTGTATAGCAGATTACAGCCATGATAAATATTGTTGTTTTTGAGAAAGAAAATGGTGAAGGCTTTATGTAGTTCAGAAACTATGTTATTCTTCATGGACTAAACATTTCTTTTCGTGCTGTGAGTGTGTGTGTGTGTGTGTGTGTGTGTGTGTGTGTAGTGTTTTAAACAGTGTTTTATTGTGTCATGATTCTGCCTCAGTCTTCCAAGTAGCTGCCACCACAGACATGTACCTCACACCCAGCTTTTTAGTGTGAATCAGGAGTCAAACCCATGTGACCTCAGCCTATAGAGCAATCACATCCAAATTACACGGCCATAACTGGGGCATTTGTGTCTTTAAGAATTCAGTGAGTGAACCAAACTGGCACTATCTTTATGTCTCTCTGTGATTACACAGCATCTGAAAGTTATTTAGTATTATTCCTGATCAAAGTTTCTGTTGGAGTTAAATTCCCTCTTGGGACAGTCAGTCAGACCGTCTAACTGAACTAATAGCTCCAATCCGTGATCTTAACAATAGAAAGTGGAAGAATCTTTGGTCCTTAGTCTGGAAGAGTCATGATTTCCTGGCAATAGAAAACAATAGGGAAGCTGCCAAAATGTGATCTTTCAACCCCTTGCGTTCATGCTCTCCTTCCAAATTGATGGTATTATTCAGCTCCTTCAAAGCTTTCAACTTGCTGGGGGAAGAGGCTAGGCAGTAGGCAAAGTGGGAATAGGGAGTAGAGTCTGTAGCTGCCCACGTGTGAGAATCAACTTCCAACAATTCTTGAATCCCATTTGTAAGTTTCCCTCTGATATTAGACTTTTATGAAATGCTCTGTGAAGTTGCTGGTTTTGCTTTTCAGTTTCAGAGCACTCTCATACAAGAATCTAGTGGACACTACTCCTAAAAGGACTAAAGGAAGAAAATGTTAGTCATATTAAGATACTGATGACAGTGACCACTGTTCAGACTTGCCTTTCTTCATTCTAGCATCAGACATCAGAATGTCATAAAACCCATGGTTAAAGTGTGGTTACCCCAAATACTCTCCTAGTTGTATTACACTTTTCTTCATGTCTTAGCAAAAAGTTGGATTGGTTAAAATAGAAAATGACTGGAATTATCTCACTTAAAGAAGAGTTACAAGAAGCAAGAAGGAGAATATGTTATAGAAAGCAGTTTCTTTTTTGGTCCCTCTTTTCAGAGAAAGTCAATGTTAACATCTCCTGCTCATATATGTGGTGCTTTTGAACACAAATGGGAAACCTAATGACATTACAAAGCATCTTCAAAGGAAATTGTTTTGCCTAGAGAAGTCTACAAATAGGGGTAGCATTCATTAGGAAGAAGACAGGGCAATGTAGTGAATGGCCTCAAGAGAGACCTTCTCACCCCATGAGCAGGAAAGGATGGCTAATTTTTCATTGCTGGAAGGAGAGCCATTCTAAAAGACTTATGGTTGAGTTGCTATGCATGAAAAACTTTTCAACCGAATTCGTAAATTCCAGAAGTTAAAGCGGCAGGATATATACACAAGCACACCTACACAGACATTTACAAAAATACAAGGTAGATAGGTATAAATATGTAGGCAAATCTACAAGATCAAGAACAATAGCATAGTTGATGCTGACATTTTAAAAATACATTTTATTTTTACTTTTCTGACATGTTAAGTATAAAAGTTATTGAGATTTACTGTCTTTATTTTCATCTCCCCTTTATATCACAATTAGATGGCTGTTATTAACTAAAAGATAAAATAAAATTTCTTTGAGTCAGCCATGTAGCCTGCTAACTAAAGGAGACAGATCTCACATGACCAACTGTGGTTCAAACCCCAGTCCCAGCAACTTGAAAAATATTCCAGGCCCATGTATGTGAATGCTCAAATTCCCAACAGGAAGAAAAAATGGAGATGGGATTGTAGTGTGACCATGTCCCATTGGAGAATGCTCCCTCTCTTTCTCTCTCTGTCTGAGTTCACATGCCTTTTGTCAAATGATAAAATAAAGTAAAACTTCTTAAAATGACTATTAATGTTCACAGTAATTTCACTTGCACCTTATCAAGCAAACTTCATCTAGACACATCTTGATTTTTGTGTATATTTCTCTCATGTAGATTTGACTATCCACTTCAATCTTTCTACACATCCTTCAAGATTCCGACAAAGGTATCTTCTTGCTGGAAATATTCCAAAATATCTCCAATTGTAAATTAATACTCTTTCCTTCCTCAGATTGATAGTGTTAAAAGCAGTAGAGGGGAAGAATTTATCTGTATTTCAAGGTCAGATGATGCTACTGCCATTATCCAGTTAGACTACTATCATGTGTTTCTGGGATTACTAGGTGATATTTTTTTAAAATTTATTTTTACTATAGGGCACATGCACTCTCCAGAGAGAGAGAGAAACAGAGAGACAGAAAGTGAGAAATCAGCCACCTGGGGGGGATAGCCACACTGCAATCCCTTCTCCTTTAGTCACTTCTCAGGATTTTGGGTATGCACACAGTGTGAGTTTTAAACCATTGGGTCTAGGACTTGAACCACGGTTGACTACGTGGGAGTCTAGCAACATAACCATTACACTATCTGTTCATCCCATTGCATGATTATTTCTAACTGGCTTTCCTGAATGGAATCTCACCCCTCCAGCAATCCATTTTCTATCCTAATGGTTCTCAAATGTCATACTCTAACATAAGATATAATCATACTATCCAAATGTAGGTCACCAGATTTCTTTTTTTTTTTTTGAGAAGTTTATGCTATAGGGTACGTGCGCTTGCCAGACAGACAAGAGACAGAGAGACAGAAAGTGAGAAATCCTCCCCTAGGGAGGATGGTCATGCCTCAATCCCTTCTCCTCCATTCTCCTCTTGGAGAATGGACACGCATCTTGGGCACACATGCGTGTTTAAGCCACCGGGTCCGGGACTCGAACCGTGGTTGACTACATGGAAGTCCAGCAACATAGCCATTATGCTAACTGCTGGTCCCAGGTCACCAGATTTTAATGAAGAGGTAGATTTTATTTTAATTAGAGCTTTATAAATTTACTGTTAAAATAGCTGACATGATGCTGAGCAGGATAGGTCGCAGAAATCCTGTTAAGCAATATTTTTCAAATCATAATCTAAGGTAGAATTAATACCAGAGAAAAATCTAGCATGTACACAATTTGCTTTCATGGAGCAAGAGAAAAAGAATATTTAACAGTGACAGAGAGGTGAAGGGCAGCCGATTGATTGAGTTTAGTCATTGTGAATCTACTATAATGTCAATGTCGGAATTGTTACTGAATTCTTTGCTTTGGTTTTTAGGCTTACCCTGCATTCATGTATGCTTCCAACACCCGCAATCTCTCATCTTCAAATCTGAAATAAAAATATCCTGACAATTAAGTATTTTATCTGATTTCATTTAGTGATGCACTGATCTGAATGGATTAGTCTCCTTTAAGGTGAGAATTTATATATTCTGATGTAAACAATTTTATGTATTTGTGGGATCTTGTTACAGATCCCTGAATTCTAAATCAATACCCAGTCTCAGTGGTTTTGAATAAAAAGATTGTAGACCTCCATGTGAAGTTCGTCTCTCAAAATATTCAGAATGGCTTATGTGCAGTAAAGTATTCCAAAAGGCAAACTGCTTCTCTGCTTTACAAAACTCCTTTTGTCTTTTCATTGTCCTCATATTTAAGCTGCACAACCTAGAACACAAAGCTCTTTGCTAATACCTCCGTCTTCCAATCTGGCTCAGATGTACTGATGTTTGCAGGACTTGCCCATGTTCTTTTGTAACCTATTGGCTTTCTGCTTATTTATTTCTCAGTCAGACATAAGTTTCTCTTAGTAAGTTTTAGTAGATTTTGTGTATCAGCCTATTTTACTTACCCCTTTTACTTGGTTTCTTGTCCCTCTTATGGAATTCCATGGCAATTTCTCAATTTTTTCTATACCATGTATTTTGACATTTTATTAACTTTATTCCTTATTTTCCCCTATATTTAAGGGATGAGACTCTTGTTGCCTACATTGTATTCTTAGGTTTACATGAGTAAACAGAAGATATAGTTGTTTAATAAATGCATTCAAGAAAGAATGAAATTTAGTAGTCTTCAGATAATTGTGTTCCAATGAAAGATAAGATTTGTTGATTTTTGATGACATAAATTGGGATACATGTAGAGCTTTTATAATGTGGAATGATCAATGAGTAGAATTTTTATTTATTTTTAAAGAGTAGTTTTAAATTTATAGAAAAATTAAGGAGAAAGTTATTTTCCATATACCTCTTCTCCTCACACATGTGTAGCCTTCTCCACTAATATTTTCCACCAGAGTGATCCGTTTATTACAAGTGATGAACCTACATAGCATGATCAGCCAAAGTCCACAATTTACATTAAGATTTACTCTTGGTGTTGTACATTCTATGGTTTTGAATAAATGTATGACATGTATCTGCCATTGTAGTGTCATAAAGAATAATTTCACTTGTGCCAGCAGGTAGCATGGTGATTAAGTTGCTGGACTCCCCTATGGTTAACCATAGTTTGAGTTCCAGACCTGGTGACTTGTTTTCTCATTTTCCCTCTCTCCCTCTTTCTCTCTGTCTCTCTCTAGTTAGTGCATGTTTTCTATACCAAATTAAATAATAATAACTAATAAATAAATAATTCTTTTAAAAAAGATCAGTTTCTATGATTGACTGCTGTGTGAGTTACCTATTCATACCTTCCTCCCATCTAGTCCCTAGCAACTACTGATAGATAATCTTATGTCTTCACAATTTTGCCTTTTCCAGAATGTCATTGAGCTGGATTAACAGATTATTAGCCTGTTTTTGTTTCTTTTACTTAAAAATAAGCATTTATGGTTTATTTACATCTTTTCATGCCTAGAAAGTTCATTTATTTTAATAATTACTTTAAATATTTTAAATTTTTAAATTATATTTTTCCATAACATGAAAGTGACAAAGAGAAAGAGAGACCTAAACAGAAGGCAGGCACCCCTACCATCATCTTCACTCTGTAGTCCACCTTCAGCCTCAGCTAGTCCAGCTCATGGGCACATGGGTGCATGTCTGGAATGCTCAGGGAGATCTCAGGATACAACTCAGAACCTTTTCCAAGTGGATTCAGTTGCACTACAACTTTACCACATTCAGCCTTCATTTCTTTTTATCACTGAATGTTTCATATACCGCTATATAACAATGTATTTATCCATCCAACTATTGAAGGACAACTTAGTTATTTCCAAGCTCAGGCCATTAAAAATAAAGCTTCTATTTCTGTGTCCCACTAATGTCGTGCTTCTCTGTTTGTTCTCTTGCTATCCTTCTCTATACTCTTCCCTTCTCTCCTCCCCTCATTCCACCTGTTAATGATAACATGTATAGTGTTCTCAATTGGACCGGTCTGAGAGATATTTCATGTCAGGTAAATTCTTTTTAAAAGCCAAATGATATATAGTGACTAATGCATAAAAAGTAATGAGAATAAATAATAATAATCTGAAAAAAATGATGAAAAGCTATTTGATGATGTTGATGTGGATAGTAATGTTTTTGTCTTGACTGATATGCATGATAATCATGCTGTAAAAAGAAATGTAATACACTGTAAAGATATATGTGATTCAATATAATATAAAATAGATAATGATAATAAAATTAAATCAAAAAAAGCTACCATAAACATTTGTGTGTGTGTGTGTGTGTGTGTGTGTGTGTGTGTGTGCTAGTTTCTGGGAGTACATAAGTCTTCAACTCTTTTGGGTAAATACCAAGATGCACAACTTTCCACCACAATGTAAAAACATATTTAGTTTTGTAAAGAACTGCTAAGCTCTCTTCCAAACTAGGTATACCATTTTGTATTTCTACCAGTAATGAATGAGAGTTGCTGTCAATCTACATGCTTGCTGGGATTCAGCATTGTCAGTGTTCTGGATTTTGATCATTCTGATAGGAGTGTAGAGTAGAGCATTTTAGTTAATCTTTTCAAACTTCAAATGTTATAGTTTCATTCTGAATTAATTGTATTTCAAAAATTCCTACATTAAAATCACTGATGCGCAACTGAAATGAAAGCACTGCACATTGTCAATGAAAACAAAAGTTCATGTGCTTTGAAAATCAGGAGTGTTAATGATGATGTTGACATTTGATTAGGAAAAGTAATGTCTGACAATTTCTCCATAGTCATAGTTTGATCATTTCATGTTTTAATCAAATAGAAATTTTTAAATTAGTTTATTATTTATTATTGATTGATAGTTTATTTTTTACCTCCAACTATTTAGGGGAATATGGTGCAAATAAAGAAAAGGAATGAAGAAACTGGAGAATTTTGAGGCAGAGTAACATGGTATTAAACATCATTTAGAAGTATTTAAAAGGTAGACAGTCTTGATTAGAAGCCTCTTTGGTATTGATTTGAAGGATATGGTATGAAGAAAGGTACATTTTAGACTTACAAATAACCTGGGGGTATAATCTTTAATTTTATATCATTTCAAATCTCATACAATTTTTAAGAATAGACATTAAAGGGACAAGCAGTTAGTGTAATGACTATGTCACTGAACTCCCATGTAGTCAACTGTGGTTCGAGTCCCGGACCCGGTGGCTTAGACTCACTCTGGGCTTGTGTTCATGTGTGCTCAAGATCCCGAGAGGAGAATGGAGGAGAACATATTGTGGCGTGGCCATTCCCCCCCTCCCCCGGGGGTGATTTCTCTCTTACTGTCTCTCTGTCTCTCTCTGTCTTTCTGGCAAGTGCATGTGCCCTATAGCAAAAACCTCTCCAAAAAAGGAATAGAAATATAGAAATTCAAGTATACTATTTAACCCTTGTCTACCAATTGCTTAACACATACAGAGTTTTTTGCTGTGCTTTTTCTTGAATCGTTAGAAAATATCACGTCCCCTTAACCTTAATGTTATGAGAAGATCCTAAATACAAGGACATTGTTGTGTAAAACTGCACTTTCGTTAGTCAATAAATTTAGTATTTGTTCAGTGTTATTATCTCATCCATAATATACATTTAAGTGTTAAAAGTTATCCTAAAAGGTTTTTAGCTGTTTTTTAAAGTTTTGTATAAAAATGAGAATAATGCACAGTATTCAGCGGTCATATTTATTTTAGTCTTCTTTAATCTGGATCAGTTCCTCAGCTTTTCTTTTTGGACGTTGGCATTTTGAAAGAGAAAAGCTATTTATTTTTGTAGACTGTCTCTCGATTTAAGTTTGTCTGATGTTTTCTCATGATTAGATTTATGTTATGCAATTTTGGCAGGAATATCACAGAAGCAATGTTGTATCCTTCTCAGTGTATAATATTCAGAGACACATGGCATGGATTTGTTCCAATATTGATTAGACTTTATTAGTTGAGTAATTTCTCTAGCCAGTCTATATTTTGTATACCTATCAAATCCATACACTCTAGCATGTTTACAGCGAGAACAGAAGCAAAATACACTCATTCCTTACATATGTGTATTGTTGTGGTTTCAGTTTTTAAATGTATTTATTTCCCCCATGAGTAAGAGAGAGGGACAAAGAGAGACAGAGAGACAGCACTCCCGCAAGGTCCTGATGCCTCGCTCTACCATCAGTCTCAGCCAGCTCCAAATCATGGTCACATGTGTGCACAGTGCGATGTGAACCTGAGACCTTCCCACGTGGCTCAGCCATGCAAAGCACAGTGTTTTACTGCCGTGCCCCTTTCCGATCCCTGCATATCCATTAAATGAGGATAATATGTAATAGAGTTCTTGTTCAGTCTTTTCAGTGATTTTTTTCTAGGTTAGAGGTTTTGTCTTCTATATCTGAGATTTGATCTTCTTCATGATCGAATCTGCTTTTAAATACTTTTGAGGGAGATTTTGATATCCTTTATTACACCCTTCATCTCTAATAGTTCTGTTTGATTCTTTTTTTATGGTGTCTAATTTTTTCTTTCAAATCATGGAAGGACTTCTTCATCTCTTGGAGCTCTCTGTCTCTTTTCTCTTGTATCTCATTTAGTTTGGCCACTATGAATATTGTGAATTGTTTATCTGAAATTTCCATGAGTTCCATTGTGCTGTCTGTGAATGATGAGGAATTGTATTTTCTAGGTTTCTCGTGTTTTTTGAGCCTCTGACCTGGTTTCTGGTCCTCCGATGGGTTATATGTTTCTTCCTAATTTCTGCACTATTGTCACTAGAGCTGGATATTCCAATGGCCTCTCAGTTTCTTGAGAACAGGTTCACTTGAGGCTGAGCTTCAGGGTTTCAGCTGGAAGTGGTGAGGAGACAGGGGAGTTCCCAAGGCTTCAGTTCCCAGTTCTCTAGCCTCAGTAGTCCTCACTGGCTCCAGCTGCCACCACTACGCAGGAGCCAGGAATCAAGTTCTTACTAGGTAGGTGCTTACTGATAGATTAAATGTATATGTTTAACATTAGGTAATCTGTAAATTCCACCCAGAGATCAGATGGCATTAGTGAATTGTAGTCAATAGCCAAGCAAAACAGAGATGGTAGTACTAGATTCTTCAGACAGGACAATGGCAAATGTCAAATACCATAAAATTGGAAAGCATATTTAAACTGATACATACATTCACACACAAACTCATGTATGATAAGTTTTTGATTTGTCAGTGTACAGGCTTTAGTTAATTCTGTATTTTCATATATTTCTCTTTCATTTTTAAAGAGAAACCATCTTGTAGGTCCTTCCATGTTCTTGTCAGTGTATTGTACTGAGTTCAAAAGATCATGAGCTATGGTTGGTGTCTTTATTGCACATACTAAATGTCACATTAACAAAATATTTCTAGAATTCATAGTTTAATATTCCCATTAATTTATTGGGCACAAAATGGTTCAGTACATGGAGATAGAGTCAGTAAATGAGTAGTGGCTTCCTCCTAGTCGTGACCTTATGGAAGCCCTTTATCCCCTCTATACCTAACTTTTCTTTTCTTTACATTATATTATGTATTCCCTTAAAAGAAAAATTTCAAAGGTTTTCCATCGTCTCAGTTTTGTCTTTTGCCTTAATGAATTCAAGAGAAGGAACATTATTCAAAAACATTTAAAATACATAGCACTAACCTAGAAACTTAGAAATGAACAAATCAAAGCAAGTAAACAAGTTTTGGTAATTTTGCAAACTTATAAGAAAGAATAAAAATGAAAAAGTTAATTCTCTAGGCTGTTTGAATTACTCTTTTTCCCATTTAACTCCTCTTTGGTCTCTCAAATAACAGTTGTCCATGTGTCACGGGAAAGATCTGAAATGTTCATAAATGATTGTAAATGGTCTCTGCTAACTGTGACCACATTCAATTTAGCCTTGAGTAAGAACATTTTAACCTCGGCACACATTGCACACCATTTCCTGTCAGCTTCAAAGAGCATACTTAAACCCAATTCCTTCAGATAGTTTTCTCATCTTTCTTGGCTTCTGAAGAGAGTACAATTTATTGATGTCTCTGCCCATGACTCGACACTCAGTGTCTGTGTTCTCAAAGACAACATTTTAGCTGCCTAGGTTTTGGTAATCACACTTAATGATTGTGTTTGAGTAATTTCTCAATGGCATTAAAGCACAGTCTATCTGATCTACAGCCCTTATTATGATTAATTTCTCAAGACAGTCCCCTTTAGCTAGTAGTGCATGGTGAGCGTTATTAAACCACCATTAAGACGTCCATAAGATGATTTAACAGAGTAGTCGGTGAGATAAAAAGTCAAATAATCTCATGTCTAGGGAACAGGGAAGGGGTAAGATACAGTGAATAAGAAACAGAAAAAAGAAAAGAAAAAATGGCAGTTTATTCTGAGGGCATAATTTATCCAGCACTAAAAGAATGAATGGCTTGAGATAAATTTCACTTACTGAGTACAAATCGATACCTAACACTAAAGAGCATGCCAGTAAATTAAACACACACACACACACACACACACAAACAACATAAAGCAAAAACGTGTTGACCTGCCCAATTAGAAATATTAAACTGCAAACTAAGGTATGTGTAAGAACATAGAAATGAGGACCAGTAGATGGCATAATGGTTAAGGCACTGGACAATCCCACATGACTGATCACAGTTCAAGTCCCAGACCTAGTGGCTTGCTTTCTCACTTTCCCTCTCTCTCTTTCTTTCTGTGTGTGTATCGCCCTCTGGTCAAATTAAAATGAATGACTAAATAAAATTAAATAATTTTTTTTAAGAAAGAACATAGAAATGAACCTATTTTAGAATGCTATAATACAATTAGAGACCATGTGTATTTAGAAAGAAAACATTTGGCTTTCCAGGAATAAATTTGTACTATGAACTATATCTCTGTTACTACACAGGCAAGATTTTTAAATTTCTTTAATCCTCAATGATCTTATCTGTGAAAGGAGCAAATAATATTCATGCTGAAAAGCTGTTGTGGAAATCAAATCAAAAGATGCATAAAAGCTCCTGATGCAATTCCTGGGACATGAGTCTTCAGAAATGCCAGTTATGGCTCATTTGCCAAAGCTTGTTTGTAGGAAGAATTGCTGAATAGTGTAAACTATTTCTGACAGAATAATTACTTTAATGAAATGAAGACTTTTTTTTTGTATGTCCATTCCTTTTTTTTTTTGTTTCATAGTAGCTAGCCAAGTCACTGTACAGTAGGAAAAGAAGTTGGGAAAAACACACACAATACATTTGACCATGTGATAATAGTTCTGGCAAATAATTCACCCTGTAGCCTGGTGATTAAGGAAGTCTAATTTCACATGGCCAACTTTGTGTTCTGAGTCTTGCACATGGTGACTTGAGAAACACACTGAGCACATACGTGTGCATGGCCAAAATCCTGCAAGGAGGTAGAGTTAGATTAGAAGGCATTGTGGCATGACCATTCTCTATCTCTTCTTCCTCTCTCTCTCTGTCTCTGTCTCTCTTTCTCTCTGTTGAGTGCATAGGCCTTTTATCAAAAATAAATAAATAAATAAAGGCCCCCTTTTCTTTCACGAAGAGAAAGAAAGGTTTTCACATGCCTGTGTGCTGGTTTCCTCATCAGGAACATGAGAATGGGAACATCAATACCAGATTCTTCTTTTTTTCTGATGATTGTCTAAAGTCATCCATTAAAATCTTTGAATAAATTCTGGAAAATGCACAAACAGGAAACGATTGATAAATGCTATCTGTTAATTTTATTAGTACACGGACAATGAAATAAAATGCTGAAATGATTCTCTAATCCAGAGTTCGGAAGTGGTGTCATGGGGGCCTGGCAGTGGCACAGCATGACACAGCTGGGCTTCCAGGAGAAAGAGCCTGGGTTTGTATTCCAGGCCCTCCCTGAGCTCATTGGGCCTGCTGTCGTGCCTGTGATCTGGTCCAGCAGAGACTGATGGTGGTATTAATAAAACATTACTATGTGAAGAGTATTTGATGGTTGTGAGCAATGGTTAAATGGCAATGGCCAATACAAAAGAAGCATGCTAGGAAAAGTATTTATAGTTATCCTCTGAAGCTTCTCTGATGTTTGACCTAAAGTCAGAATTAGAATGGTTTTGGTTTCATAAACGAACAAAGGTGGCACATACATGGAAGTCTAAGAAACGCTTCATGGACTGGGTGCCATCTGAGATGTGTCTGGAAGGAAAATGTTACTGGCTCTGTTTATTGAGCAATTGACACATACCAGGCTCTACACTATGAATTGTATTTAATCATAATAATTGTACTGGTAAGAAGGCTGTGATTATTCCTGTTGTGTAAATGAAGGCACCTTTTTAGACAGTTTAAGTGAATGGTTCTTAAACTTCACGGTGCCTTTTTCTTACGTAGTGATTATTAAAGGACAGATCTCTAGGATCCACTCACAGAAGTTTGTATGCAATAGACCTGGAGCAGGGCTGGAGATCCGGCATTTCTTCTTTTTTTTTCTTTTCTTTTGAGAGGTTTTTGCTATAGGGCATGTGTACTTACCAGAAAGACAGAAAGAGACAGAGAGAAATAGAGCAACAAATCACCCTCTGAGGGGATGGCCACACCTCAATCCCTTCTCCTCCATTCTCCTCTCTGGATCTTGGGCACGTACGCACACGGGCCTGGCATGAGTTTAAGCCACCAAGTCCAGGTTTGAACCATGGTCGACTACATTGGAGTCCAGCAACATAGCCATTATGCCAACTACTGGTCCCAGAGATTTGGCATTTCTACCGTGTCCTGGCCATGCTGACATTGCTGGTCTGGGACTGCACTTTGGGAGGTGCTGGCTTAAGAGATCTGACCTGAGTCTCACTTGATCAACAGGCTGTGGGGATAAGACTTGAACACAGATCTGCCTTCAAGCGTTCAAAGGCTGCATGTATCCTTGTCACTGAATTGCGATGTCCTCTAAGTCTATCCAGAGAATGAATGCTTTTAGCGAGTCAGTTCACTCTGCCCATTTCTCTTCTCTTGCCCTTCCTCCCCACATTAATGCAACCTGTTTTCTTCTGTAGCTTAGGGAAATCACACACTTGCTTTGCAGCCACACGTTTTCTAGAACAGGTCAGGAGAGACA
The DNA here is from genome assembly GCF_000334495.1 of Tupaia belangeri chinensis. Classification (NCBI taxonomy): domain Eukaryota; kingdom Metazoa; phylum Chordata; class Mammalia; order Scandentia; family Tupaiidae; genus Tupaia; species Tupaia belangeri. The sequence goes on from NW_006159952.1 coordinate 1,481,261, forward strand.
TTCAGAGAAAGTCACTATATCAAAGAGTGACATCTAAGACACGACCTCAAGTGAGAATTCAAGATTACCGTGTAAAGAAAAAATTAATCCTTAGAAACATCTGAATACCAGTAACAAACACCCATTTCAATCCTATTGTGTATCCTATATCTGCACTCTGATTTATGAAAGTTTGCAACCCTCCACACGTTAGTACTAATTTCTTTCCCCCTCAGCGCAACTCTGTGTACACTGTCAGTACAAATCTGGCATCATAACACAGGACACCCCACATCAGAGAACTTGCTTCAGGGTTCATTGGCAAATTGAGACTTGAGAGTCTTCTGAATTTCCGTGTCGTATCTATTGTACTGGTGGAAAAAGCATTCAAATACATCTTAGCAAGGATTTAAAGGAATACGCCCTTCTGTTAACAGATTGCCTTTTATGTAAAATATGTTCATCATTACTTGCTGAAATGGTTCTCTAATCAGGAAATCAGAATGGGAGTCTTGGGGGTCAGGCAGTGGCAGGACAGTAACACAACTGGACCCCCAGGAGAAAGGTCCTAGGTTTGGATACCAGGACCTCTCTGAGCACATTGGGCCTACTCTGGAGCCTGTGATCTAATTTCGTTGAGACTGGTGGTAGATCCTGGTGTGAGGACCCTATAGGGGACATTTCTCTCTCTCTGCTTCTCTCTCTCAGGGAAGAAATAAATAATAAATACCTTTTTTTTTAATGGAGTTTTATGACTGGAAGCAGAGAAAGCCAAATTTTCAGTTCTAATGTGATTGCTGACATTTACAGAGGGTAAAATGTGCTTACATACCAATGTACAGAAAGGCAAAAGAACATTCATTATGAAATTCATGTTCTTACTATCCCTGTATTTCTACTAGTTCCACCTATATAACTAGAGAGTCATGGGTTCTGCTGCCCAGAATGATGAAGATTTCCCTTTCATTAAAGAACCTAGAACATACCTATCTTGAAAGATCATTCTTTTCACTTGCGTTGAGTGGTGAAATACTCTACTTCCTGCCCAGCTTCTAATTTCGTTGAGACTGGTGGTAGATCCTGGTGTGAGGACCCTATAGGGGACATTTCTCTCTCTCTGCTTCTCTCTCTCAGGGAAGAAATAAATAATAAATACCTTTTTTTTTTAATGGAGTTTTATGACTGGAAGCAGAGAAAGCCAAATTTTCAGTTCTAATGTGATTGCTGACATTTACAGAGGGTAAAATGTGCTTACATACCAATGTACAGAAAGGCAAAAGAACATTCATTATGAAATTCATGTTCTTACTATCCCTGTATTTCTACTAGTTCCACCTATATAACTAGAGAGTCATGGGTTCTGCTGCCCAGAATGATGAAGATTTCCCTTTCATTAAAGAACCTAGAACATACCTATCTTGAAAGATCATTCTTTTCACTTGCGTTGAGTGGGGAAATACTCTACTTCCTGCCCAGCTTTACACTAAAGAGATCAAAGTTGGCAAAGTGATACTCCTTCCTTAGTATGATAATTGAAGTTTTTTTTTTTTTTATATCGAGTCTTCTTAGACTTAACTGGATTACCCTATTTTGAACATACTTTACTTCTTGTATTTGCCTCCAAGGAACTATCATGAAATGAACCAAATGTTTAACATGGCAAATTATGTTACTTATATAATAGGATTCCTGAAACCCTGCAGCACAGAGTATTGAAAGAAATCACAGAAAAGGGGAAAATTGTGGTAGCATGCATGGCCTGACATTTTCTCACCAGAGCTTTGGGGAAGCAACAACAGTGGTATATGCAGTCCTTACTGCTTTGCAGCAAAGGTAAGTTAACTCAATATGGGAAAAGGGGTCAAGCCTTTTCCGTAGCAACCTGATAAAGTTGAAAGCAACAAAGGCCTTGCAAGTGGTGGTCCCAAGCACTAACCAAAGAACAGGTCCCTTATGTACTCTGCGGAGAGGTCTGAGGTTGCACGTTGGCTCTTTTAGATAACTCTTGCATGGAAGAAAGAGCGTGGTCACAGACTTCATCTTCAAATGCAGGACTGATGACACACATTGCCCGGGTCCTGCTCCTCACACCTGAGCAGATGACAGGATTTACATTCCTCTGTTCACCAAGTTGTTGAGCAGCACAGTCAGAGGCATCTTTTTGTTCTATATTGGGAAAAACACATCACTGTATCTGAGCTTAGAGCATCCCACAGATAAAAATGCATCCTCAAGCTAAATTTCAACTTACTCTGTATTTGGAATCAAGGTGTTTAAATAACACAAATAATGCTTGCACAACGATTCATTCTACTGATGTTCAATGAGACTCTAATGACAGCAGTTTCACATCTTAATAGCTGCAGTTGCATACCATAGAAGCTTAATATTTCATTTTCTCTCAATTAGCCTTCCCAAAAGATGCTGAATGTTCAGTATAATTATTTCAGGAAAAAAAAAAAAAGTCTTCGGTCCTAACAGTAATGGCACCCTATGGTTAATCACTTATGATTGTAAGTCCTGAAAGAGTTTGGTGGTTTGACTTTTTTTTCTTTCTTTCTTTTTAAATTTTTTTGTTGTACACTTTAGAGACTAGCATTAATAAAGTCAACTAGTTAAGGGAAAAAATCAGAAGTTCAGAGTATAAGTTTGTAGAGTTTTCACTTAAAAATGGGATTATCCTAGTGAAGTAATGGTTTATTTCTGCGTTATTGTTTCATTAATCATTTGTTACATACTGCCTAGCCTAGGCACCATTGAGGAGATAAAATTTTGCAATCCCGGCATCAGCAGGTCATGTGGATGCTCAGGTGCTGGATTCCCACATGGCTAACTGTGGACCGAGTTTCAGATCTGGCAGCTTGAAAATCAGGTACATGTGTGTGCCCAAAATCCTAAGAGGGGAGGAAAAGAGATTTCAACCTGGCCATCCCCACCAGGGGTGATTTCTTACTTTCCTTTCTCTGTGTTTTGGTCTATCTCTTTCTGGTGAGCACAGGCACCTTATGGAAAAAAACCTAAAAAAAAATCCAAACTTTGTAATCCCTAACATGAAGGAATTTTTATCTACTTACAGATATTAGCAATACAGAGACTGGTACAGAGTTTCTACCCAGAAAAATGCCTAGTACAATCTAAGACCTTGTCCCACTGGTGTTAGAGAGTGGAGAGAACAACATGAACTCAAATGGCTCAGGAAGGCCTGTAAGCCTCAGTTTCCCTACCTATAAAATACCTATTTATTATCAGCTTGATGAGATGACAAAATGAATTAGTTAAGATTGTCTGTGAAAACAGACAAATTTGTGCTCAATAGTTGGAATTTTGTTTCATAAGTAAACAATGAACTTGGTCACAAATAGGAACCTGATTGGCTGGCCCGGAATGCCCTAAACATTTGTATAGGAATGCCATAAACATTTCTATGACTGGAGCAAAGAGACAGGCCTTCCCAGAAGACACTAAAGGACTAGTACATTATCCAGGTTTTCATATTGAGTATGGGATTGGAATTAGGCAAACTAAAGTTAGATGGGGAAGAAGTTTGACACTTTGTTGTGTAGAAAATAGGGACTTGTGAAGCAGCATGGTGACTATGGTATTTTAACAGTGTAAGTTAGAAGGTGGTGAATAAGCAGAATAGTAAATACAGAGGGTTTAGTCTGGGAAACCACAGCAGGGTATTACGTAGGCCAAATGACATTTCCTTGGACCATCTGAGGTCCAAACCAGAATGGGTAAGCCCTGATGGGGTAGAACAGGTCCATTGTCATAAGCATAAGAGTCAGGAGGACTGTTAGAGCAGTCTTTCTTAACATTTGAAGACTTATGTTTTGTGTATGTGTGTGCAAATACATAATTCTCAGTACTCTGTTCTACTGATCTATAGGTAGGCATGTTTTATGATTTTTACACTTTTCCCATGAAAGCTTACCTAAATGACCATATTCTGTCATTAAAAAGAAAACTTGAGAGTCAGCCAGGTGGCATAGTGGTAAAGGAAGATAGATTCCCACATGGCTGACTGTGCAGTTTGAATTGGAGACCTAGCAGCTTAGAAAATATGCCTGGTATGCGACCAACAGGTGGCATGGTGGTTAAGGTACTGGACTCCCACATAGCCTACTGCAATTCGAGTCCCAGACCTTGCGTCTTGCTTTCTCACTTTCTCACTCTCTTTCTCTCTCTGGTGAGTATGTATGCCCTATAACAAATAACAATCATCATCATAATAAGGAAATTAAATAAATAATTCTTTAAAAAGAAAAGTAAAGAAAATAAATACACTGGATGTGTGTGCATGCATGCCCAAAATTTGAGAAAATGGAGGACAAGGGATTGCACAATAGCCATCTCCCGGGGGATATTTTCCACTCCCCAACCCCACCCCCCTGTCCTTTCCCAGCCAATACACGTGTCCTATAGCAAAAGCAAATAGAAAAAGAAAACTTGATTATAATCATTAAGTAAAAGGAGAAGTTTAATATTGTTTGATTGGAACATCTCAGGTATAATTAGAAGAATAGCCAATGAGTGTCTCTAAAAATATTTTATAAAGATATTTATAAATTTTATCAATTAAATAGGATATATGGAAAATAAAATTAATATACCCTGTTTCTTAGAATGCAAATTTCACCAGTGACGGATGAAATATCTGTAATTAACAATAGGAAAGGATTTTTTTGAGCAACCTAAATTTTTTTCCTCCTATTTTTTTATTCAGGAAGATTAACGACATGCAAATTCAGTTATCAACCCTTTTTGTGTGAGGAAAAATCCTTGAAAAATGTGACCTCTATCAGATCTTTGTCATATGTTTACTTCTGAGAACCTACAGGAATAATATAAAAGTAATGTGTATGAAAATTTTATCAAGCTGTCTGACTAAACTTATTTACAGAAAAACACAGGATTCTAAAAATGTTTTCAGCACCTTTACACATTTTATGCTATGGGCCTTAGGAAACTGAAGAAAAGAAACATTTTTTAAAAAGAAAATACTCCCCAAAGTGAATCCACAAATCAGAGAACAGAAAAATGGAAAACAAAATCACTAGAATAATAGTCTAGATTAATTACTGGATAATTTTGTGAATTTATGATACAGAAATCATACACAGTATTTTCATAATATGGGTTTTCCATGAACTTCTTGAAGACCCTTCTATGGATGACTTTCTCTCACACTTTTCTCTCATACAATGCAAACAGTATAAATATTTGATAAAAGTTCTGAGGAGTGGGGGACTAGTAAGTTTCAAACTAAGATATCTGCCAGAAGTCTGATTTTGCAAAAAGTAGAGAAAAGGTAATATTCATCAATTTCTTTTTGACATTTTTCTCTTGCAACATTTTAGGCAGTAAATCAGGAGAAACTGTATTTAACTCTTCTAATAAGAGATGTTACTGTTGACTAGAACTGTTAGAAATATTAAAAGAAATTTGCCACAACTTTTTGGAGTATGATAAGTGAGGAAGGACTGTATTGTGCAGGTGTAATCAGCTGTTTACTACGACAAAGGACGACTTGTTATACGAGGAATTCTCTGATTGGCTGAGGACATCCTCTGAGATACTATCTCTTATGTGAAAATAGGGAAATAGGGATAACCGTTACTACGTTATAAGCTCTGCATCTATCCCTTAGAGATGAGCCCCTACATTTTCTTTTGCTTTCTTTCTTATTTATTTATTTATATATTTATTTATTAGATTTTCGCCATAGGGTACATTAATCCCTAGAGAGACACAGAAAGGTAAGAAAGTGAGAAATCACCACCCAGGGATAATGGACATGCTACAATCCCTTCTCCCTTCTCCATTCTCCCCTTGGGCACACATGCGCATGCATATGAAGTATTTTTCAAGCCACCGGGTCTGGAACTGGAACCACAGAGTCAACCATGTGGGATTCAGCACCTTACCCATCGTACCACCTGCCAGCCCTGAGCCCCTGCACTTTTGGTGCCTTCTTCGAACTACTGGACCAGTCAGCAATGCCACCCGCAAAGTTGTTCTGAACCCAGACCCAGTTGTCTGTGAGTTTTGATCACTGATACTGCCACCCTCAAAATTTTCTGAGTTATCCTCTGGTACTTGGGATTATCCAGGGATAGCAATGATCAAGTGCCTGGGGACCCCCTCTCATTCCAGCTCTTCCCTCCCCTCTCTTCCACTAGTACCATAGGTGAGGTTGATCAGTTCCAAAAGTTCCAAGTTTTATGTCTATGGTCACCTTGGGTCTCTATATTTTGATCCTGTTTAGAGAAGGCAACCTTGTAAACAGATTGATTCCATTAGCCAACACAGAATTTCTTTCATGGAATCACTTCAAGTTAGGCTGTCGAAATGCAGTCCGCATACACATTTGGGTTACTCGCATGGTTTACACAGTCTCACACAAAATGCCCATAGTCCCACAGGTCTTGTTAAGCTTATTAATGTTATTGCTGGTAGCATTGCTAGTATTCAAAAGTACAATTTTAAAACCGTACACTTTTTAAAATCATCTAGAATAATTGTGTGTGTGTGTGTGTGTGTGTGTGTGTGTGTGTGCGTGTGCGTTACAAGTGGTCTTAAAATCCCAGTGAGACATCGGGCAACAAACTAGTTTCCTAAGAAAAGCCATTTCAGGGCCAGCTGGGTGGAGCAATGGCACTGTGCTGCTGAAACAATGCTGGATCCCTAAGGATGATCACAGGTTCAGCTTCCGGGTCAACCTGTGCAATCTGGGCGTGCATGCCCGTGACCCTGGCAGCAGGACGGCTGGTGGAGTGAGCCAGGGGGAGGTGCATTATAGTCAGAGACCCTATTAAGGGGGCTTTCTCTGCCTTGCCCTCTCATGAGGAAAAAAGAAAGTTTAAAAAGGGGAAAAAAAGACATTTAAAAAGTGACATGTTAGTGACAAAATTAATAAGAGTAATTTCTTAGAAAAGTCAATTCTCTTTAAATTAAATGAAAAGAGAATAGAATGAAATGAAGAAAATCATGAAAAAAACCTATTTGGTATTTTTCCCCACAGGTCACCATGAACTGGCAAAATCTGTTGGGATCTGATATACCTGCTTTTGGGAAAACCTAAGAAATAGTTCAGAACTGTAAAGAAAGTATGTCCTCAGAGAAGGGACATTCAGAGATGGAGACTGTAGAGAAGTGCCATCCACATACCTTAGCCCTGAAAATAAAATGGCATTGGCCCTTGTCTCTGCATCAAGCAACCACTGAATAGCTTTGCCTCTTGTTCTGTTTTCTCTCCTCTTCCCTTTCTCAACCACAAGCACAATGTGTGCTTAGGTTTACAGACTGTAATAAGAAGAAACAACTCTATTTAGTTGTGGGCAGCTGAAGGCTCAGGCTGTCCAGTGTATGGGGGCTATTCTACATTGGGACTGGTGTCAAAGGATAAGAACTTACTTCAGTAGAGAAGAGAGTTTTCTCTGTTAAATGTTGTACTGAAAATGGGTCATATTTTGAAAAAAAGAAAGAATGACTAAAAATGAACATACCAGCTTATTATTATAATTAATTTAGTAATAATAAAACAGCAAGGAGACTATGATCATTGAAGTTTCTGAAAGATACACACGAATCAAAACTAGGTTAAGTTATTACTAAATCTCAGATCTCTCAATTTGCTCTCTGATTAATATGATGGTGGTCAGTGGGTTGCTTAAAAACAAGATTCATTTTTCTGTTTTTTAACAGAGCTCCAGTTTCCCAAAGTATTTAAAGTATGCCGAAAGGAAAAACTACTTAGTACAGGATGTAGGCAGATTGGTGTTAGCAGGTGTTGATCAGGTTATCTAACCTACCAGTGAAAAGAAAATTTTGTACACGACTAATAAAACTATGAATATTTTTGTATTCTCTGGAAAGTTTAGAGGAAAGACATGGAGAGGTATATATTTTAATCAGTGCCAGTTGAGAGCTCTGGAGACTGCAAAAAATGACCAGAAATGTGATATTGAATAACACATAAGTCCATCTGTGCTCCAGTCCTATAATTTACAGAATAAGGAGATTAAAATAAATTATCGTTTGATTCTTTTCCAAGTATCACATGGTATGCTTTAAGATCTTAATTTATGTCATTGCATCAGGTAAGACTTGATGGTACAATATTTAGGGAAAAAAGTAAGTACGGTGAGATAAATTGTATCATTATATTACTATGCCATATTAGCAACACGTTCTCCTTGTGTTTCAACTAAACTTTCAATTAATAACAGTACACTTCTTATGAAAGATATACAAAACAACTTGGAGACATAAAAGTTTCTTTCCATTATGTTTAACTGAATTTCTCATCCTTATAAAAAGAAAAACCCACTATATCTTATTATAATTAAGATTATATACATGCATATAAATATATACGCTGTTTAACAACTTCATCCAATTTGTTAAAATTTAGAATAGTGTGTCTACTGTTGCTTTAAAAGTGCAAAAATGTGAACTAAGAAGGAAAACTCACCAGTTCCAAAAATACACAACATTTTGAAAGGGACACATATACCTAGAGGAATTGATTAAGACTCGGAAAGAAGAATGTTACTGGGCATAAATGTGAAAATGGAGAGGAAAATAAAATCCATGGAGTAGAATACTTGACTCTATTGATACTATATCAGAAGAGGCTAAATTAGAGATAATGTAATTTAAAATTCCACAGTTTATTGGACGCTTTCCAAATTGCACAGGTGTGATCTCTTGGACTCAGAGAGCTACTATCTTGGCAATGTAGAGAAACAGGTGGAAAAAATAACCCATCTTGTGATAATGTGTGAAGACTAGGAAATATTGATGACACATTGATATGATTAATAGGATGTAGGATTATTAGAAGGCAAATGAAATTGGCAGCGTTAGTCCTTGAAATAGGAACAGCTGAAAGAACTATCGAAGGAGCAGTTGGTGAGAAGAGAGACACTGTCTCAGCAACCTGGGTTGAACAAGATCTGCTGGAAAGCTAAGAAATCGACAATTTCAGTGGCTTCTAAGGAGAAGGCAAATGAAATTGGCAGCGTTAGTCCTTGAAATAGGAACAGCTGAAAGAACTATCGAAGGAGCAGTTGGTGAGAAGAGAGACACTGTCTCAGCAACCTGGGTTGAACAAGATCTGCTGGAAAGCTAAGGAAAGCTTTCTAAGGAAAGCTGGAAAGCTTTCTAAGGAAAGCATAAAAACAGACACTGCTTTGGTCAATAAGTTCTATTTTCCAAAACATATTCATTGATCTGACTTAATTTCACAAGGATTTATGTCATCTCCACTTTGAAGGTGAAGAAGCAAACAGAACAATGAGGTGGCTTTGTAAATGGGTGTAGGTTTTTGTCAAACTGAAACAAGGAAGCAGTTGACCCTGTTTCGGGGTTGATTCACTATACCACTGAATTTAGTAGGCAGACTTTGGATGTCTTTGTAAAAATAAAGGTATAGGATGAACGTGGACATTTGAAAGAGGAAGTTATAATTTAGTAACATTTATAACATTGATATAAAGCATGCTTAAGAAAGTTAGGAAAAGACATCAAGAAGAGTAAAAAGCAAAAATAGATTTAAATGATTTAAGTATAGAAAAGCCCTTATGTAAAAAGTTGGGCTTGATGTAGTAATGAATGACTAGAAGTGGTGCAAAAGTGTGTTTGTTTATTTGTTTGTTTTTTGGTTTTTCCTTTTTTTAAATGTAAGAGAACATTGATACCAGGGCAAGCCCATGGTTTAAAAATTCCTAGGAGTCTGTGCCTTGTTTGCCTCTACTTTATTGTCTATTCTTTCTCTTACTTTCTTTCATAAATTGAAATATGCTCTCTACTATGACACCTGAATATTTCACCCCAGAATCTCATCATCGATAAATACTATTCATCTATTCTAATACCACATTTTGCCTATAATCTCCTAGAAGTGATTTATTTATACTCAGATCTTTGGTAACACATTTATAAATCTTTGACAAGCTGACCTTTCTAATATACTAAAATTTAGTTTGGGACTAAACTTATATTGCTTTTCTAGTCAATAAGTGAGAGACTTAATTGTTTTAATGAATAGGGAGCATGTGCTCACTGGAGAGACAGAGAAACAGAAAGTTAGTAATCATCCCTCAGGGTGGATGGCCATGGAACAATCCCTTCTCCTCCATTCCCCTCTTAGGACTTCAGGCTCATACACACATGGCCTGCATAATTTTTAAATCACTGGGTCTGGGACTCAAACTGCTGTCAACTACATGGAGTCCAGCAATGCAGCCATTATGCTATCCCAATGTCATGTTTTTAGTAATTGTGTTCCACATTAGTTCACAATTAGTCCTGAACATGTATTTCAAAATAAATGAATGAATGATTAATTCTTGAATGAACTACTCTTCTCTATAACTGCAACATATTTGACAGCAAACCATGTATTTTGCAAAATATGTGAACAAACATATGAAGTAAAAACTATTTGTTTAGGCCCAGTTACAGTGGTGCAGCAAGAGCACATTATTCAGCAATGCTAAAGTCAAATGGAAGATTGGGGTTGAGTTCTCAGATTGATCTGTATCCACTGGGTACACTCATATGTGCCCATGATCCTGGCTGGCTGGGAGGAGTTAGGGGAAGGATGCTGGCATGAGACCCTGCCCAGGGTGTTTCTTTCTCATTCTTTTATCTCTCTCTGCCGCTCTTTCTGTTTTAAAGAAAGAAATCTTTAAAATTTTGTTAATTTATGTTATTCTTTGAAGGAGGAACAAGATATCAAGTTCTAGGAGAGGATAGTTCTGTGCCTGTCCCCATCCTCTCTTTTATAAATTCTTTCCTACTTGAAGCAACAACAGAACTGTTGGTGGAACCTAGAAGTATACGTCTGAGTTTTCCAGAGATGTATGGGAGATCAAAGAGGTCACAGGCTTAAATCTCCTCCACGCTAGGCAGGAGCTGATCTTAAATATCTGGATGAAGAATTGTTATTCAATATTATTATAAAAATAAAACATGGTTAACTTATTTTTCCTGATAGTAAAATAGCGAATGCAAGGGTATGAATGGATTTTGATGAATCCTACAAAATAGGAATGGGATAAAGGGGAAATAAATAGAACCTATAATTTTATGTAAATATAATGGGAGAAATAAAAACATTTATAAGGAATTAGAATAACAGCAGTGGATAAAATTCTTCAGTAGAAAAGTAGCAAGATGGTGGTAGGAGAGTAAGAAATGAAAACTCAACTGTAATGTATTTATAAGGACATTTAAGTAAATTGACAAAGAATGTTAAAAGTAGGCCTAGTCATGGTGGCATAGACAGTAGGGTAGCCTTATGGGAAACTTTGGATTTGGAACCTAGGCCAACCTGAATGAACAATGACCCTGGCTGGTTGGAAGTTTAGAGGAGATGAGAGAACCACAGAGTGACGAGAGCCTGCCCAGGGTATTTCTCTCTCTCCCTCTCTTAAAGAAAAAAGAAAAAGAAAGAGAAAAAAGAAACATACAAAAGAGAAATGTTAAAGGGTAAGAAAGCTATGGATGACAAAGGTAAAATTAAGAAGTAGAAGTGGCAATATTAAAATCAAAGCGTCATTCAAGAACAACAGAGTTAAAGGCAATAAAATAAACATTATCCTCAATTGTACACTTTAAAATATAATATAAAAGATACATCTATGTACCAAATGCATGTAAGTTAAAAATTTAACAACAATATGGGTCCAGCAGATGACATAATGGTTACATTGCTGGACTCACATGTAGTCAACCATGGTTCAAATCTTGGAGCAGGTAACTTAAAACTCATGTCAAGCACATGTGCGTACATGCCCAAGATCTTTTTTTTTTTGGAGAGATTTTTGCTATAGGGCGCGTGCGCTCGCCAGACAGACAGAGAGAGACATAGAGACAGAAAGTGAGAAATCACCCCCCCAGGGGGTATGGTCACGCTGCAATCCCTTCTCCTCCATTCTCCTATTGGGATCTTGGGCATGCACGCACACGCACCCGGCGTGAGTTTTAAGCCACCGGGTCCAGGACGTGAACTGCGGTCGACTACGTGGGAGTCCAGCAATATAGCCATTATGCTAACTGCTGGTTCCCACATGCCCAAGATCTTAAGAGGAAAATGAAGGAGAAGGGATTGTGGCGTGATCAGACTCCCTGAGTCTGTCTCTCTGTCTTTCTCTGTCTCTGTCCAGAGCACACGCCCTGTAACAAAATCTCTCCTAAAAATAATATAACAACAATCTGTTCAATGTAGAGATGGAACAAAAATCTTAGTGTAATAGTGAAAATATTTCAAAGTGAAAAGAAATAACTTAGATAGAAAAGTTTAGATCTCAAGGTGAAATATCTAATGGGAATTAAATGTAACAAATGAACAGATATTATATAACAAACATGTATGATTTAAAATACAAACACGTATTTACTATTTTAATGACAATCAAGATGAAACATAACAAAAAAATAAAAAATTTAAATATTATTTGGAAAAAATATTCAGAAGAAAATCTGAAAATGGATGTGTTAGATAATTACATTATCATCTTTAAATATTAACTAAAATATGATAGATATTAAAAAGAAATTGATGTTATATATATAAATTTAGAAAATATAGCATTTATTTAATAAGTGCTAATATAAATGGTCGTGAATTTATAAGAAAATATGCATTGAGTTCTATTTTACACATTAAATACATATAAATTTTACTTGGATAAATACAGGAAAAATATAATGAAAACATAGACTCAAAAGATGAACATTTAGGAGAATATTTGCAGCATACATGACAGATTGATCAAAATCTTATAAATTATTGAACAAAAAGAAAGGCAACTATATTATCTAGGTTCCTATAAATAAGTGGGCAGATTTTAGTAACAATTAACATCTATAAAAGAAAAAGATAATGACATTATTTCACTGGGTTATTAGATTGACAAATATTTAAATATAAAGGGTTTTGGTTAGGTATTGGACAAGAGACAAAAATGTTGGCAGTTCTTTACATTAATTGTTATAAGTGGATAGCTACATTATGTGAACATAATTGGGTAATTTCATTTGAGTGAAAATTTCACATACATTTTAATTCAGGAATCCTGCTTTGAAGAATGTATAGTGTTTTTATACATGAACACATACACGAATCACATCTTGACATTGTCTGTTATACCTAAGGTTATTTATATGACTGTCCTATAATAGAAGATTAAGCAATTAAGGTAACATAGAATATTATACAGCAAGAGAAGGTAAGCTTTATTTAATATACTGTTGCCATTAGTGTTCTATTAATACTTGGTACTTGTTTAAAAAAGTTATAGACCTATGGCTTTAATGTTTTCTGATAGCTTTTTAAAAATAATTCTCAAATAGTGCTGTAATAATCTAATACTAATTTACACATGAGTACCTTTGTGATAAATATTCTTGTATCTAGTTTGTACTAATAAGAGAATGTGCTTTTGTATTGAACTCATTACCCTCATATAGAAGAAACAGAATGAAAAAAGTGAGTCATTTTGATGATGATTTTGAGTAGAAAAGGAGGTTATTTTTATTGTCTGCATTCTGTCAGTATTGTCTGCATCCTGTCAGGATTCTGGGCACACATGTTCATCCATCTAACTTGTTTTTCAAGCCATCTGGGGCGGGGATTTGAAAAGAGTCGGTTAGCCATGTGGAATTTGGCTCCCTTAACCATCAGTCTCTGGGACCAGCCCAACTACAAAGATAAACTACAACGTATATTCTGATACACTCAGGTCTGTATCTTCAGTCTGGGCCCTACTCTGCAACTCTGGACAAAGATCCAACTGTATATAATGCATCACTAAGCTGATATCTTCCAGGACTCTCGATTTCAACAGGATCAATACCGAATTCATGGAAGCAGGTGAGTGTGTGGGTGACTGCTGTGAAGTCTTTTTTTTTTTACACAAATAAGAACAAATTTATTTATAGCAACAAGCACACAGAATATTACAAAACTATATGGTTATAATAATTTTTTTCTCTTGAAATTGATTTATTTTTTACATTAATTCACTATACATCATTACAGCATACAGATGAATTTTCCATCCAAAATACACTGTGTATTGGCTCAATCAAGCACATCAACATACATGTTATCAGCAAATAATTTTCCAATTCTTATGTCTTGTATACTTTGTTTTTTGTTTTGCCATCCTTGATTCCCTATCCCTCACCCTCTGCCATGTCCCACCCTCCTCCCACATTGTCTCTGGTTTCCATGACTGCTTTCTATGCCTTCCCCCCCATTTAATTGACTTGCTAATGAACTTAATTAGTCTAAATATATCCAATAGCTAGCACAGCCGATATATACCTATACGTGAACCCAAGTCTGACTTTAGGCATAAACCTCAGTGAGTAGAATGAACATATTATAAAGTAGTACCCAGCTGGGGCTATATAGCTTACTGCAGTCATCAAATATGCATTTATTTTTAAAATTTCGATATGAACAGTTTTACTTTTTTTTTTTTTTAAGGCTGGGCTTGAACTTTACATTTGCTACTTGGTAATTGTGTTGTGGAACAATTCCTTTAACCTCTTTGTTAGTTTTCTTACAAAATGTAGGTATCAATAGCAATCTCATGAAAGACTCAGTTATATTAATCTGTGAAGAAACCTTTGGATAAATCTGCCTCAAGAGGAGAGGAAATCTGCGGCCTTTTGCCATGTGACAGTACCCCCTTTTTCTGTGAATGGGTAGGCTTGTAAAAGTGCACTTCTTATAAAAAGTACTTGTTCCGTAAAACACATGCATTCCACTCCCATGCGATATTATATATCATTTGTTAACTCTGTGAGAAAAGAGAGAATGACCTCATTTAAATTGCATCATTTAAAAATGAAAATTAGTAATTGGTTATGAATAAAAGGCCATCTCAGGTTCTATGAAAGAAGGTGAACACTCCATTAGGGAGCAGCAATTGCCTTTGGATAGACAACTTTCTGATGGCTGCTCTTAAAACATGTGTCAGTAGTGAAATTGGGGGACTGTGGACATGGGTTATCTCCCATTCTGTCTGGGCCTTTGACACAATTCAAAAATTCATTATTATGTAATATTATTTTATTTAAAAGTAGATGGACTTTCTTGAAAGTCATTTCGATGTCACTCTGGTGGAATTTTGAACTTTCACTCTCTGCCTTATAAAAAGAATGATGGATTTTGCAGGGTGTACTAAGGAAGAGGATTGCCCACCTCACTCTGGTTGGAATTTTTGAGACAGGAGATTTCATATTTAGCATTTTGCCAGGTATGTAATAATTCTCAGTGATTTGCAGCTATCTTTATGTTCAGTAATTATTCTATCTGTTTATGATATGTGCATTCCATTGCTTCCTCTTATCTCAGTGAAAAATATTGCTATATGCTCTTTTCTAAGTCAGAAGCTTGAAAAATCATCTTACCTTATGACTCTCTTTACTACTGTCATCTCCCCACAAAGTCCTGTCAATTTTACCTCCTAGCTTCCATTTATTTTGAGTCTCTCCTCCACCTTTCTACGTTACGTGGCTTAGTTGAAGCATTTACTACTTTTCTCCTAGATACTGGAATAACTTACCTCTCTCCAGTTTGGTACTATTCTATTACCTATAGTGCTAAGAAAAAAAGTAAGCTTAAAAAAATATTTAATGTGGGACCAGCAGATGGTGTAATGGTTACATCACTGGACTCCCACATAGTCAACATGGTTCAAGTCCCAGACCCAGTGGTTTAAAATTCACACTGGGCGCATGTGCAAACATGCCTCAAATCCCGAGAGGACAATGGACAATGGAAGAGAAGGGATTGCAGTGTGGCCATCCACCTGGGGAATGGTTTCATGTTTTCTGTTTCTCTGTTTCTCTGGAGAGCGCATATGACCTATATCAAAAATCTCTCTTAAAAAAAAATAGTGTAGTAAAATTCGAGTCCTGCGATTTTCTTCTCCAGGCTAAAGTTCTTCATTGAATATCATCTTCATAATATATTATCATTTTCTCAGTTTAATTACAAGGTTTCATTATGCTTAGAGTTGTTTCACCTCCATGAGCTATCCTACTATCACTGACAAAAAAGCACCCATTAGTTCAGTGATTTTGACTACTTACAGTTCTGTAAATATATCATACCTCATTCTTCTGTGTCTTTTCTAAATGGTTCTTACTGTCTGAACAATAGCAAAAAGTATTTTTTCATTCTGCCTGTTTTTAACAGGTGTGAATTCATTCAAAGTTAGTTGAGCATGCTTTGACCTAAAAGGAGAGACTAAGAATACATAGTCTTTATTCTCATTGACTTTGCAGTTTATTTGGATTGGTAATGAACAAAGACTTATCATTAATATACTTGATCTAGTGATTCAAACATCCAATATTGGTTTTACAGTCTTCTAATGCCCTGTGTTTTTCAAGTACCAAACCCCAAGCATTTTGGTGGATCTAACACCATTAGTAAAAATACCTCTCAGCAGCTTCTCTATCTGCAGCCTTGGAGCCTCCCTACTTCTTGTTTCTTGGAGCTCATGATTCTATTGTCTGTCGATTTTCTGTTCTTACAACACAATCCCCACCCACCGTGATGCAGGGAGAAGGAACTCTCTGATGTCTACTTCTGTCTATGAGGAAAGGGATTCTTTCTACCATGGGCAAAACATTCTTCCCAGACTGGTGAGGAGAAAAATCAAAATTGAAGTTCCTAGAAGTGATGATCTAGAAATTATAATTCAAGGACACTGAACAGATAGAAAGTTACCAGAGCAAACAAGACTGGGACTAGCAGATGGCATGGTGGTGAAAGTGCTGAATTCCTACAGGCTGACTGAGTCTCAAGTCTTGGACCTGGCCTCTTGAAAATCACACCAGGTTTTTGTGTGTCCATGCTCAAAATCCCAAGAGGAGAATAGAACAGAAAGGACTACAACGTGGCCATCTCTGTGGAAGGAGGGTGTGTGATTTCTCACTTTTCCTTTCTTTGTTTCTCTCTGGTGAGTGCATGTGCCCTACAGCAAAACAAACAAATAACAAACAAGGGTACCTCCATCGAACACCATGCTTTCAAGAATAACTTGGTCAGGGACCAGCAGCATAATGACTATGTCGCTGGACTCCCATGTAGTTGACTGCAGTTCGAGTCCTGGACCCAGTGGCTTAAACTCACGCTGGGCGTGTGTGCGTGCGTGCCCAAGATCCTGAGAGGAGAATGGAGGAGAAGGGGTTGCAGCGTGGCCATCCCCCCTGGGGAGCAATTTCTTGTTTTCTATCTCTCTGTCTCTGTCTGTCTTTCTGGCAAGCACACATGCCCTATAGCGAAAACCTCTCCAAAAGAAAAAAAAGAATGACTTGGTTGCAGAAAGAATGAGTCAAAGGAAGTACCAGGAACAAATTGCAGAAAATAGTTTATTTTATAATGGGAAAGAATCCTTAATTTGAGTATATTCATTGTTTTTCTTGATGGTGTGACATACATTTATATACTTTGAAACTATATTTTATTACACATTTTATTATTTTAATATATCAATATTTAATAGTATTACTTTAAATGTTTTCTAAATAATTGTTTAAATTCTTATATTATTATCCAGAATAAATTGTGAAGGAAGAATACTGTAATTCTGCCCCAAAATTGCAATCATTACTTTGATCTGCTAGGAAATAGGGTACCAGATATTAAAGTCAGTGTGTAGCAGAGTAGCTTGGCCAAACCAGGTCAGCAATGGAAATGAATGTATCAGTAGTACTCAGAAGATTTGGTGTGTCAAGTTCAAAGGAAGGTGGATTTTTCTCATTCAGGACTACATTGTTGAGGATTCAAGCAAGAGAAATAGCAGTGGGAAAAGAGAGTAGCCTTTTTATGTTGGGAAGGATGATTTGACTAGGGAAACAAACAGATCAGAGCTTGACCTTGGAGTTTGGTTTTGGGGAAAGAGAAGCTTTCCATATTGCATCTGATGAAAAATAATACTTGGACAGCAGTATACTAGATCTTGGAAAAAAGATACAGATATTTGTGTTTGTCCTACTGAATTTGCTGTGCATTTAGAATCTACAGATTATAATACTTAAGCCAGTGAGAAATTCCAAAAAATTTAGAGACAGAAAATTAACATGAGCAAGATCTAAAATCTTCCTATACTCAGTGATGAGAGGAATTACAAGACAGTCAAAGCAGCAGCCCAACTACATTAATGGGCATGCATAAGAATTATACGAATAACTTTTTTTCATTGTGGGGCATGGGTACCAATCACATATAGCCATTTTGTATAAGATAGAGACCCAGAGGTATTTATCTGAAATGTGAGATCTGTGCTGCTAACTGTCAATCCCCGCGAAGTAGGACCTTGCAGGCCCTGAAGGGTTAACACTCCTCCCAAAGCATCTTACAGCCAGATAACTTGGTTCAGGGGGGAATAGAGCTCAATTTCTAATATGATTTGGTCTGAAGATAATTAGAAGGCTTACTTCAGTCCTAAAACCCTTCCAGAATTCAAGTGAGTTTCCTGGAGCACTAATGGACTTTGCCTCATCATAAATTCCAGCTTGAACTTGCTTATTTGGAGTTATTTCTGTGTTCACCAAAGAGAAGTTAGTGTAAAATTTTACTGATGATCTAGTCAGTGATTCTTCTCCCAGTTTGCCATGCTGGGATCAGTCTCCACAGACTACACTCAAGAGCAGCAAGACATTAATGAAAATGATGCTTGAAAATAGGGTGAGAGAAAGACTTTTTTAAACTCCACTCAAATACTGATAGGCTAATTTCTTTTTCATAGTAAGCTGAAGGATAAATAACAGGCTAAAATATGGTCTTTGTAAAAGGTTGCAATAAGAGATACTATTAGTTTATTTGACTCTTTCCTTGTTTAAATTTTAGATGGGAAAATTCTGAGAAGTTAAGGCCAATGCCAAATAGCAGACAAAACAAAAATTATAAAATCAAATTTCTTTACTCTTTTCTCTCTCTCTCTCTCTTTTTTTTTTTTTTTCCGTTTTTTCTTCTTTGGTCAAATCACTTTGTTGAGTATTCATTGGTAGCACAGTATTCAACTTCATTTGGCCCTCTCAGTTCAGTTAGGTGCACTGTGCTTGGAGAAGCCATTTTTGTTAAAAAGTTTCATTTTTTTTTTCATAATTTGGATAAACAAAAGAATATAACCTACTTTACTTCTGCCTCAGGACTATTATAAAGTTTGAATGAGTTATATAAACATACCCGTATTTGCTCTATGTTAGTGGTTTAGTTTTAATCCTTAAATGCATACAAAATAATTGTTAAGATTTAGGAGACAGTTCAAAAAACAAACAAACAAAAAACTTGTACTTTAATTTCTTTTTCCAGGATTCATCTCATTGTTGTGAAGGGTTTGCATTTAGAGAAAGAAAAAACAACTAAGCTGTGTTCTTCTATGCTGAAAATCTAGGTTGATTTGAGAACTAAATTAACTTTGGGCAGATACTCAAAATATGGATCCCTAAGACCTTTTCAGAGGCTCAAGAGGTCAAAACAATTTTTATAATAGCGATGAAGCACTATTTGTACTCTTCATCTATTCTCTCATGAGCATGTAGTACAATTTTCCAAAGACTACTGGGCGTGTGGTATCACAAGAGATTAACTACAGAAGCAGATTGGAGAACCCAGCTTTCCTCTGTTAACCTAGAACTGCTTTTTAGAAATATAAAGCAAGAAGGACCACCTGATGGCATAGTGGATCCCATAGTGGATCCCATGGTGGATCCCACATGGCAAACTACCTGTTTGAGTCCCAGATACCTTGGCTTAGGAACACTGTGGGTGTGTGTGCATATGTGCCTAAATCCTGAGAGGAGAATGGAAAAGAAAAGTTTGTAGTATGGTCACCCCCCTTGAAAGGGATGTTTCCTCACTTCTCTCTCTCTCTCTTTCTCTCTGGTGAGTGCATGCCCTTCTGTCTGTCTGTCTGTCTGTCTCTCTCTCTCTAGTGAGTGCATGTGCCCTATAGCAAATTAAAAAAAAAAAGAAAAAAATGTAATCCAAGGCCACTGTCTCAGATTATGAGATAATAGTTATTCTTCAAAAAAAGTTAACATATAATGGATACAATGGACTTGCTGTTACTTTAAACTAAAATGAAAAGCTTATAATGATTTAAAACTTTCAAATTTGTTTTACTTTGAAATGAATTAAAATTACATCAGTGTATACAGAGGTTTGTAAATATTTGCACTAATTCTCAGATTATAAAAATCCTGAGGTAAAAACACGTTTGAAAACCAGTGACTTTTAGGTTAGTGGAGAACTCACATGGGTAAGTAGATTATAGAGAGGTACTAACAAGAAATTCTACTATTAAAAAATTTAGAATGTTACAATATTTGAAAATAACTTGAATCCACAGTTGTTTTCATTTTTTTTTTTTTGAGAGGTTTTCGCTATAGGGCACGTGCGCTCGCTAGACAGACAGAGAGAGACGTAGAGACAGAAAGCAAGAAATCACCCCCCAGGGGGGATGGTCATGCTGCAATCCCTTCTCCTCCATTCTTCTCTCGGGATCTTGGGCTTGCACGCACACGCGCCTGGCGTGAGTTTTAAGCCACCGGGTCCGGGACGCGAACCGTGGTCGACTACATGGGAGTCCAGCGACATAGCCATTACGCTAACTGCTGGTTCCCAGTTGTTTTCATTATTAACAACATTTTTCTCCCATCACTTCTCTAATCCTCCCAGGGACTCAGTTTCCAATAGAGTGCTATGTTGAAGGTGTTGGCAAGGGTCAATTGCCATGTCTCTGCCAAGTTCGTTTCTTTCTTTCTCTTTCTTTCTTCCTTCCTTTCCTTCCTTCTTTTTTTTAGAGAGAGGTTTTTGCTATAAGGCATATGTGCTTGCCATAGAGAAAGACAGAGAGAAAGAAAGCAAGAAATCACCCCCAGTGAGGGGAGATGGCCACACTGCAATACCTTTTCCTCCATTCCCTTCTCAGGATTTTGGGCACACATGCACAAGCGCCCAGAGTGAGTTTCAAGTCTCTAGGTCCAGGGCTGGATTCACAGTTGGCCATGTGGGAGTCCAGCTCTCTGCCAAGTCCCTACTATCAAAAGGTAGAGTAAGGTAAAGTTCAATTATAAAATGGAAATGATTTGCAAGGCCCATGTGCTTCCCTATCCAAAAGTTCCAAAAGGTTGGAGAAATGGGAAAGGGATTGTAGCATGACCTTGCCCCACTGTAGGGCCCTTTCTTACTCTCCTGCTCTGTGTCTCTGACTCTGGTGAGCACATGAACCCTGTGGCAGTTAAAAATGAATGAATAAATTAGCAAATTAATTAAAATTGGAAATCAAGAAAAATATAGAGAATAGGTCTTTATTCAAAGCTCAATTTCCTTCAGGGAGCTGTAGTAGCCTCCTTCAAGTGGGTATCTAGATGGGTCCATTATTTCAACCAACTTTCCTGCCTGCCTGTCCTTGGGTACTGAGACTCTCACTCTTTAAGCCATCTGTGGTGTTCTTCTGACAGATTTGCCAATGCTCTTATTTTCCTGAGGGGTCCATTTCTTTATTTTCTTCTTATGTTTTCTAGACCTTTGAAATCCCTTTCTGGCTTGTTAATATTTCCGTTCCATCCCTCACCCTAACTTTTACTTTTATTTTTGCTGGTTAGAAATGTGGGAAGTTTTACATTTAGGTAAAGAGAGGGTAAGAAGGAAAAAAGAAATCATTCTCCACTTTGTCACGATACATACTCAGAGCCACACGAAGATACCTGAGCAGGCGCCACATGGAAGGAAAAAGAACAAAGTGCCACTCAGGAGAACTAAGTTCTGATCGGAGAGACTTGGTAGAAATCGAGATACGCTTTTTGTCTTGATTATCCAGCCAAACTTAAACTCTAAACTCAAATGAAAAGTTATTATATTTGAAATGACATTTCTTAGAAAGTCTATGAAAACCATCCTGTGAGAGCTTTCAGCTGAGCTTTCAATAAGAGGGCTTACTGCCTACAAAATTCTTAACTCTAGGACCTCCTTAGTGTTGGCAGAAGGGGAAGAATCCTGAAGCCTGCAAAGATTAAGAAAGAGGGGAAGAAGATGGAAAGTCAAATCAAAAAAAAAGTCAAATCAAAAAAAGAGCAGACATTTGTAAGGTTATTACAGGTAGCTAAAAACTGAACAAAAGACAAAAAATGTATTTATATGAAGCAGAGGGTAAGAAAAAATATGGAACAAAAAGATTATTATTCCCGTGAACAGGTAGGATAGTGGTTTATTGTTCTTTTTTTTTTCTTTCCACGTTTTCACTGATTGTTTTTAGTTGTTACATTGTCTCTTAAACAGCATTTTAAAAACCTGGTCCTTGGGAACCAATGATTAAATAAATGATTAATTTGCCAGGCTCTCAAATAGGATTTTAAAAGTGCTAACAACCTTGAGGAAGAAAATAGCGAGCAGTTAAATAAACAATTAGGCTGCAAATTAAAGTGTCAACACAAGCACTAATTAGTCTGCTGAGGTCACTCTTCACGGACCTTTGAAAGAGATGTCATTCTGTACTGTTCATTTACGTTCTAAAGAAAAAAAAAGGTGTTGTTTCTTGTTCTCCAGTTCAAAAACACTTCCCTGAGAAGACAGGTCCAGCCAAACCCTATCCCTCCTTTCTTGCCTAGAAATGTCAACAGTTACTTTTAAACTGGTGGTGCAACAAAGCAGTACAAAAACAGAATAAACCATTTATCTAAAGAGATTATCTCAGAAAAGTCTCCAGTTCTTACAAAGACAAATGGTTTCCACTTTTGTCTTGAGTGCACAGAAAATTTGGTTCTAAAAACTTGTTATTTTGAGCAAGAACAAGACTACCGTGAGCTTTGGGGAAAGAACAGCTTTCAACGGGGGAAGGAAGTAGAACAGTACAGTTGTAGGGTCCACCTTGATAATCTCAGGAAAGCAGACATGCTCAGTAGACTCCTGTCATGAATTACCCTGCTAAGAAGCCTGGAAAGAAGCAGATACGCCACAAGAAAAAAAAGAAAGAAAGAAAGAAAGCAAAACAAAATAATGAAGCCCATTAATGCCGTTAATTTTTGCTCAGTCTTTCCTTTTCTCTTCTAACATTCAGAAAGCAATTTCAAGTTTTTAGACTTTTAAAAGATGAGTCACCAGGAGCAGGCAGGTTGCATGGTGGTAAAAGGCACTGGACCTCCCTGTGGCCAATCACATTTTGAGTCCCAGCCTTGGCAACTTGCTTTCTCACTTTCTCTCTCTCTCTCTCTCTCTCTGGACAAATTGAAAAATAATGATAATACATAAATAAATAAATAATTCTTAAAAAAAGATTAGTGGTCAGACTTTAGTTTAGAATTTGAAGTGTGAATAACTTTTCTGAACTCTCATTGTCCAGCTTCAACATTTATTTATACTTTATATAATCATTGATTTTATGCATGTCCATCATTAGTACTTAATAAATTTTTTGAGGTCAAGATTCAAGATGTGATTATTCATATGCCCTACAGTAATTATATTGATATTTTTCAACAAACAACTGAAGTTTATTAGATGATGGATGAAGTTATTAGTGTCGCCAGTTCTCATTCGTACTTGAGCTTACATTCTAGTTGGACCAGAAAATATTAGATACATCTCCTTTATTCAGCAATGCCAAAACTAACTTTGTCCTAGGTGCTAGGGTTATAAAAATAAACAAATAATAATACAGATCTCTTCTTTTCTTTAAGAGAGAGGTTTTTGGTATAGGGTGTGTGGGCTCACTGAAGAGACAGAGACAGAGAGGAAGAAGTCACTCTTCCCCCAGAGGGAATGAGCATGATGCAATCCCTCTTCTTCATTCTTCTCTCTGGATTTGGGGCATGGACACACACACATCCAGCATGTTTCAAGCCACAATGTCTGGGACTGAACTGTGGTCGACCCTGTGGGAGTCCATTATCTTAAACACTACTCCACCTGCTGACCCAAAATCTCTTTTTAAATACACCCATGTTGGGTTCCAGCAGGTGAAGTGGTGGTTACGGTCCTGGAATCCCACATAGCCAACCACGGTTTGAGTCCCAGACCTGGTGGTTTGAAAATCACAACAGGCACCTGTGCTCACATTCCTATATCCTGAGAGGAGAAAGGAGGAGAAGGGATTTTGGCGTGACCATCGTCTCTGGGGAACATTTCTCACTTCCCCTCTGTCTCTCTTTGGCAAGCACATGTGTCTTATAAGAAAAACCTCAAAATATATACATATATACATACATGTATATATACACTCACCAGTGTTTCTGTTGCCACATTTTTATATGAAACACTTAGTCTACACAGCTGCTAGGTGATTGTGCAGATGTGTGAGTTTATGAGACACATGGATTTAAATAACAGCCAAGTTTCTGGTTTTAGTAGGTCAGTGTGTGGCTATCTTTCATTGAACAGAGGATGATAGCATCAATGTAAGGCAAAATCCTTGTAGTCTATTGTTTATCACTATACAGAGTGCCTGGCATGTGAGCTATCACATAGTAGGACACAACACATCTTGTTAACTAAGTAAATGAGGAAGAACAATTTAGTATTAGAGGAAAACAGGAGTCATTATATCTCTAATTTACTTAAAATAAATTTAAGTCCAGAGATTTGAAGACTCCTGTCATTTCCGATAACTAATTTGTGACCAATTTAATCTAGAACCTTAGAACCTTGACTTCCACCTAATTTTGAGTCACCAGAGTATGCTGCAGTGCCACTTTAGATTCATCTTCTGAATAAAGAGTTAGAGAAGATT
This sequence comes from Tupaia belangeri chinensis, assembly GCF_000334495.1. Classification (NCBI taxonomy): domain Eukaryota; kingdom Metazoa; phylum Chordata; class Mammalia; order Scandentia; family Tupaiidae; genus Tupaia; species Tupaia belangeri. Next base: position 1,506,007 of record NW_006159952.1, read on the forward strand.
ATATATATATACACACAGATATATATATACACACACACACACACATATATATATTTTAAATCTGCTCCAATGTTTCCCTAAAAGGTAAGCAATGGATTAGCTAAGAGGTATTGTCTTTTTATAGACCCTTATGTTTTATAAGATGTTTATCACCTTCACAAAATTAAATTGTTTAGCTAAATCGGAGTCAACAAATCTTCCATTGTTTACTTAGTCACCTATGTTGATGCCAAATACTCTTATGGAGGGTTTTAAATAGACTGTGAGGTCACAATGTTTTGTTCAAAGGGAACATATGCTAAGAACTAACACTTTCTATTTAAGATTTAATTTATACTTTAATCACTATTAGTATAAAACATTTTGGTTCTGTTTAGAGATAAATGGCTGTTTTTTTTTCTGTTGGGAAGTATTAACATAATTACAATAATTAAGCTGTATTAGTTATTTGTGGCAATGTAATAGATAATATTTAATCTGACATTATTCAGTAGTAGAGCATTATTAATTGATTTTTAAATACCTATTTTCTTAGCTCTTGTCCATTAATAATTTGAACCTAATTAAGTCACAAATATCTTATAGAAACATCTGAAGTAATTGCCTTTCAAAAACAGCGTAGGGATAACATTGATTGATAGAATTCCAGGAAAGGCTAGGATCCTTTTAGACTATCTGGAATAACATGAAGAACCTGAATCTTTTTTTTTTTTTTATCATGATTTGGTTTCTCTATCACTGTAATCCCTCTTTTTTTTTTTTTTATCATGATTTGGTTTCTTTATCATTGAAATCCCCTTTTGAAACTTGTGAACAAATATATTATTTTATGAAAGGGTCCCTGTTTTTGCTGAAATTTACTTTATTAATTAACTAAGGTTACAAGTATAAGGATGTTCATGGTGGCATTAATTATAATAGGGAAAATATGACAATAGCTTAAATGTCTTTAGTGGAATGTGCAAATACAGAAATTTAAAAACTGCAATAAATAAATTAAGTTTCTTTATATCAATGTTTCTAAGATTTAATGTCTTTTTAAAAATAAAGTAATGGTTACAGCACAGAGGTTTTATGAAAGTAATAGTAACTATTAGGGACCAAGCAGATGGAATACTGGTTATGTCACTGAACTTGCACATGGCCAATGGTGGTTTGAGTTCTGGACCTGGTGACTTGAAATACACGCTGGGTACCTGCGTGTGCGTACCCAAAACCTTGAGAGGAGGATGGAGGAGAAGGGAGTGTGGCGTGGCTATCCTAATTAGAGGATGATTTCTCTCTTTCTGTCTCTCTGTCTCTCCAGCAAGTGCACAAGCCCTACAGCAAAAATCTCTCTTAAAAAATGAAGAGGGGTGCAGGACCAGCAGTTGGCATAATGGCTATGTCGCTGGACTCCCATGTAGTCAACCGCAATTGGAGTCCTAGACCTGGTGGCTTAAACTCACGCCAGGCGCATGTGCGTGTGCGCCCAAGATCCTGAGAGGAGAATGGAGGAGAAGGGATTGTGGTGTGGCCATCCCCGCTGGGGTTTGATTTCTCGCTTTCTGTCTCTCTGTGTCTCTTTGTCTCTCGGGCGAGTGCATGCACCCTATGGCACAAACCTCTTCAAAAAATAAAAGAAGGGGAGTTACCAGCAGATGGCGTAATGGATACATCACTGGACTCTCACATAGTCTACTGCAGTTTGAGTCCTGGACCAGGTGGCTTGAAACTCACACCAGGCATGTGTACATGTATGTGCAAAATTCCAAGAGGAGAATGGAATAGAAGGGGTTACAGTGTGACCATGCCCCCTGGGGCGTGATTTCTTGCTTTCTGTCTCTCTGGTGAGTGCATATACCTTATAGTAGAAAATCTTTCTAAAACAAAAAAGAAATAGTAAATATAAAAAAAGTGTAAAAATGTATTGAAAAAGATGTTAAAAGAGACAGAGAAATATGCTTGGCAATGGAAAAAGAAACAAAAGGGAATATGTCTTATTTGTAACATTTTATTTATTTATAAAGAGAAGTATTCATGTTTTATGTGTGTAATTTCAAATTATCTTAAAAGTAAGTGAAGAGGGATCTTTCTTCTTGTTTCTGCTTTAACATGTACAGAGCTTGGGAACCACCGGGTGGCACAGTGGTTAAAGAGTTGGACTCCTATATGGCCAGATTATGGTTCAAGTCCCAGACCCAGAGGCTTAAAACTCACGCTGGATGTGTGTGCCCAAAATTGCAAGAGGAAGAACGATGGAGGAGAGATTGTTAGATGGCCATCCTCCTGTGAGAAGGGGTGATTTTTCACTTTCTGTCTCCCTGTCTCTCTCTATCTCTCCAGCAAGTGCTCATGCCCAATAGCAAACATTTCTTTAAAAAAAATACAGAGCTTGGAAGTCATTATTGCTATTCTCAAAACAAGAAAAAAAAAATAACCTGTAACAACTAAAAATCAACAACACTGCTTAGGCTGCTGAGAGAAATGAAAATGACATGTAAAATTACAAGCTTGAACACTGGAGAGGTACATCTGTAAAGGGGGTCAAAATCAGTCTAACTTCCCAACAAAGAGCAGGTAAAGAAAATGTGGTATGTTCACTCATTGAAATGTTGCTCCGCCAGAAAGGAATGAATTCCTGTCATTTGAGGCGAAATGGGTAAACCTAGAGGAAATAATGTTAAGTGAAACAAGTGAGACTCTGAAAGACAAATACTGTATGACTTCATCCACTAGTGTAAGTTAAGATACTAGATTTATAGAAGTAGAGAAGCCTAATGATGGAAACTTGAAGCTAGAAGGAGAGGAGGGTGGGAAGGATTAAGAGAGACCAGAGGAAATGTAGAGCATTACAGTACAGTAAAGAGCATTGGCAAATATTCGATATATCTTTCCAGTTGACCAGAATAACAGATTTAGAATATGTACAATAGAAAATTATAATAAATGTTGATGGTGGTAGATATGTTTATTGCCCTGATTTGACCATTACAGTGTGTACATGTTTCAAAAAGACACACTGTCCCCCACGAAGATGCAAAATATTACATGTCAATTTAAAATTATATTACAAATTACTACTTAAATAAGGCACACATTAGAAAAACAAGGAAGAATTTTAAAATCAATAGCCTAAGCTTTCATTTTAGGAAATTAGACAAAGAAGAGGAATTTAAGTAAAAAAATAATCAGATTAAGTGAATAAAAATTAATCAATTGAAAAGAGGAAACGATTCAACCAAATTAAAAGTTAATTCTGAGAGCAGATCCATATAATTTCTATAAATACCTTTCATCAATTTAGCAAAACAAGAAAGAAAGGGATTGACATCATGAGAAATAAAAAAAGTAATTATCACTACTGATCTTCCAAACATTAAATAGACAATAAGAAAATATTTTGAACAACTCTATGACCACAAAATTTTTAACTTTAGATAAAATGGGCCAAAACACAAACTCCCAAAACTTATACAAGGAGAAAGAAGGACCTGAATAGTTATATAGTTCTTAAGAATTTAAATTAGTAGTGAATAATTATTGAAAGAAAAAGAAAAATAGGAAAAGTAACCTGCCAAGATGTCTGTGTTTGTGATGAATTTCATCAAACGTTGAATAAAACAAGCCTAATTACTCATATACTATTCCAGAACATAAAATGGAGAAAACAAATGTTAATTACTTCTCGAATTAGTATCTAAAACTACAACCAAATTCAGACATTACAAGAAAGGAAACCTACAGACCATTATCTGAACACAGATGCAACAGAGATGAACACAGATACAAAAATACCTAACAAAATTTTGGTAGATTTAGTCTAACATTGTAGAAAATGAGTTATAAACCACACTTAAGTAGGATTCATTCTGGTTATGGTAAGCTGGTATAACATTCAAAAGTCAATCAATGTCACCCACTATATCAATAGGCTAATGATTAATGACTATATCCTATATTTTGAAAAAGAAAAGAAAAAAGAATAGGAGCCTGATGGAGATATGTTGTATTGATGGTTGTTTTCTCATTGGTGGGAGGAATATCAATGCTTTTTTTTTTCCCTTTATGTTTTTATTTTTTAAAGTTTACTGCAATGAGCATTGCTGTTTTGAAGGGAAAAAAAACCCGACAGAATAGGTCTTAATTTTTTCTATGGAAATTATTTGTTATACACTCTGTGCACTAATAGTAGTCTTCATTTGATTAGTTATGATCTCACTCCTGCGTATGTGTGATTAGGAATATGAAACTAAGCTTTTAACATGACTATGGAATTTTTTCTATGGAAATTATTTGTTATACACTCTGTGCACTAATAGTAGTCTTCATTTGATTAGTTATGATCTCACATCCTGCGTATGTGTGATTAGGAATATGAAACTAAGCTTTTAACATGACTAACCACCAAACATCACATTTTTAATTAACGCATACAATTTTCCATTAAGGCAAAATAAGACAAGGCCCAGCTTCAGTAGTGCAGTGATAGAGTGTGTACTGCAGAGCTGAATGCCACATGGCTGATCATGGGTTCAGAGCCCCAGTCCAGCTCGTCAGAAACACAGCTAGTGAGTGCATGTCTGCTGAAGCTTCTGATGGACTGAAGGGCTAGGAGAAAGGAACACAGCGTGGGTAGACACTGTCAAGGGTGCTTCTCCCCCTTTCCTCTCGCTCTCACCCTCTCTCCATATTTCTCCCTCAAGGGTGCATATGTATTCTCTATCATTTAAAAAAAAAACAAAACAACAACAACAACTAAAGACCATATTCCTGATATCATTTAATGGTAAAGAAATAATCGTTTTAATCACTTTTCCATACTGAGGAAACAATGTCCTGCATTTATCGGTCGTATCAGAATGTAATATACTGTTGCAACGGTTACAACAAAAAGAGCATTTTGAAAGTGTTTCTATACCTTTATTCAATGATACTTTAATATAGTTTCCATTTTTTTTTCAGGAAGATAGTCTATATAGTAAAGCGTTTCTTTGTATCTGTAATTAATTACTCAATCAATTACTTAAATAACTAATTAATGTCTCTCCACAGGTAACTTGTTGTTTTTTGTGGAACAAGTAAAAGCTATCAAATACAATATATATCAGGACCAGCAGGTGGTGGTTAAGGTGCTGGACTCCCAGATGGCCAATCATGGTTTGAGTCCTGGACCTGGCAGCTTTAAAATCATGCTGGGTCCATGTTCATGAGTGCCAAAAATCCTGAGGATGGAGGAAAAAGAATTAAGGCATGATTCTCTCTGTGAGTGGGCATGTCCTATGGCAAAAACACTAAAAAAATATATTTATATATATATACATATATGTATATATATATATATATATGTCTTTTTCTTTTAATTATTATTTATTTGTAAGGGAGGCAAACTTATACCAATTGTGGAATTAATTCATCTCAAATAATTTCTAGAAACGTGTTTTTATTCTTTTAAAATAAAATAATTTTAAATTTTACTCGAAAAATACTTATTTTGTTTTATATTTAATCCTGTCAATCGCCCTACATCATTTTGAAATAATGTAAATTTTAAGTAAACAGGCTTGTGAACAAATAAATGCTCAAAATTTTGCAATCTCTTACATATCATATAATAGTAGTAGATTTTATGTTTAATTGAGATAAGAAACATCTCTCTCTACTTCCTGAATTTATGTTAGTTGTCGTTATATCCTACTTAAATCTCACTCTGTGGTAACATTAGCTGTATATAACTCATTCATGTATGAAAACTCAAGAGTTTGTTTAAATGCTCTATACTCTGGAAAACATGCTTTAAAAATTACAATTTTGAAAGCAACGAATATTCAAAAAAAATTCTGATGAAAATACTCTATGGATGGTTTCAAGAAAAGCAGTTTTGAACTGGTAACGATATTTCTTTGAAACTTAAGGCCTAGAAACAGGATAGTATTCTGTTCAAATAGTAGGTACATGAATCCATTGAAAGCTCAAGACAGGACAAAAATCCTCAGAACCAGACAACAAAGCTTAGAAGAAAAGCAGCTATATTTTAGCCAAGTCATAGAATGCTGTTTCATCAGTTCAGTCTGATGTACTTAATTTTCTTCTGTTTCTGTTGAGGTTCGATGTTCCAGATTGAACTCTGGGATGTAGACAGCAGAGATAGTGTAATAAGAGAGTGGAATAGGGCAGAGGGTCAGACATGGGGTAAAAAACATATATACATGAAAGTAGAAATGGAATATTATGGATGATAACATGCATGATTAAGCCACTATCCAGTTTATTCTAGATGGGAAACCACATTTTGTATGTTGTGATGATGCTCAGGGAATGAATGTAAATTAATAAAAAGTTTTTTTTCAGAAGAAAAAAAAAGGCATTAAAAATACCTATCTGATGTCTGCAGTAAGCTATATAGCCCTAGGTAGGTGCTACTTTATAGTATGTTCATTCTATTCACTGAGGTTTATGCCTAAAGTCAGACTTTTGTTCATGGATATGTATATTTCAGCTGTGCTTGCTATTGAAAATATTTAGATTTATTAAGATATTTTGTGAAACAATAAAATGGGGGAGGCAGAGAAAGCAACAATAGATACCAGACACAATGTGGGAGGAGGGTGGGAGATAGCAGAGGGTGAGATAGGGAATCAAGGATGGGAAAAAAGGCAAAATATACAGAAAACAAGAAATGGAAAATTATGTGATGACAATAACACATATGTTGATGTGCTTGATTGAGCCAATATACAGTGTACTGTGAATGGAAAAATCTCATTTTGTATGTTATAATGATGTATAGTAATGAATTTAAATAAATAAAAAAAAGAAAAGAGAAAAAAAAAACTCTATGGAATACTACTCAGTCATAAAAACCATGAGATCCTGGCATTTGATAGAAAGTAGACAAATACTTTGAGTGAAGCAAGTCAAGCTATGAAAGAGAGCCATTGTATGTTCCCACTTAATATATACTAGATGTCCACACTCTATGGCAGAACTGAAAGATTAGAAGGTATAAAAGCATGGGGGACAATTGCAGATACTAGAGACAGTGTGGGAGAAGGGTGAAAATGGGGGCGAGTGAGAGGAAGGGAATCAAGGAGAAAAAGGAAGAAGTAACATATTTAAGGGACACAAAAATGGAAAATTATCTGTTGATGATAATGTTTATAAAAATACCTTTAACTGGACTAATATATGGTGTATTCATGCTGGGAAAATTCATTTTGCAAGCCACAATGATGTACAGGTTTTTTTTTTTTTTGGAGAGGTTTTTGCTATAGGGTGTGTGTGCTTGCCAGAGAGACAGAGAGAGACAGAGAGACAGAAAATGAGAAATCTTCACCCACAATCCCTTCTCCTGCATTCTCCTCTCAGGATCTTAGGCATGCATGCACTCATGCCCTGCACGAGTTTAAGCCGCCAGGTCGGGGACTAGAACAGCGGTCGACTACATGGGAGTCCAGCGATATAGGCATTACCCTAACTGCTGGTCCCAATGTACAGTTATTGAATGTATAAAAAATAATCTTTGATGGGCTGACATTTCTAATTTATAAGCAATCTGATTTTAAATAAAAGTAACAGAGTGCTTGGCATGTGAAGGCACTCAATAAGTACTTTTCAAATAAAGTACAAAAGCATCTTTAAAAAAAGAAAGAAAAACATTCTTTCAATCTGTAGAGAAAAAATTAGCTTGATTAAACATACAGAGATATTCAAGTGTTATGAATGTTATGGACACATAGTTATGTGAACTTCTATTTCAAAGCAATACTTTGAAATAAACTGATATCGTTACATCATTTTGGAATTTAAGAGTAAAAATAAGACTACCTTACTTTATATTCTTTTCACTTCAATATCTCAGTTTGTATCACATATTCCATTACCTATTTCTGCATCCTCTTTGTTTAGTATGTGCCTAGTATGAAAAGACTTCAAAAAAATTTCATGGAAAACAAAATTCAAGTATAAGATTTGTTTGGTAACAAAATATTTGAAATTTGTGCATAGCTTTTTGATATTTGATATTATGCATTTCCAATTATTATTTAAATAACCCTTGTATATTCATGTTTTATCCTTTAGTTTCAAATCATTTTGCATAATTTTGTTCTTTTTTAGATTGACTATGAATTTTATTTTGTTTATTCTGTATCGAGAATCTATCATTTTTAACCAATTTATTTGGTTCATTTATATATAATTTATAGTATTTCTTTTTTTATTTGTAGAATTTCATTTTGTGTTTTATTCCCCATAATCTGTCTTTTCCTTCTTTTCTGTCTTGAATTGATAATGTTACACTAAATATTTTGTTATTTTTATTTTGTACATTTTATAATTAAAATTTTATATGTTGAACTGTTTTAGCCATTATGTCTAAAAATTTATTCATCAGTTTTTACTTATAACTGGTATGATTGTTAAATAGTTCAGTTTTATTTATATTTAATCGATTTAATATGTTTAATGTATGATAAATCATCTGTTTCCTTTTTTTTTTTTAGATGCTTTCCATAGGTCAGATGTACTTTCCTGAAAGAGGCAAAGAGGACGAAAGTGAGAAATCACCTCCAGGCGGATGGCCATGTGACAGTCCCTTCTCGTCGATTGTCCTCTTAGGATTTGGGGCAAGCACATACTTGATTCTGTTATTATTTTCAAGCTATCAGATCCCGGACTCAAACCACAGCCATGTGAGGACCCAATATCTTTACCATCACGCCACCTCCTGGCCCTTTCTGGTTGAGGTTTAAGTTGTTTGTACATAGTGTCACAACAAAATTCTACAATGCATCTCTATTGTCTCAGTTTTATTTGTTCTTAAGAATTGTTTTTTTTCTTCAAATATTCAGATTTGCATTAATTCTCGTTGTCGGTTTTTTGATTTCTGACACCTGAGAAGTTTTTCAATATACTCTAAATGTAAAAGGGAATTACATTTGTTTTTGGTGCTATTTCTGTTTTTACATGTCTTGGAAAGGTTACCATTATCAAGTTATTTGAAGCCATCAAATGGGGTAGCAGGGAGACTGTAACCAAGTTCTTACCTCATTTTGTTTGTATGTGAATCGTTCATCTGCACTATTGAGTCATCACAGGAAGACACAGTTTATATAACATGGTGAGGAGCTTTATGTAGCTGCCCCTGTTACAAGGAGAAGTATTTGTTCTATATAATAGGTAGTTTCAGAAAGACGTGGGAATTCAATAACTTTGCCTTCTGTATCTGACTTCGTCAGCACCATGCCAGACTCCATGCCCCAGTTTCATTTGTTGTGAGCTCCTGCCCTTTGTTATCTTCCTCATTCTGTCCACCAGGCTCTCCTTGACTCCCAAACGGGCCTTCAGATCCTGTCTAAATTTTTCTGATACACATTATAACATGATAGAACTGAAAACATGATGAGCAAGAGCAGCCAATAAGCAATAGACTGAATATTGTATAATTCCACTTATTTGAAACATCCAGAAAAGAGAAACCTATCATTACAGAAAGTCTCCAATTAGTGATTGCCTTGGGCTGGGATGGATGATGCAATTGATTGTAGAGCATGAGGGGTATTTCTGAAGGGACGAAAATACTCTAAAATGATAGTGGTGGTGGTTATACATTATTTTTGGTAAACTTATCAGAACTACTGAACTGTACAATTAAAATGTGAATTTTATGATATATAAATTAAACCTCAAAAATACATCTTAGAAAATCAAAGATGAACTTTCTCTTTTTCATGATGTAAAATGCAGATATAAAACCTGAAGCTATACTTTTAGGGCTATCATAAAAACAAAAAAGAAAAAAAAAGAAAAAACACAACAACAACAAAATCTATATGCTAAATGTCTAAAAATGTCAGAGAAAGAAAGAAGAAATCGGATCTGTTACTACATAGTAAGCTGTGCTTTGGGCCTGGTCTCTCTCCATCTGAACTACTATTGTGTGAATAAACAAGTACATACTTTTCCATTTTATTTTTAAATACATAGTGTGTGTATATATGTGTGTGTAGTTCCTTAAAAAAATATTTGGGATCAGCATGTACACAGTGGTTAAGGCCCTGAATTTATACATGGCCAACCATAGTCTGAGCCCTGGACCTGGTGGCTTGAAAGCTCACACTGGAGTTGTGTGCGCCTATGCCCAAATCCTAAGAGGAGAATGGAGAAAAAGGGATTGTGGTATGGCCATATCCCCTGGGGAGGTGATGTCTTACTTTCTCTCTCAGTGTCTTTTCTCTATTTCTCTCTGGCGCATGCTTATGCCCCATGGCAAAAATCTTTAAGAAGAATAATAAATGTAAAAAGATCTGAGTAATATTCTATTGTTTAGATGTACCATACTTCATTCATCAGCTAAAAGGTTTTGGATTTTTTCTTATTTTGATAATTATGAATAAAGACACTGTAAATATTTGCATGCATAGTTTATGGGAATATAAATTCTTTTAATTGCATTTTGTTATTGTTATACCAGTATGTATGAGAAAGAGAGAAGGAGGAGGGAGACAGTGGGGTGCGGGGTTGACAAAAAATTCTTCCTAACAGCGCCTAGTAATACCCAGCTCCTTTTTCTCCAGTTCTCTAATCCATCCGGATTCTGTGCCCAGATGTACATGCAGGACTTAAATCTTGGTCAGACACGTGGTATCCCTGTGTAGCACTTATGTACGAGGCCAGGTGGTTGACCTGAAAATAAATTTTCATTTCTCTTGGCATGGGATCCCCAGGTTGTATGGCAATATATGTTTAATTTTGTGAGAAACTGGCAAACTGTTTTGCTTTTTTTCTTTTCTTTTTTTCTTTCTTTCTCCCTTTCTTTCTTTCTCTTTCTCTCTTTTTTCTCCCTTCCTTCCTTCCTTCCTTCCTTCCTTCCTTCCTTCCTTCCTTCCTTCCTTCCTTCCTTTCTTTCTTTTTCTTTCTTTTATTTTTCCCAGAGGGAGGGCATGTATGCTCACCAGAGAGAGAGACAGAGAAGGAGAGAAAGAGAAAGTGAGAAAGCACCCTCCAAGGAGAATGGTCCCACTGCAATCTTTTTCTGTAGCATTTCTCCCTCCTTTCAGGATATTGGGAGCACACACACACACACACACACACACACACACACACCAAAAATGTTTCTCAAACCTCTGGATCTGGGACTTGAACTGTGCCATTAGCTGTATGGGATCTAGCTACCTCAACTACCATGTCATGGGCTGATTCAACAGGTTACTTCTCAAAATGACTGTTTATTTTTCATTCGCTAGCAGTGAGTATATCAGAGTTTTGGTTGTCCTGTGCCTTTTCTATGATGTGATAGTTTCCTTTTTCTCTTTAGTCCTTCTACTAGATAAGTAGTGGCATCCCAAGGGGTTTTAGTTTCCTAAAGTGGAATGTCATTTCCATTCTTTAAGAGCTCTACATAATGCTGTAATATCAGGGGTAATAATTAAACTGATGATTTACTAGTATAGCATGAGCACCAACAATACAGACAGACACAGAGCCAACCAATCAGGACAGATTTCACTATAAACAAAAATGTGCTCATTATTGAATAACCTGGTCAACCTCAGCCCAGGATATATTAGTTCACATGGATGGTGATATAATTATGAGATAAAAATTTCTTAAATAGAATTGAGAAAGAAAATAACAACTGCATTTATAATTTGGGTGTTTTTTTTGTTTGTTTGTTTGTTTGCTAAATTTCCCTTTAGAGTTGACATGCTAATTAATACAGCTGTCCCAAAGGAAGAAACTATCTGATTCCTAGAACATTTGATGCCATAGTGAGATTAAACATTTTGTTCTTTGAAAGTTAGGTGAAAATCATTCAAAGAAGTTTTCATTTATATTCATCTTATGGTAAGACTACCTTTTCAAAATGTAGAGTTGTTTGTATTAATTATCTTAATCTGCAAATTGTTAATTGATATGATTTATCTTACTTTTTTTTTCCTAATACATTTGTATTTTCCTTATGAGCCTTAAAAAGCCTTTATGTCTAGGGTTTGCTGGGTAGTACAGTGCTTAAGCACAGTGAATCACAAGCCTGAATACGCATGCTGGAATCCTGGCTCCAGTGGCTTGAGAACACACTGGGCATAGGTGAATGTGGGCCTCAAATCCTGACTGAATGCAGAAAGGCAGGGCAAAAGATTATGGTGTGATCAGGTCCCATTGGAGGTGTGTTCTCGGTCTCTCTCTGACACATTCCTGTGCCTTCTTGCAATGAAAGAACATTTTTATGTAACAAAGTCTTTACATATATAAATTTAACTTCTCATGACATGATCTGTGAGTAATTTTTTTGTTTTCTACTTGTCTTTTGGCTTTGTTTGCTGTGAGTTTTCCATTAGCGCTTTTAAAAATGTAGTCAATCTTTTCTTTTATGACTTCTAGATTTATGCTGTATTTAGAAATGTTTTCCCCATGCCAAGATCAATTTTCAAATTTCTCTAAATATTCTTTTAATCCTATCACAGTTTCTTTAATTCTCCTTTATTTGCTTTTAGTTTGCTGTAAGGCACATGTGCTTGCTAAAGAGAGACAGAGAGAGAGACACAGAAAGAGAGAGAGAGAAAGGGAAAGTGAGAACTCACTTCCAGAGGGGATGGCCATGCCACACCTTCTCCTCCATTCTCCTCTTGGGATTGAGCATGCACACACATGTGCTAAACATGTCTTTTAAGCTACCAGCTCTAAAACTGGAAATATGTAGTTGGTCAGGTGGGATCTAGCCAACCTAAACCACCATACCACCACCTGGTCTCTCGTTTCTAACATTTAAACATTTTATTTATATAGAAATTATCTTTATGTAGTTTGTGAAATTAATACAGATTAAACTTTTTAGCCATAGAACAATTTTTTTCTTTTCTTCTTCTTTTTTTTTTTTTAGAGAGAGAGATTTTTACTATAAGGTGCATGTGCTTGCCAGAGAGGCAGAGAGAGACAGACAGAAAGTGAGAAATCACCCGCCAGAGGAACAGCCATGTTATATAATCCCTTCTCTTCCATTCTCCTCCTGGGATTTTGGGCATGCACGCAAATGCTCCTGGGGTGAGTTTCAAGCTGTCAGGCCTGGAACTCATATCACAGTTGATAATGTAGAAGTCCAGTGATGTAACCATTATGCCATAGGTTGGTCCTACAATTTGTTTTTTCAAGTACCATTAATTTGGGGTAGCAGATGGCGTAGTGGTTGGGTCACTGGACTACCACATGGTCTACAATGGTTTAAGTCCCAGACCCAGCAGCTTGAAACTCATGCCAGGCATGTGTGTATGTGTGCCTAAAAATCCCAAGAGAAGAATGAAGGAAAAGGGATTGTGGGTATACATACCCTATGGAAAAATATTTCCATAATAATAATAATGCTAATAAAGTATCATTAGTTGAAAAATCTTTCCTCCATTCTTCCTCTGCATTGATATATTATCTTCATTATACACATAATTACCACAAGCTTTTAAGTCAGTTGAACTTCTGAGTCAGTTATATTTCTGTATTGTTTACACGTATTAATGAGACACATTTGACTATTGTAGTTTTTAAATATATTTTAATTGTTGAAGAAATTCAAACCTCCCTTTCCCTCTTATTCTTTTGGCTATTATTGCATTCTTTATAATCAACTTTTGCAGTTCTAAGAAACAAGAATCACTGATTTTTATTAGGGTTACATTAAACATGTTGATTTAATTATGGAGAATTGACATCTTTGTATTAAAATCTAGGAATGCATGATTCTGTTGTTTCAAGATTTCTTATATCCCTTAGAATCTTCTTCCTTTCTTCCTGCTTTATTTGCTTCCATCTTTCATCTATTTATCGTGCTATTTATGTAGATATTTTAAAAGTATATTCTCAATGTTTTTATTGGTGACTGTTTTCCAGTTGTTAATGGTGTCATTTACTTACTCATGTTTGGTTAGTGATTTTGTAATAGGAAGTTCATTGCGTTCTGTGTACTCTTACTGTATCCGGTCACTTTATGAGATTGCATTTTTGTCTATGATAATTTTCAAGTGAACTTTCTTGGTTTTTTTAGGTAGTAAAACAGTATTTGCACTTAATTTTTATTTTACCTTGCAATTAAATATACCTATTATTTTCTCAAATTTCACTGGTTAGGACAGTCAGAGAAATACTGAACAGTACTACGGTTAGTGGAAATTCTTGTGCTATTCTTGAAATTTAAATAGATATAATTCTAGTGTTTTCCCATTTAAGAATGATTCTGGCCCTGGAATTATAATAGACATTAAAGAGATACCTACCTGTTTTTATTTTATCAGTAATTTATGTTTAGTAAAGAAAAATATGGAGAAGTAGACTTTTCATCTGATGATTATTTGACATCAATCAATACATGTGCTTCCTGAGTTACTATTCCTCCTTAGGTCTATCCACAGTGTAACTTATATTGTAACTTAATATATATTCCAATATTGAACCATCTTTTATTTGTGTAATAATTTCCATTTGCTTACACTGTATCATTATACTTTACCATACTCTGAAATGTCTTTGCCAGTATTTTAATATGTTTTAATATCCATTTATTTTCATAGGTGATACCAGTTCATAGTTCTGGTTTTTATCATTTTTGCTGATCTTTACTAACATACTATGTTAAATTTAGGAGAATGTTTTAGAAGAAATTCTACTTTTCTTATGCACTATACATTTCAGAAATACGATTACCTTTCACTTTATGATTTAGTAAAAATTTACTGTGAAATAACTGTATATAATTTCTTTATGATTTTTTTATTTAAAAATTCTTTCTTATCACTGCTTCCCTCAAGGTTAACTGTTTTGTGTAAATCTTATTTTACTTCTACCATTTACAAATAAATGTTTTGGTGCATCATGAAATTCAAGAAATTTGTTTTATACAGATTTTCAAATTCATCTGCCTAGAGTTAATAACTTCTCTGTGGCTCTTTTAATTTTCTGTTCCTTTAGTTGTTTTTGCTTACTATTTTTTTCCCCTTCCTCCTCACTCTCTTTACTTTCTGATGGTTGGCTTAACAAAGTAATCCTTGAAAACATTTTTTTAAAGAGCTAGCTAATAGCTTTTAAAATTGTATTAGTTGTACTTTTTTGCTTTTGATTTTTTCCCAATTCAGTAGTGTTTTATTATTAAGTTTTGTGTCTGTATTTCTTTGTTCAATTTTTGAGTTAGATGTTTACATGACTCATACTTTTAGTGCTTAATAATAAATATATTTAAAATTATCGATTTATCTTTGAGCATTGCCTCACATGTAGGTCACGAGTTTTAATCACAACTGCTTTTTTTACAACAGAGTTTAAAAACCATATTTAAAATATTCCCTTGTGGCAGAGTCCTTTTTAAAGTTTGTAGTATTTATTTTTTTAAGAGGCTTTTGCCTTAGAGCATATGACCTTGCCAAAAAGAAAGAGAGACAGAGAGTGAAAGAGAAAGCAATAAATCATCCCTCAGGGGAGAAGACCACACCACAATCCCTTCTCTACCATTCTTCTCCTGCGATCTTGGGTACACATGCACACACACCAGCTTTGATTTTCAAGCCACCGAGTCTAGGGCTCAAACCATGTTCAGCCATGTGGGAATCCAGTGACGTAACTGCTACTCCATCTCCTGGCCCTAGTTTCTAGTATTTTTATTTTTCTATTTGTCAGGCTGTGATTACATAATGCCATTAGTGCTCTTTTGTATTTATTTTATTGCCTAATATAAGATCAATGCACCTACATCTATTTTTCAAATAAATACACTTTACTAGTTATACTGTAGTTCTTAATTCAGTTTACAAAATAGGTGCAATATTGCATCTTTGGGCTCAGGGCAGAAGTAAATCTGTCTGCCCTTACTTTTGATTGGGATGGGGCAATGAAAATAAGTATAAGTGAAAATGACCTGTCATTTGTTTGCTGGTGTGAGACACTCTAGAGTGTTCTTTTCCCATTATGCACAGCGGCTTGCATTGTTACAGACTATGGCTCTCCTTTCTTGGGTCTCTGAGTGAGTACTCTGAACAGAGGCTTATTCCAATACTTACAGGGTATTTGGTAAAAACAGGAAAAAACATTTGTCATTTTATACCAGTGGAATTGGGGAATTCTTTATAATTATAGGAGAAGCAAGGTGATAATGGCTGAATTACCTTTCACAATCTTAAATATTTTTGTTTACTTGATTAATCTTGGGCTGGGAGAATAGTCTTTGTCTACTCACGTGTTTCTGACAGCTTCTACTTGAATCTGTTATAGTTTTTGTTTTACAAAATTGATGCTAAATCTGGCAACCAGCAGTTAGCGTAATGGCTATGTCACTGGACTCCCACATAGTCGACTGCGGTTCGCGTCCCGGACCCGGTGGTTTAAGACTCACGCCGGGCGCTTGTGCGTGTGTGCCCAATATCCCAAGAGGAGAATGGAGGAGAAGGGATTGTGGCGTGACCATCCCCCCTAGGGGGTGATTTCTTGCTTTCTGTCTCTATGTCTCTCTCTGTCTGTCTGGTGAGCGCACATACCCTATAGCAAAAACCTCTCAAAAAAAAAAATTAATGCTAAATCAACCAGCATCTAAATGCTAATAATAGCTATTTCTTCACAATTAATTGCACCATATAACATTACTAAATCATTTGTTTCACTGAATGCCTATTTGCATAAATTTAAACTCAAGATAGCCACAAATAATTTATTTTTGTTTTTATATGTTTGATATTTTTAGCCATATTTTTATTTTCAACATTTTTAGGTCACACTATTTTAGGTATGTTTTCTTCAATAAAATACAGCAAATGGGGAATATTGAACATTTTTGTCATTTTGTTTGTTTTGTTTTTGCCATAGTGCACATGCATTCATGGAGAGAGGCAGAGAGATACAGTGCAAGGGAAAGTGAGAAGTCACTCCTCACAGGGACAGCCATACTGCAGTCCCTTCTCCACTATTCTCCTCTTGGGATTTTGAGCACACACACATATTCACCCAGCATCATTTTTGAGCAATTGAGTCTGGAACTCGAACCATGATTGGCCATGTAGGAATTCAGTGCCTTAACTACCATACTACCTACTGGCATCTAGAGCACTTTTTAAATGTCCTAAAGAATTATGTTTACTCTTTGTTCATGCTTACAGTTCAAGATTGTGGGGGGTATTCATTTAGTAGATTTTTATACATTGTTCAATGTGTAGTCACTTTTGTTTGAGTGTTTTCCCCCTAATACTTAGGAACTTTATTTATTTATTTTTTTCTCTAGTGGTTAACTTGACATAATATGTTTAGGAATATGTTCCTATAAATTCATACTATTGTGCTTGCCAGAGGGAAAGAAAGAAAAGAAGAGAGAAAGCACCACCAAATTAGGTGCGGTCATGCTATAATTTCTTCTCTTCTATTTCTCCATCTCTTCGGGATTTGGAGCATGCACACACATACATCTGACAAGTTTTAAACCACCAGGGCCAGAATTCAAACCACATGGTCTGTCACATAGATGGATCTAGCTTTTAGGTTGTTCAGCATTAGGCTACAGGTTAGTCCTATATTGGTTTTGTTTGTTTTATTGTTGGCATTCCCAAAAGAAAGTATAATAAATTTATATATTTCTTCTTTTTTATCTTCTTCCCTCTCTCTTCCACTACTTCTTTTTTGGCTTTATTTCCTTCCACAGTGTTTTACTGTTTGACTTTTTACTCACATAAAATTGCAATTATATTCATTTATTTGTTGGTTCATGAATTATATTTTTTCTTTTAGCTGCATGTTCTTGCTGCTTCTATGTTTTTTCTTCCTTTTATTACCAAATTTATCAATTTTAATATTTCTTATCAAAATTTTCTTTATTATTTCTACACACAAACAAATTCTTATAAAAGTCACTTGGGAATGTTTTGAGTTATTCTATGGTTAACTCTATTTTATTCCTTCAGAAAAATTCACAGGAACATTGTCTCTGCAGTTCTTGCAAGTATATACTCAACTATTTGTTGCTTTTGTATTTGAATGAGATTTTTGGCGAAGTAGAAATGTTCTTTTTTATTTTTTAATTGTTGATATTGCTTCATCGAATTCTTGCTTTTAATGTTATAAAATAAAAGCTCAGGCTAATGTTTCTCTAATAAACATTATAATATTATAATTTTCTCTTTATTATTATAATTAGAGTTATTAAAATGCAGAAGATCAATTTTGAAGAATGGTAAATTTAATACAGTACACAGTAGAGTTCTCAGTGTGAATACATTTTCCAACTTTCATGGTTATGCTTTTAACATGAACTTAATTCTTCTTTTAAAGATTATTTCTTTGAATTACATTTCAAATATTTGTTCTTTTCTATAATATCCTTATTTTGGCTGAGATTCTGGTTACACATTTGGAGGATTTCCTTCAGCATCTTCCATATTTATCATTTTCTTTAACATCTAAATTCCATAGTTTCATTTTATTTTTAAAACCTGTCTTCTTTATTGTCCTCTGTGTCATTCATTTTATTGTTATTTTCCTTTTGCTTCCCTTAATTTAATCTTTCTTCTTTTATTCTGTCTTTTTATAAAGTATCTTTTTTACAAGGTCACTTCAGAAAAGGAACTTATTAAAACCTACTTTAAAATTATAGAATAAATATTTATTATTCAAATAATAATACATTAATTTATAATTAGTTTTATTTTCTTAAAACTCTCAAAAGGTACATTTTGACCTTGCATGCTCAATTTGCAAGAAGAACTAATTTGAAAATTGAAGAACACAGAGACATAAATATTGTGCTCCATTTTGAGGGCAAATTTATTTGTAGAGCTCTAGCCATTTCATAGCATTAGTATTAATTAATCTTTTTATATTTAACAAGTACTTCATCTTTTATAACTTATTTTTCATGTAAAACATATGGACCACCCAACAAATAACTGGAAAAAATCCCAACTTCTTATTTTAGGTTGTATCTACACCAGTTCTGCAAATAATTTTGCAGAGCTAACAAGGTTCTTATAATTCTATTAGGCATACAATATTTGGAAATGTTTAACTCTTGCTTTTTCTCAAGGCACTGAACCAGTGGAAAATAGACAAATTAAGTAGATGAAAAGGAGGAAAACTAATATTTAAAACACCTTTTATATGCTAAACATTTACTTTACTTACAAATTCATTTCCTTTTTCCAACAATTATGCAAAGTAAGGATTGTACCCTTATTCTGTAAGAGTGAAAACAGAAGCTCAGAGAGTAGTAAAACTAAAAGTATCGATTCCAAAGGGGTGGTCTTGCTTACTGCAATATACCATATCCCAACACTAAGAAGACACACAATGAATTATTTTACTAACTGGAAACATGATACAGATCATCCCAAAATGTGTGCTAGAAACATGCATTTACTGATTGGTACTATTATAAAGTAACGGATAAACAAAGCCTTTGGTCCAAGTTGAACATTGATTGAGAGACTACTTCTACCTCTCAGAGGTCATATGAGCTCAGGAAAACTATATAATTCAGGTGTTAATAACTACTTTACAGCATTTCTGTAATTTTCAACAGCCCACTTAAAGTGCATAGCACAGTTCCTGCAATGCCAAGGTTTAAAAAAATGCTATCTTTTGAGACCAGCAAATGAAGTAATGGTTACAACACTGAACTCTTACATAGTAGAATGTGATTCAAGTCCCAGACCTGGCAGCTTGAAACTCATGCCAGTTGTGTATGTGTGCATGCCCAAAAAATCCCAAGAAGAGCACGGAGGAGAAGGGATTGCTGCAAGAACTTCCCCTGGGGGTTGATTTCTTGTTTTCTGTCTCTCTTTCTCTCTGGCAAGAGCATGTGCCCTATAGCACAAATCTCTCAAAATAAAGGTTATGTTTAGATATATTTGACAAAATTATACCAGCTCCAATTTTAAAAATTTTTGGTTCTTTATTATTTTTTAAAGAATTATTTTATTTAACTTTATTTATTATTATTATGATTTTAAATATTTCCAGTGAGAGACAGAGAGAGAGAGAGAGAAAGTGAGAAAGCAAGTTTCCAAGTCTGGGACTCGAATCATGGTCTTCCATGTGGGAATCCAGCACCCTTAACCGCCAGCCACCTGCCAGCCCTTGGTCCTTTATTATTAATTTAAATTTTCTGCTGCCAAAACATAAAGAATTTGTGAAAATATACTCATGGTATAATTTACTAATTATAAATGCTTAAATTTTATTAATTTTCTGTTTATCTGGAAGATAAGGCAAAGGGTCAGTTCTTCGAGAATAATTTTTTTCTTTTCCTTTTAGTCCTTCTATTTTTTGAAATCATAAGAAGAAAAACTGGTGAAGTAATTCGTCCCTCACATCAGATTTATTGATTTTTTTTTTACCTGTTTTTAATAATGTCCTGACATCTCAGGAAGTTCTGCTGTGTGTTACTCCAAATCTGTAATATGGAGTCAGACACATTTATTAGACAATAGACTTGAATAAAAAATAAGTTTTACCTTCTACTTACCCCCATGATCCTGTGTTCCAGTAGCTAAAATTCCTTAAACTTGAAAGTTATCTATATTAAAAATCCCTCTTTGGATATTTAAATCCTCTAGAAGTATAATTAGTTAGCAGTAATCACAAAATTGATAACGGCAGATTCTTTTCCTCCTACAACCAGTATGAGGGAAATGGATTTCTAGTGAAAGGAGAACAGAAGAGGTAGAGAAAGATTCAAAGGGTATAGAGCTAGAGTAAAAAACAAGCTCACGTGAGACCTTTCTCTGGAAGGCAACAAACATCACGGATTAGCAAATGCTACTAGAGCCTTTGTATAATCTTGAGTAAAGATGCCGAATAACAGAGATAAAGTCAAAGATGAGATTTTCTGGGGACCAGCAGTTAGCATAATAGCTATGTGGCTAGAATCCCATGTAGTTGACCACGGTTTGAGTCCCAGACCCAGTGGCTAAAAAATCATGCTGGGCGAATGTGCACGCATGCCCAAGATCCTGAGAGGAGAATGGAGGAGAAGGGATAGAGGCATGGTCATTCCACCGTGGGGAGTGATTTCTCGCTTTCTATCTCTGTTTCTCTCTTTTTGGCTAGCGCATGCACCTTATAGCAAAAAAACCACTCCAAAAAAAAAAAAAAATGAGATTCTCTTACACACAGGTCTCTTTGGTTATCCATTAGCTGTAGTGCTTCCCTGGGCTTCCTGGGCCTCATCTCTGCAGAGTTTGATTCTACAGATCTTAAAAGGGCCATAGGATTTTGCACTTTTAACAATATCCTAAGAGGTACAGATGCCGTGAACATTTGACCATGCTAAGAATAGCAGCGAACTAAAGCATAAGCAGAAAATGCTAGAATTGTGGTTCTGAAGCGTAGATGCAGACTAGAATCACTTATGGAGCTTAAAGTACATCCCTTGGTTGCTTTCTTAAAGATTATGATTTAATTGTTGGTAATGGGTATGGAGAAGCAATACTATTTTCTTTTTTAAAGAAAGAGATTTTTACTATAGGGTACATGTACTCGCTAGAGAGACAGAGACAGAAAGTGAGGAATCACACCCTGGGTGTGTTCATACCACAATCCCTTCTTCTCCAGTCTCTTCTTGGGATTTGGGGCATACATGCACATGTGCCCAGTGTGTTTCGAGCCTCCTGGTCGGGTCTGGGACTCGAATTGTGGACAACCACATGAGAGTTCAGTGCCTTAACCACTATGCCATCTGTTGGCCCTGAACCAGTATTTTAAAAAATCTGTCAGAAGATTTTCATGTGCATCAAGTTTGAAAACGACTACAAAGACCATGCCACGGGGCAAGGAAGGCAGTGGAAATGACAGAGGTGGGCTCTGAGAGTGAGGCTCACAGCACAGAGAGCTCATGGAGGCAAGCGTTCACCTTCTTGGTCCAGCTGATTGGTTTTGTGAGGGATGCAGACCTGGGCTGATTTTCATATTGCTTGAAACAAGATAAGAAATCCATGATTTTGAGAAATCTCTAACTATTGAAAAATTAATAATGGTCTCCAATAAACTTTAAAATAGTGTGTGGTTAAAAGAGAAAATGTTTAGGACTAAATATAACCCACAAAGCACAGTCTGTAAACTTTTACTTCAGAAAATTTCCAAGCAAATGGTCTATTAGTTCTAATTAGTGTCCAAAGATAGTGTGAGTTTTCCTGCAGAACAGTACCTACTACTAGAAAACAAATTTGAGATACAAGTAGGTTGAGGGAATGACCTTTTCTGTAATTCTGATTGAAGACATAACCCAGATTAAAGTGGCTTAAAACTTTAAAATGGCTACCCAAATAAGAGGAATTATTATCATTTTGAAATAAGTTCTAAAATTTGAAAATAAAAATTATTTAAAATAAAAAGTATTATCCTAATGACTTGTGTTCTAATAACTTTATTTTACCAGTAAAGATACAGCTTTATTAAATATGATTATTCAACACCTAATTTACCTTTATATCTACCCAGAATTTTAGAATGTTCCCTAGATGTCAGAAATATCTTGTCCCACAGCTAATCAGTTCACAGATAACTGCGTCTTAAAATACTATACATTTATCACTATAAAAATTTCATGCTGTGTGTGTTTAAAACTAAATTTGCAGTGCTATAAATGATGATAACTCAACTAAAATATTATTAGAATTAAATATGTAAAGTTAAACAGAACTCTAAACAAAACATTTTGTTTATACTGTTAGAGCATCTGTTAGTCTAACAGACCCTTCTGTGTAATTATTGATGAGGTCTATATAACAGCTCTCTTACCACTAAATTAACTGAATTAAAAAATATAGCAAATCTGTAATTGAAATATGTTTCAGAACTTTCACACACATGTGATGCAAAATTAATGTATCATTCAAATATAAAGCATAAAGATGAAGATGAATCAGGAGTTATTCCATAGCATAATAAATGAATCAAAAATAACTTCTTTCGTTTCACCTACCATCACAATATGATTCTAATACTTCAAGCGAAAAGAAGATTGAAGTATTTTTGAGGAGGAAGGGCTGCAATATGATTTTATATAACATTGACTTGCAGGTCAAGCTAAGTCCCTTTCTACAGATCCCTTGGTTATAACAGGAACATTGAATTTCTTCAATCAGTAGTAACATGACTCTTACGCTTGTTACTCATACTTATTTATACAGTTCTCAAAATGCAACTGAGAGGGGGGAAAAAGCCACAACTGCCAAAAATGACTTACAGCAGGGGTCAATAGGACCATTGCCTACAGGGGACAAGCAGGTGACATAAATGAGAGGAGCATGCCCTAAATGTATGCCTGGTCTACAAGTAGAGGAGCTCTTCAGACATAGCTGATGGTTGTCATAAACAGGTCCAGAATTGAATATCATAGTGTCCAGTGGAAGTCATAAGCTTAGATTTTCAGGTAAAAATAATGAGTTTTAAATTTTTCCAATCTAGTGAAATGCTTTTATAATAATGTGTTAAGCCAAAACAAAATAATCTGTGTGCAAAATCAATCTTTGCCCTAAAGAGGTGGAGATAACAGCTAGAGAAGATAAAATTCTTATAATGCCTGTATAACAGAGAATACATGTTAGAGAAGTGTTATGCAAATATCTGTATACATGGAAACAAGTTCTTCACTAAAATGTATCAGCAAAAGGTTGATTCAATACAAATGTGTGAGGAATTGAAGACTGTCATAATGAGGCACTGCCCATTCATTCATTCATTCATTCAGCAACATTTACAAAGCTGTTTACAGATACTGGGAATAGATGTCAAGAAACAGGTCTTTTATTCATAGACCTTAAACACCATTGAGGAAATAACCAAACACATAAATATCTGATTGGCTTTAAAATCAAACTAAAATGAAGTACCAAAAATACTTAACTATATACATGGCAGGATTTTTGTACTAAAAGGTTTATGAAAAAGAATGTTATTTGGCTCTTCCATTGCTCTGTAAAGAAGTAAAGGACAAAAAGAGGTTTTACCTATTTTAGGTTGTCTATTTCATGGGTAACATATGTACTAGTTATTAAATCTAGGAATAGAAAGTAGAATGGTGGCTTCCAGGGATTATGGGAAAGGGAAGGGAGAGTTATTGTTTAAATGCATAGAGTTTCTGTTTTGCAAGGTGAATAGAATTCTGGAGATGGACAAAGCTGATGGTTGAGAGACAGTATGAACATACTTAATATCACAGAACCATACACTTAATAACAGTTATGATGGGGGCCAAAAGGTGGTGGTGAAGGTGCCGGATTCTTGCATGACCCACTGTGGTTCCAGTACCAGACCTGGTGGCATGAAAATCACACTAGGCACATGTGCCTGCTTGCCCAGAATCTTGAGAGGAGACTAGAGGAAAGGGGATTATAGCATGGCCATACTCATTGAAGGGTGATTTCTCACTTTCCCTCTCTCTTATTCTTTGAGTGTGCACACCCTGTGGCAAAAACCTAAACTCAAAAAAAAAAAGTTATGATGGTAAATTTTATGTTAAAATCATGTATTTTAACATAATTTTTAAAAGTTGAGAAAATAAAATGAGAGCTAGAATTTGGCTAACAGACATAGTTTGCTTCCCTTGGTTTAGTTCAAATGCTTCTGGTTTATTTCATTTTAATCTGACATTGTTTTTGCACTGTTTTACAATCTAAGTTACAATAATAACAATGAAAAGTAATTATTTTCTATGCACAAGAAAATAAATTCTGTCCATGGAGTTTCATTTGGTTTCCTTCTTCCCATGGACGATGTCATGCTCACGTTCATTTGTAATTTTATTTCATTACTACTTTACTCCACATAAATTTTGTTTCATTAAGTTTTCCTTTGAACTGCTTCTAACATCTTAACCAAGTCCTTCCTTTAATCAGTTCAATAAAATCTTTAATGCAAATTTATTTTAAAATTATATGAGAATTATAATTTTACTTTTTTTGGGGGAAATTATCCATTAGTAATTTTCACATTGTGGCTGCTCATTTCCTTGCAGTGGAAGAAATTGCATCATGATAAACTTTTAGAATTGTGTGGCTATGTATGATAACTTCTCTTTAAGGATATTTGTTGAATGAGCCATTTCAACCCCCCAAAGAAAAAGCTTGTGTTTTCACTTTTTAAAATAATATACTACTTTTCACAAACACCATGTGTGCTGCATCTGGAAGTGAAAAAGTTCCAAATGAAGAAATCTGATTCTTATCATTTTTTTCTTTTTGTCTCCCACAGAAGGTAAGAACTTGTCTTCTCTTCAGAGATGGGATCGAATCACCTTATCTCTGAATTTGCGTTATTGCAGTGTAACATGAAGATAAAAAGTGTCCTGGGGCCAGTAGTGGAGGTGCAACAGTAGCACGATGCTCTGTGATGCTGGGCCAACTTGCAAAGGTCCTGAGTTTGAGTCCAGAGGTTGCCTTGCAAATGCCAATTGCATGTGTGCATGTCCATGATCCAGGCTGGCTATGGCTGAGGTGGATTGCAATGCTAAGGAACCATTTTGAGATCTCTTGCTCTCTCTCCACATATATCTCATGCATGGGAAAAAAATAAAAGAAAAATAAAAGTACAAAAGAAAGGTGCTTTGAAGGGACCAGCAGATGGCATAATGGTTTTGTTGCTGGACTCCTGTGTAGTTGACTATGGTTTGAGTCCCAAAACTGGTGGCTTAAAACTCACACAAGGTGCGGTATGTATGTGTTCCCAAGATCCCAAGAGAAGAATGGAGGAGAAGGGACTGTGGTGTGACCATTCCACCTGAGGCTGATTTCTTTCTGTCTCGCTGACTCTCTGGCAAGTGAACATGCCCTATAGCAAAAATCTCTCTTAAAAAAAAAAAATAGTCCTCTGAAGTAAACTAAAATATTGAGTTTCAGAAAATTTATAATGTAGTTTTTCATGTTTTTTCTATGCAAAAATGCTTCATGATCCAATAGAATTGGACCTGATGAGTGATGAGGGACAAAGGTAGGTAGCATGCTTCATTACATTTGGCCTTCATGTTGCCATTCGAATATATCCATTTAGGGCCAACTTATGGTGAGGTGGTTAAGGTGACCAAATACCACAGGATGAGCCATGAAGTTTAAAAATCCCAGACCTAGTGGCTTGAAAAACATGCCAGGTGCATGTACATGCCTGCCCAAAAATCCTGATAGAAGGGTGAAATGGAGAAGGGATTGTGGCCTGACCCTTCCCCATGGGGGTACTTTCTCACTTTCTCTCTCTCTGCCTCTGTCTCTCTTCAGTGCCCTCTGACAAAATTGAAAATCATTATAGAATAAAATAAAACAAAACAAAACATCTATTCAGATTCTCACTAACCAACGACTTTATACATTATGGAACTTTGTGCTTGAGTAAGGGAAGAGAGTTTTTCAAAATTATATGGTAATGCAAAGTAAGTTTGTTGTTCAATAACAACTATGCAATTTTGCATTCATATTAGTCTGTTTAACTTACAGAAAACACACTTGACTCAAGCTAGTTTAAACAAAAAATGTATTTTATAGGTGTAAATGACTGCTAGATTTCATAGGTGGGCTGAAGAAAGAAGCATTGTGGTTTGTGTCCCAGATCTGGTGGCTTAAAACTCACGCTGGGCATGTGTGCGTGCATGCCCAAGATCCCAAGAGGAGAATGGAGAGAAGGGATTGCGGCGTGGCCATCCCCCCTGGGGGATGATTTCTTGCTTTCTATCTCTCTGTCTCTCTCTGTCTGTCTGGTGAGCGCATGCGCCCTATAACAAAAACCTCTAAAAAATAAAGAAAAGAAAAAAAGAAAAAAAAAGGAAAAAGCATTAGGCTGAATGTGGAAGGTGGTTTCTCAAACCCACACCACACACCCAGTGCTCAAAGGGAGCTGATGATGTTGCCAGTATCAGGAAGCCTCCTGACCCCTTAGGACACCTCAGTACAGCTTCTGTCTCCAGACTTCTCAGTATTAATATTCACTAATTCAACACTCATCTTTATCAGCAAAAGAAAGGCCTCATGCTGTGCTTCTCATACTCAATTCAGTTCATGTTGTTTGTAACTACGTTTGACTGCATAACTGAGGAATTCTAGAATATATACCTAGTAAAAAGTTTATATATTTATTGAGAGAGAGAGATGAAGAGGGAAAGACAGAGAGAGAAGGAAACAGACAAGTACCCTCAATGGTTTCACAAGACAATCTTCCTCTCTGCCTTCCTAGCCAGCCAGGATCACAGGCACACGTGCTAGTGGTATATCTAGGTCATCCCAGGAACTGAAGCAAGATCTCCCATATGGCTTCAGCACCACACAACATTGCGTCACTGCAGCACTACCATGGTGGAGCCTAGGAAATGCATCTTTTGGCCTCCATCTTTGTGGAATAGGAAATTACTGTAAGGAATTCAAAATATATGGTGAGTGTGCTGGCCTCATAGCCTAGTGTTTAAGGGATCTGGAATCCACATGGAACACCATGGTTTAAATCCCACCCAGGCAGCATGAAAAAAACCATGCTTGGCATGTGTGTGTGGGTATCCCAAATCCTGACAGGATGGAGAAGGTATGGAGAAAAGAGTATGGTGTGACCACATTCCATTAGGGGGATAGGGTGCTTCCCTCTCCACCACTCTCTGTCTCAGGTAAGCATACATGATCTCTGGAAATTAAAGAAAATATGTTGTTACAATTTTTCAATCCATTCATCTGTCTGTGGACATTTAACTTGGTTCCATGTTTTAGCAATCCTGTATAATGCTGCAATGACAAACCATGGCACATATACTCCATGGAATACTATTCAGCCATAAAAAGGCCCTGGAATGTGATAGAAAGTGGACAAATATGGAAAATTTGTTGCTGAGTGAAGCAAGTAAGGTGATGAGAGAGAGAGACATTGTATGTCTCCACTTAACATATACCGACTGTCCACACACTGTGATAGAGACTGAAAGACTGGAGAACATAAAAGTATTAAAAATTATAATGGACACTAGAGACAAAGTGGAAAGAGAGTGTGGGAAGGGAAGAGTATAGGAAATTTTGGGGGAGAAATGGAGAGGTAAGACACTTCTGGGACTAGTAAGATTTATTATCTGTTGACAAGGATGTGTATGGTGGTCTCAGCTGGGCTGGACTTAGGTGTATATCATGCTGGGTAAAGTATCTTCACAATCTAAATGATGTACAGTGATTTAAGGTAGGAATAATAATTTAAAAATAAATAAATTTTAAAAAGATGTTGCAAAAAATTAAGTATAATTTAAAAAATAATTTTTCCATATATTTCTGATTAATATTCTTGCCATTTTTGTTTTTATTTCTTTCAACATTTCATATACTACTATTGTATGTGTCTAATAATAACTACTGACACATATTTAGACTTATAAACATTATACTGTTTGTCTTTTTTACCCTTACTAGTTGCCTTCTCCTCCTCAGTATGGCAAATTCTTTGTGTGAGTAAGAGAGAGAAAGAGAGAGTATATATGTTGTGGGAGATTACACATAATTTAGCCACTGGCAGTTCAGTGTCCTAACCTGGGGACAATTTGGAGAAAGAATTTGACTTTGCATTTCCCTCTGGGATATAATGGTATCACCAGGGCATTTCAGGTTTCCAGCAAGTGTTTAGGTTCCTTATGTTACTATTTAAAGTTCAGTGTGTTAAGTTAGCCCCCCGGCCCAGGGTAACTCTTAATATCCTCATCCTGCTGCACATGGGTCCAGTCATATTTCCTGCACACCCCTGGCTTCTATTTGATTAGATGAGATCTTCCATCATTAAAGCATGGACTCCTGGAGACCTATTCCAGTTCTTGGTCCTATTATGCCTTTGGGTCACAAACATTGGATTTCTGGCCAACATTATTCTTCACCCTCACCTATGTAGGGTAAGGTGTTCTCATTTGTTTGTTGCTTTGGAAAATACAGGGAGACTACCAACACTATCAAGGGCATGTCCAGTCTGGGAATCTAGTTGTTGATCAGGGATAGTCATTCACATACTTGCAAACACAACTAGCACTAGTTCATGCAATCTTTATGCACACATTGCAAAATCTTAAAATTTGATCTAAATTTAATTTTTTAAAGTTTATTTACTGGCGTTTTACCCTGAGACTATATCTTCCATATGACTGCAAATGAGAAAATTGATTTTGTTCTATCCCTAATTAAAATTGACTTATCCTGCTTATAGGATAAAATTCAAGGTTTTTAGCACAGCATTCAAGTCTTTTCATTATCTGCTCTCAGTCTTTTCTGCTAAACATCATCTTTTCCCACTGTTCTATGAACCTGAATTTGGACTGCACCAGAGCATTCTAGGTTCTGGTGAATAAGCCATAATATTTTAAGGTCTGTCATTGTTGGTGTTTCCGCCCTGAGGCCTTTCTGTTCAAAATCAGGTACATTTTCCTTATTCCTCAAAGTCCTGCTAAAGTACTTGCATTTTTGTGAAGATTTATCTGAGTTTCCCTCTCTAAGAGAAATAAATGAAGGTCAGCAGGTGGCGTGGTGGTTAAGGTGTTGGATCCCACATGGCTGACTCCAGAGAAGGGTGGAGAAGGGATTATGGCATGGCCATTCCCCACCACCACCACCACTACCTCCCAGCCCCAGAGGTGATTTCTTGATTTCCCTCTTTCTCTGTTTGTTTCTCTCTGGTGAGCACAGATAACCTGGTGGGGAAGGAGGGGAGAAAAGATATCCTTATTTTTTTCTATACACTCAGATGCAATTTTCATGCTACAATTATAGCTCATGCTTTGTATGTGCCTATTTTGCCATATTGATGATGCTATGTGAGACGTTCAACAATGAGGCTCATAGTCTACGCATCTTCAGGGTATAGCAGTCATTGAGCACTCAACGTATGCAGGGAGGGAGTGTAAATGCTTTGGCATAGTTATTGATAGTGTGTACCTAGAGAGAGGCAGCACAGTATATGGAATATTCTCTAATTGGGTTTAAAAAAAGAAGGCAGCTTGGGTCCTGTATATTATCCCTTACTAACTGTCTAACTTTGAGCAAACTTAAATATTCACCATATTAAAATTTATTTTGCCATCTGCAGAAAACTAACACTTGCTTCTGCTGAAATATACACTAGGTATGTGGCATCTTTCAACACTGAGGAACATTATGGAAAACAGCTCTAAGAAACCCAGTTTGTATATAGTGAAAAGTATCCTTTTAGATTTTGCTACTGTTTTACTTGGTGTCCTATTTAAGAAGAAAAATGGCAGAAAAATTTGCCTTTTATCAAGAATAATTAATTGATCCTAATAATTAGTTTGTGATCATTTCTTATATCCTCACAAACACATATTTATTACATTTGCTTCTGCTTTATTATTTAGAAATTCCTTTTTAAAATGTGTGACTAATTTCTAGGAAGTGCTTTGGGCTTTCTGGCATGCATCCTATGTATTAAATTTATTATATTATTTTTTTCTCTTTCATTTTCCTCTGAATTCATATTCGCAATAATTCTAGTAAATATTCTTAGAGGAATCTTTAGGGGCCAGCAGGTTACATAGTGGTTAGAATGCTGCACTCCCACATGGTCGACCACAATTTGAGTCCTGCACCCAAGGGCTTGAGAATCATCCCAGGTGCATGTGTATATCTGCCCAAAGTCCCAGGAGGAGGGGGAAGGGATTATGGTGTGGGCATCCTTCAGAGGGTGACTCACTTTCCCTTTCACTGTCTCTCTCTCTCTCTGGTCAGTGTACATGCCCTATGGTAAAATAAAAATTTAAAAAAACCAACTTTAAATAATTTGGGGATTATGATATATTATCAATTATATTAATCAATGCTTTAGGTGATGAATATAGGATTTATAAGAAGAAAATGAGTAGATATAGGTAAAAATGTGTTGTAAGTTATTAAGCATTCTGTTTATAAAAACTATTATTATTTGATACCATAGTTAATGGTGATATACCATCATTAGTGATTTATAAGAGATTTATTAGTGATATTTCTTAATGATTTATTTGACCAATTATATACAAATATGATTTCTTTTAGAAGCTAAAAAATTACTGAGTAATTTTTTTTTTTAGAGGTTTTTGCTATAGGGCGCGTGCGCTCGCCAGACAAACAGAGACATAGAGACAGAAAGCAAGAAATCACCCCCCATCACCCCCCAGAGGGGATGGTCACGCCGCAATCCCTTCTCCTCCATTCTCCTCTTGGGATCTTGGGCACGCATGCACACGTGCCCGGCGTGAGTTTTAAACCACCGAGTCCGGGACGCAAACCACGGTCGACTACGTGGGAGTCCAGCGACATAGCCATTATGCTAACTGCTGGTTCCCACTGAGTAATTTTTAATTTAATAAAAATCTCAGAGTGACTAACATTATCCATATTATTAAAATTGACACCAAATCCATGGCTACAATAGTCTATGAATACATTGTTAAGAATTTTGCCGGGACTAGCAGGTGGTGTGGTGGTTAAGGCTCTGGATACTCCCACATGGCCAACCAGGGTTCGAGTCCTGAATCTGGTGGCTTGCTTTCTCACTTCTTCTTTCTCTCACTCTCAACCTCTGTTTCTCTCTGGCCAAATTTAAAAATAAATGAATAAATAAAATAAAATAAATAATTATTTAAAAAAAAAGAATTTTACCAAAAGAACTACATTGAAAACTTTAGGTGGGACATTTAAATACTTGGCAGAGTATAAATAACACGGATTCTTATCTGGCTCAAGTTATTTGAAGTCAAAATCATGATTGCCTCAACTATAAAATCAAGAAAATGTACTAAACTAGATTGGAGAAAGAATTAAATTGTATCATATGTTCATAGTAGACATTCATTATATATCATTTCTACTTCTTATCTTAGCTAAATTAAGAATTATATGAATAAACAGGGGTACCTTCTTAACTTTGCTTTGTTCACTATAAGATTATAAACATCATTTGGCTTAAAATTCTCTCCCATGTGGGACCAGAAGTTGATGTAATGGCTATGTTGCTGGATTCCCACGTAGTTGACTGTGGTTCGAGTCCTGGACCCAGTGGCTTAAATTCATGACAAGTGTGTGTGCATGCATGCCCAAGATCATGAGAGGAGAATGGAGGAGAAGGGATTGTGGTGTGGCCATTCCCCTGGGGTTGATTTTTCGCTTTCTGTCTCTCTGTCTTCCTGGCGAATGAATGCATGCACCCTATAGGAAAAAGCTCTCCCCACCAAAAAAATTTATCTCCCATGTTATTAAGTGGCTCAAACTTTCCATCCCAATATGTCTAATTATCATGTTCCTTTTCTACATTCTATGAACATTTTCCACATTTGAGAAAAACAGTGATTAACTTAATTTATATTTTATGATAGAAGACTATGTTCCATACCCTCCATGGGAAGGTTTTTGTCTTTTATTGATTAATTGATTGATTGATTAAAGGTTTTTGCCATAGGGTGCATGTGCTCGCCAGACAGATAGAGAGAGACAGAGACAGAAGGAAAGAGAAATCATCCCCCAGGGAGGATGGCCATGTCATAGGCCCTTCTCTATTCTCCTATCAGGATTTTAGGCATGGATGCACAAGCGCTGGCATGATTTTCAAGCCACGAGGTCCTGGACTTGAACTATAATCGTCCATATGGCAGTCCAGTGCCCTAACCACTACTCAGCCTGCAGGTCCCTGTTTCTTTCAATAGAAAAGATTTTTATTTTATTTTTGATTTTGGTAACTTATTTGTTTATCCGTTCATAGAAAAGAGAGAGACACACACACACAGACAGAGAGAGAGAGAGATGGAGAAATCCTTGACAGTATTTCTTCCCATAGCCTGTCAGGCAGCCATGGTCACTGGTATGCCTGTGGGCTTCCCTGGCAGGTTCAGATTGAACCAGGATTTGAACCAGGCTTTCCCATATGGCTCCGGCTTTGCTCAGGAGTGCCTTACTCTCTGCATCACTGCAATGGACCAAAGAGGCTTTTGTTTCAAAGAGGTTTCTGATACTTAGATCATAAAATGAATTTGCTGACGCTGAGTCAGTAAATTCCTTCCTAGAAGTAGGGTCACACATGGACACACACACACAATTTCTGTAAGTCATGTGTATGTGTAATGATAACAGAAACCAGGCTAGAGAAAAATCAATGTATTCATCTGAAAAAGTTATCAAAGAAGATTTTCCCTGTGTAATATTACTTTACGATTTTTAAACACTTTTTTGATGTCTAATGATAGTTATTTGCAGAAGTTGAATGTATGTAATACGGTGAGTTTGGACATGTGCTTACGTCATGAAACCATCACTACAATCAAGGTCATAGACATGTCTAGTACCTCTAAATGTTTTCTTTCTCTCTAATTTTAAAGGATGTGTTTTATACCTGATGTAGATAAAAATGGAACATCAGACAGGAAGAAATTCTTTTATTTGAGAATATATAAAAAAGCCCTCCAGATCCATCAATTAAAATATGCTTAAATCAATTGCACATTAATCTAATTTAGAGGTATGCTTATTCGCCACTATCTTTTAGAATTTTCACTTCTAACTTCTGTCATAAAGCTGCAATTTTGTCACTTGTGCAGTTCAGTAAAACTGCACAAGTTTCTAAATCAGAGATTGCCTACTTTTGCTTGCAGGTTAAATAGAGGCTATTTTAGAATGTTCAAATTATACAATGGTTATTTCTACTTACAAGGATATTTAAAATTTTTGGCTAACCAAAAATCAGAGACTAGATATAGAATTTACATGAGATCATTATGTGGCTGCTGTCTCAATATTATCGTACACAATCATTTCTAAAATGGTTCTATTCCATTTTAGCACTACTACTTAAATATCCCTACTTCGGATTTCAATGTCAATTAAACATGACTGTATGTGCTTATCATTTTAACATCTAATTAAATTTATACGTTCAAAACTTCATTATTCAATTCTGAGATAAATGAATTAACAAGAAGTTGAACAGTGCCAAAAAAGAAACTAGATGGTATTGGTGGAATTATCAATATAGATGGAAATGCTTATTTGTGCACATACTCAAATCAATACAATCAACATTTTTTTCCCTCATATGCCTTATAGACCCAAAACATTGTGTTTCTCACTTAGAGAAATTGCAGCAGTGGTTCTCAACTGGGGTGCAATTTTATCCCCAACGGTATATTTGGTAATATCTGGAGGCATTTTTGGTTGTCATACTGGATCGGGAGGCGTCACTGCCATCAAATGTACGGTAGAGGATAAGGATGTTGTTTTATATCCTTGAATGTACAGAACTTCACCCACCTCTACCCCAACAAAGAATTATCCAGTCTGAAATGTCAATATTACCAAGATTGAGAACACTGCTTTATATACATTCTATTAGAGCAGATGCTACATATACACAAGTAACTACAATAAAATCAATCATAACTGGTTTCATGTATCATGAGGGATATTCTATTACTTCCTAATTCAATCTTTATACAACCTAAGGTAGACAGTATTATAATTTTATACACATATGAAGAAGTCTAATATATATCAGATAGGAAGTATTAATAATTTCCAATCACTTCGTTCAAGACCAATATTACTCCATATAAAAACTACTGGAATTTCAGCCACATTCTCTAAGTGATAGTAATGTCACACTTATTCTATTTCTCTGGTAACCACATATAAAAAAGATAAGAGTGAGGAATTCACAATCTATGTTTCCAAACAGGGAAAGAATAGGCTCCTAAAATGGATCTGTAAAGGTCACTATCAGACTGGAAAGCAATTAACTTAGTCTGATGAACTTTATTACACATTTCTATAAATATTATCTCATTTAATTTGAGCTCCTACCCTGTGAAATTAGTATGAGACTGCCTGCATTTTATACTGGGAAACCAAACCTAAGTAATATGCTGAAATATCACAGAGCCAATGAATGACACAATGGGTTTATACCCTAAGTCTGTCTGGCTACAAAACAATGCCCTTTTTTAATAAATACCATATGATCTATTTCTATTTTTCTCACGAATGAGATATTTTACTGTTTGGGCCAGTAAAGAATAAAGAATGAGAGTAATAATAATTACATTCTTAAAGTAACAACTATACATATTTTCAAGGACTAGTATATGAATTACAGTCTATGAAGGATAAGTGTCAACATAACTAAAATGTACTACTCATTGGGAATAATTTTAATTAATAGAAAATCATACTCACAATGTCCTAGCCTTCTCAGTGAAAATACAGAGATAGATAGTAGCAGGAGCATTTCTATAGTGTTTTACTCTCTTGACACTTGTCTAATTTTTCATGTTTTAATTATTGTCAATGCACACATACTTTCACGAGGAGAGAAAGAGACAAGAGAATCCCCACTGGGGCATGGTTGTACCATAATCCTTTTTCCTCCATTTATCCATCTCGTCAGGGTTTTTTTTTTCTCTCTTTTTTTTTTTGGTCATCAGATTTTTAGACACACAGGTACACAGACCAGCTTAGTCTTTAAGCTGCAGGTGCTGGGATTCAAATTATGGTTGCTTACGTTCCTGTGTGATCTGGCTTTCTATACACAGCCCTTAACTGCTATTTTATGGGGCTGGCTTCTTTTCATTTTTTGAGAGAGATTTTTGCTATATGGCACAAAGACAGAGAGACAGAGAGATAAAAAGTGAGAAATCACCCCCTAGGAGGGATGGCCATGCTGCAATCCCTTCTTCTCCATTCTCCTCTAAGGATCCTGCTCATGCACATACACGTGCCTGGCAAGTGTTTTAAGCCGCCAGGTCTGGGACTTGAACTTGTACTGCGGTAGACTATGTGGGAGTCCAGTGATATAATCATTACACAATCTGCTGGCCCCCATGGACTGAACTCTCTTGAAATTTTTCTTATGATCACAAGTTGTTTGGGGAAGCTTCAGTCATCCTATTGTGATACTATAGAGAGCAAGGAAGAGAGAAACAGAAAGGACTTCAATTTTATATTTATGGGGAGGAGTAGAAGAGAGAAAAGCTGTTCTGGAAACTCTAAGTAGTTTCATTACATCTTATTAGTCAGAACCATTTCATACAGTCTTTCCTAGATGCAAAGGAGGTGAATTTTTCTTTTCATTCTTTTAAACATCATGTTGGGAAATGTCTTAATTAACCAGTGAAAAGTATCACAGCAAATTTTACATTTAACAACACTGTTTTACATGTTTCATCTTATTTTCTATATTACTAATAAAAATAGTAAGAGAATATTATATAAATACCCTAAATATTAAAGCATTTATTTATAATGATTTATTATTAACATCAGTAATAAATTCTTTTTAGACTTTTAATCTATTCTAAAATCTTCTGTATAATTTTAACACTACTATCAGCTAGATACACTTAAATGTCTATTTATTTATACACTTACTTTTACTTGACAGGTAATTAAAATTATTTATGGAATATAATGCAATATTTTGGTACATTGTTGAGTAATAAAATTAAGCTAATTAACATATCTAGGATATCACTTGCTTAATTTTTATGATGAGAAAATTCAATATGTACTCAGCGATTTCAAAATACATTGTTATTAATTATAGTCCTCATACTGTGTAGTAAATCACCAAAACCTATTTTTACTAACTGAAACTTTTGAACCTTTAGAACAATATCCCACTTTTCTGCATCCTCAAAACCTCCCTAGTCTCTGGTAACCACCATTCTACTCTCTGCTTTTATGAGTTAGACTGTTATATATTCCACATATAAGTGAGATCATTTATTTTTCTGTGCCTAGTTAATTTTACCTAACAATCTCTACCAGGTTAATCTATATTGTTAAAATAACAGGATGGATTTCCTTCTTTTTAATGTTGGATGATATTACATTGTATGTACATAGAGCATTTTTTTGAAGTTTTTTGCCATAGGATGTATGCTTTGCCAGAGAGAGAAAGTGAGAAATCACTCCTAAGGTGGGATGGCCACCATTCCCCTCTTGAGATTTTGGGAATGCAAACACACATGTCTGGAGTGAGTTTCAAGTTACCAGGTCCAGGACTCAAACTCTGGTTTTCTATGTGGGAATCCAGTGCCTTAACCACCACACCACCTGCTGGTTTCTATACAGCATTTTCTTTATTCATTCATCCATTGATGGACACATAGTTTCCTTCCATATCTTCTCTACTGTGAATAACACTACAAAGAATATGTAAGTGCAGCTCAGCTCTATTCCTTTGGATATATACCCAGAAATGGGTTTGCTGGATTTATAGTAATTCTATTTTCAGGGTTTTTAAGAAACACATAGTATTTTTTATAATGCCTGTACTAATTTATATTCTCATAAACAATGTACAAATTCACTCCAGTACCCATCAAAACCCTGCTGTTATTTTTCATAGAAGCAGAAATAGAAAAATTCATCTTGAAATTCACATGGAATTTCAAGGAACACTGCATAGGCAAAATATAGGCAAAATAGAAAAGAAGAACCAAGCTGTAGGATTCATATTTATTGATTTAAAAACACATTGCAAATCAGGAACCAGCTGTTAGCATAATGGCTATGTCGCTGGACTCCCACGTAGTCGACCGTGGTTTGCGTCCCGGACCCGGTGGCTTAAAACTCACGCCGGGCGCATGTGCGTGCGTGCCCAAGATCCCGAGAGGAGAATGGAGGAGAAGGGATTGCAGCGTGACCATCCCCCCCGGGGGGTGATTTCTCGCTTTCTGTCTCTATGTCTCTCTCTGTCTTTTTGGCGAGCGCACGCATCCTATAGTGAAAATCTCAAAAAAAAAAAAAAATCACATTGCAAATCCATGGTAATTAAAACAGTATGGGACCTGCAGGTGGCTTGGTGGTGAGGGCAACTAGATTCCATATGGATGACTGGCTGTTTCAAATTTCACCCCTACAGCTTGGAAAATATAACAAGCATGTGTGCATGTGCGTCTCAAGTCCCAAAAGGAAACAAAAATGGAGGAGATTGTGGCTTGACCATCTCCTATGTGAGGGAGTACTTTCTTATATTCCCTCTATATCTCTCTGTCTGTCTTTAGGGAGTGTACATGCCTTCTGGCATATTAAAAACAAAAGTAAAAACAAAAATAAAATAAAAAAAAAGATAAAATATTCATGGTACAGAAGGAAGAGCCAGAAATAAATCTTCACATATATGCTCAAGAGATCTTTAACAAGGGTATACGACCCTTACACAAGACATTCATTAGAAAGGACAGTATCTTCAACAAATGGTGATGGGGAAACTTTATTTCTGTAGCCAAGAAGATAAAGTTGGGCCCTTAACATAGAGTTAACTCAATAAAATTAACTCGAAATTAACTAAAGATCTAAACATAAGACCTCAACTAATAAAACTTCTACTTAACATGGTTTATTACATTGATTGATTCTTTTTTAAAAATAATTATTTATTCATTTAATTTTATTTGTTATTATTATTAATATTCATTTGACCAGACAGAGATATATAGAGAGAGAAAGGGAAAGTGAGAAAGCAAGCCACCAGATTCGGGACTCAAACTGCAGTCACTCACATGGGAGTGCAGCACCTTAACCAACACAACACCTGCCAGCCCCTACATTGATTGATTTTTCTATGTTAAATCATTTTTGTATTTCATGACTAAACATCCTTGTTCATGGTGTGTGATTGTTTCAATATGATGTTGAATTTGACTTGTCAGTGTTATGTAGAGGATTTTTCCATCAATATTCATCAGAGATATTGGTCAGTAGTGTTCTTTTCATGTCTGTCTGGCTTCAGCATCCAGGTAATGTTGGCCTTGTAGACTTAGAAATATTGCATCGATGTTTATTGCGGCATTATTCACAATTGCTAAGACATGGAAACAACCCAAATGCTCCTGAACAGATGAATGGATTGAAAAACTGGGCACATATACTCTATGGAAACTATTCAGCCATAAAAAAACAACAGAACCCTGGCTTTTGACAGGAAGTGGAAGAATATGGAAGATTTACTGCTGAGTGAAGCAAGCCAGGCTATGAAGGAGAGACATTGTATGTCCCCACTTAGTATATACCAAGGATATACAAACACAGAAAATGAGTGTAAATATAAGGTATAGTGTGTGTGGAAGAGCAGGGCCTAAGGAAGGATATTTAGAAGAAAAATACCAAGACAAAGCATTAATGGGACAAAGAAATCTGGTATTACCGGTTGAAGATATTTTATAGTATTATCAACTGGACTAGGGAGAAATGTCCACATGCTAAAATATTCACTTTGTAAGCTAAACAATGTGTTTGAATGTATAAAAGAAAATGAAATAAATTTTAAAAAGAAAGGAAAACATATTGCCTCATTTTCCATTTTTCAGAAGAATTTCAGGAAATGGTGTTAATATTTCTTCAAATGTTGTGTAGAATTCATCTGGTCCTAGGCTTTTCTTCGTTGAGAGATTTTTGGTTGCTGATTCAATCTTTTTACTTGTATGTGGGTTGTCCAAATTTTCTACTTATTCACATTCAGTCTTGGCAGATTATGTATTTTTAGAAATTTATCTGTTTCTTAAAGGTTATGCAATTGGTTGTCTTACAGTTGTTCATAGTATCCTCTGGTAGTCTTTTTCACTTGTGTAATTTGTTGTAATATTCCGTGTTCTTTTCTGATTTTAGTTGAATGTTCTTTTTCTTTTTAAAAATTGATTAATTTAACTGAGTATTTTGTCAAATTTGTTGATTTTTTTTAAAAAAATAGAGTTTTCTTGATTATTAAATTATTTTTGCATTCACGATTTTACATATTTCTGCTTTAATATTTATTTCCTTCTTTCTGCTCGTATTGGGCTTAATTTTTTTTCTAATTTCTTAAGGTTAGGTTGTTCATTTGAGGTCTTTCTTTTCTTTAATATGTGCATGACCAACTGCAAAATTCTCTCTCAGTACGATTTTCATTATGTTTCATAAGTTTTGATAGGTTGTATTTGATTATGTTTTGTCTCAAGGTATTTTCTCATTACTTTTGTGACTTTCTCTGACACATTCATTGTTTGAGAGTTAATTTATACATAATTTTGGAATTTGGATTTTTCTGTTGTTATAGATTTCTAGTTTTATTCCATTGTGATCAGGAAGGTTGTATAACTTTAATCTTCCTGTATTTGTTAAGAATTTTTTTTTTGAGAGTTTTTTTTCTATATGGTGCATGACTTGCCAGAAAGAGAGAGACGGAGAGACAGAAAGTAAGAAATCACTCTCCCAGGGGGAATGGCCATCCCACAATCTCTTCTCCTCCATTCTCCTCTCGGGATCTTGGGCACGCATGCACACACGCCCGGTTTGAGTTTAAGCCTCCAGGTCCGGGACTTGAATCGTGGTCGACTAATTTGGAGTCCAGTGACAGCCATTACACCAACTGCTGTTCCCAAGAATTGTTCTGTTTTCTAACCTGTAGTCTACCCAGAAGAATATCCCTTTTACACTTGAAAATAATGTATATTTTGCTGTCGTTGAGTGAAGTGTTCTATGAACATCTGTTACATTCAATCTATCTGGAGTGCTGTTCAGTTCTTCTATTTTCTTCTAATTGTTTTATTCATTGCAAAATTCAAAGTAGAATTTTGAAGTTTTCTATTATTATTGTGTTGTATCCATTTCTTACATCAAGTTTTTCAATGTTTGCCTCAATATTTAAGAGCTTTAAGTTTCAGTACATGAATATTTATAATTGTTACTTCTTAGCTATTGACATTTTTATCATTATAAATTTTCTTATCTCTTGTAGCTTTTGATTTAATATCTATGTTTGTCTAATATTAGATTAATCACTCCTGCTTTCTTCTGGCTACCATTTACAAGGAATGTCTTTTTCTATCCTTTACTTTCAGCTTGTGTGTGTACTTAGATCTGCAGTGAGTCTCTTATTGACAGTTTAAAGTTGGATCTTATTTTTAAATCCATTTAGATTATGACTTTTCATTGGTTAATTCATTTTATTTATAATAAGTTGTTGGATAATTCATGATATAGTTTTCTATGCAAAAATGTGTCATGACTTTCTGGACAACCTGATATATAAAATAATTACTGGTAAGAAAAGACTTGCTCCTTCTGCTTTTAATATTGTTTTCTGTTTTCACTATAGGTTTTGCACCCTTTGTTTCCTATTATTTCCTTTATTTAATTTCATTAATTTTTCCACATGACATGCTTCGATTTCCTTCTCATTTCTTTTTTAATGTGCTCCATACATATTTTTGTAGTTATCATGGTAATTATATAAAATACTTGAAATGTATCATATTCTGTTTTAAAAATATTTGCCATAGAATATATATACTCACCAGAGAGAGACATTGAGACATAATGAGAAGGAAAAGTACTAGCGGGATGTAGTCAACACCACAATCTTTTTTTATCCATGTCTTCATCTCAATGAGATTTGTGGCACACATGCACATGCACCCCGTAAGTTTTTCAAACCACTGGCACCAGGATCAAACCATCATTGGCCATGTGGAATCCAGTTCCTTTGACCACTATCTTATAGGGTTGGCCCTTTTTGATTCTTAGACTTTGTATGTCTTTGTTGTTATTCTCATTTTTTATGTATAAAATTTCCCTGATCTCATCTACTTATCTACATGTGTTCCCTTTCAGCTCATTGAGCATATTTATGACAGCTATTTGAAATTATTTTTCAGGCAGCTTATAGGTATACATTTTTTTAGGATTGGTTTCTGGAATTTTATTTCATTCTCTAATTGTGAAATATTTTCTGTTTCATTGTGTGCTTATAATTTGGAAGAGGGTGCTGAGATTTAAGAATTGACTTGAGAATTTAAGATTGAAGAAAATATTACTTCTCCCTATCTTTACATACTGGCTTCATTGCAGAAGAAGACTTTTCACTAATCAGTTGGGATAAAAGTTTTAAAACTTCTTAAAACCTCTGATCTCTTTCTCCCTTTGACATTCACCTGCAGAATTGCAGCTCTCATTTATTTCTTAGTGTGTTTTTAGAAGATTCCACACTCTGACACTGATTTATCCCTCCTCTGGTCTAGAACAGACAGAAACCATTCTTTCAGACAACTTCTAGACAATGTAGGCCTTTGGACACATGACTCACTATTTTGTTTCTATCCTAAAGAAAAAGCCTAATTTTCTCTTAGTTGTTCTATGCTACATCATGTAGAGTAGTGGCATGGATTGGTACCAAATGCCATGAATTTTCCTAAACTCTTTTTGATATCTTTCTTTGTTTTAGAATGGTCTGGGAGCTGTAACTTTTCAACTGGTCTGCAGAGTTCTCACAGAGATTTTCTAGTACATATATCCTTGTTAGCTTGGTCTCTCTCAAGGAAGGACAGCCTGTAATTTTTTAATCAACCACTTGCTAATGTACTTAGATAACGAAGCTCATGTATAACCCTTGCTCACTTTGAGTCTCCCTAATTACACAACTGTTTCCCC
Source organism: Tupaia belangeri chinensis (assembly GCF_000334495.1). NCBI lineage: Eukaryota > Metazoa > Chordata > Mammalia > Scandentia > Tupaiidae > Tupaia > Tupaia belangeri. The sequence continues at coordinate 1,548,375 of NW_006159952.1, forward strand.
TGAGATTCAATAGCTGATGGTGGTTTTCACTTAGTATTACATTTCAGAATCAGTCCATGCAAGGCCATTGACTCTTGATTCAAGAACCAAGAAGGACCTGTCTTTAGTATTACAATTGTATGATAGGAATTCCAGACCCTCCCCCTTCATCCCTTCCCACATTTAATTCTTAAAAAGGACTTAATGGAAACAACAGCTGGCAATAATGGTTATGTCTCTGGACTCCCATGTAGTCGTCCACAGCTCAAGTATTAGGCCTGGTGGCTTAAACTCACGCCACGCACATGGATGTGCATGCTCAAGACCCCAAGAGGAGAATGGAGGAGAAAGGATTGTGGCATGGCCATCTCCCATGGGTGGGGGTGACTTCTTGCTTTCTGTCTATCTCTCTATAGCAAAAATCTCTTAAAAAATAAAAAATGAAAAAAGACCTAATAAGAATTTTCTATAGTGTGTTATCCATCTGAAACACAAGTCTCAGAATTAAATGAAACAATTCAGAAGAGGTCTTACTAATGTGCTAGACTACAAAACTGTTAGCTCACTAATCACTGAAAGTCCTTCTAAAAAGGCATCCTTGCTGGCATGGTGGTTAACAGAAACAAACGTGAATGAACTTTCTCCTAATGTGAAAATAGTCTAAGGGTTAATGACTTGGAAAAACATTACTCAGTTGAAGATCATGTTGTTCTAGATTACCTCTCACTAGGAAATACTAATTGTTTCATTATTTACCTTCTTATGAATCTAATGGACAGAATAGGACACAATACTTTTCTCCTCTGGTCTATGACAACAAAGACTCAGAAGACCCTCCAGAAAATTAAGAGAAGATAACAACAGAAGTGCAGAGATAGGAAAGTGACGTGAAAGCTTAGAATGATAGAACCAAAAGATTATATCTACAAATACAACTAAAAGAAGAAAAAAGAGAAATTCAGGGGAAAACCTTTTTGGGAATCTTTGTTTGACTCACCAAATCACATTCTATGGCTAATTAAAAGCAGTAATAAGTTAGTTTGCATGATTTTGTGATTTTTTTCATCTATAACTACTACTGCCACTTTTGGTATATTCATAGGATTTCTGAGAGTCATTGTGTCAGAAGTGAATAATGGTACAACATTCCCTCTTCTCTGCTTCTTCTCAGCATTGTAAAGATTCTCCATATGAAAGGCACATCAGGCCATTGCTCCAAGTGGTAGTCGTACTGAGCTCATGATAATAAAGGAAAGAATACTTACTTTTTAGACATAACTAGAGGAAGGCAGACATCAAATATTCTGAGAAAATATAGGTATAATATAACTGATGATCACAGACTCTAAATTTTAAGTAATATTAAAACATTAACATAAGAGTACATTTTAATCTTAAAGAGAAAACATCTTTAAAATAACAAAGCATTGATGGCATGGAATGTGAAGATGTGGAAGTAAGATGTATATTCTCTAGCAAAGGGCTGTTGAAATATTATCAGTTAAGAAAGAGGCTATTATCAGTTGAACACTATCAATGATACTTACTGGAGATAGTAAGAGTAGTATCAAAGCTCTCTCTACAAGAAGTAACAAACAACAAGCAAAAGCAGGACATGTGATCTAGCTTCTTGAGGGGAAAAGAAAAAAAATAAACGCAGTGGGGGATGCTTTTTAAAAATTGTGAATGCTATTTTTTTTTTCATGGTCAATTTTAAAATTACATTTCTTGCATTTGAAGTACTCTTTGACGATATCCTGGGCCTGAAATTCTTTAACGTAGTCCTTAACTACAAACCTGCAATGAACCACTTTACAGGGTTTTCCTTCTCCATCTCTTTTATGGAGACCTAATCGTTCCCTAGTTTCTTGTTGTCATCAACTTTAATTAGGTTGATTAGGTGTTCAGCACAAAGGACTTCCACCAACTTGACATACATATGTTCAGCACAGTTGGATAAAGGCATAGATGAGATTGGCCCTTGTCTAAGGCTTTGGAGAATTTATAAATTCCACGTGCTAGGCCATTGTGAATGAGGGTGGTCTTCAACACCTCTTTTAAAGCAGTATTAATGTCCATTACACCTCAAGGAGCAATGCTGTCCTGGCTGTGGTGGTGGGTTACTGATGAAGCCAAATCTTGAATGCAGTGGCAGAGAGAGAGCAAGAATACCTTTTTAAATATTTTAGAAATAATTTTTATTTTATTTATTATTATTACGTGCACATGTGATAGAATCTCAGCATACACATGCATGTGCACGTGCGCACACACACACACACACACACACACACACAGACACAGAGAGAGAGAGAGAAAGAGAGAGAGAGAGAGAAAGTGAGAAAGCAAGCCACCAGGTCTGGGACTCAAACTACTATTGTCCATTTGTCCATGTGAGAGTCTAGCACCTCAACCACCATGCCAGCAAGGATGCCTTTTTAGAAGGACTTTCAGTGATTAGTGAGCTAACAGTTTTGTAGTCTAGCACATTAGTAAGACCTCTTCTGAATTGTTTCATTTAATTCTGAGACTTGTGTTTCAGATGGATAACACACTATAGAAAATTCTTATTAGGTCGTTTTTCATTTTTTATTTTTTAAGAGATTTTTGCTATAGAGAGATAGACAGAAAGCAAGAAGTCACCCCCACCCATGGGAGATGGCCATGCCACAATCCTTTCTCCTCCATTCTCCTCTTGGGGTCTTGAGCATGCACATCCATGTGCGTGGCGTGAGTTTAAGCCACCAGGCCTAATACTTGAACTGTGGACGACTACATGGGAGTCCAGAGACATAACCATTATTGCCAGCTGTTGTTTCCATTAAGTCCTTTTTAAGAATTAAATGTGGGAAGGGATGAAGGGGGAGGGTCTGGAATTCCTATCATACAATTGTAATACTAAAGACAGAAACCATGTTAACTGAAACAAACATGAATGAACTTTCTCCTAATGTGAAAATAGTCTAAGGGTTAATGACTTGGAAAAACATTACTCAGTTGAAGATCATGTTGTTCTAGATTACCTCTCACTAGGAAATACTAATTGTTTCATTATTTACCTTCTTATGAATCTAATGGACAGAATAGGACACAATACTTTTCTCCTCTGGTCTATGACAACAAAGACTCAGAAGACCCTCCAGAAAATTAAGAGAAGATAACAACAGAAGTGCAGAGATAGGAAAGTGATGTGAAAGCTTAGAATGATAGAACCAAAAGATTATATCTACAAATACAACTAAAAGAAGAAAAAAGAGAAATTCAGGGGAAAAAAATAGCTCCTAAAATTTAGATACTGAGCCCCGCGCCTAGGCTGCGACTGGTGGCGGGTCCTGCGCGGGCCTCCCCGGGCCCTGCGCGGCCTCCTCAGGTCCCGCACCAAGGCGGCAGCGGGAGCACCTCCCCACCTCCCCCCCTCTCCGGA
>NW_006159952.1:1551950-1555781 GCF_000334495.1 Tupaia belangeri chinensis
TGCGGAACTGCACGAGACCCACCCTTGACCCACCCTTGAATGGAATCTATGTTCCCTATTGTTAAAAACTTTGGACTCATGGCCCCTCTCCCTTTACTCCTAGGTATCGCATTTTCAATGACCCCTCTGGAAGACAACTGTATATAGCAGAGATAGTGTAAACGGGAGGGGGAAAAGGGCTGAGGGTCAAACATAGGATAAAATACATATGTATGAAAGTAGAAATGGAATATTATTGGTGGATAACATGCTTGATTAAGACACTATGCAGTGTATCCTAGATGGTAAACTACATTTAGTGTGTTATGATGATGCTCAGGGAATGAGTGTTAGGTAATATAATAAAAAACAAAAAAGTTGCAGGAGAAAAAAAAATGCACATTTGATGACTGCAGCGAGCTATATGGGCACAGCTGGGTACTACTTTATAGTATGTTCATTCTACTCACGGGTTTATGCCTAGGGTCAGATTGAAGTACATGTATAGGTATGTGTCAGCTGTGCTAGCTATTGGATATATTTAGACTAATTAAGCTCATAGGCAGAACAATTGAATGGGGGGGGAACGGAAGGCATGGAGGGCAACCATGGATGCCAGGGACAATGGAGGAGGAAGATGGGACATAGCAGAGGGTGGGGGATGGGGAATCAGGGATGGCAAGACAAAGGGCAAGGTATGCAGGATGTAAGAATTGGAAAATTATTTGCTGAGAACATGTATGTTGATGTGTTTGATTGAACCAATGCACAGTGTATTTTGGATGGAAAATTCATTTGTGTGTTGCGATGGTGTATAGTGAATTAATAAAAAAAATTTAGACACTGAAACCTAATTTTGAAAATATTGCCTCTGAATGTAAAGAATAAAAGGTTATAAATTGATATTTTAATGTTACATTTATAAAACTTGTGTTGTTACAAAAATTATATTTTTGTAATCAAGCTTAAGAGTAACAATGTTTATATTAGAATTTAGTTAACTTTTGCTTAATTCATTGTTCTAGTTAAATTCTTGTCACTAGTTTTATTGACATATATTTTACTTCTCATGTTTTGACTTTAGATGTCTGAAAATTATTATGTGTGCTCTATCAAAATATGTATTTTAGATATTTAAAAATACAATGATTCTGTAACAATTGGAAATTTATTCTCAATTCTATGAAATCAATAGAGAGATAGCTCTAAACTTTGTAGAATTATATAGGAAAGAGACTAGAAGTGGTGTATATTTCTATGAGTGTGTGCACACTTTTTATTTCGTCTATCAGTAGTTACCCAGTTTCACTTTGATTTTTTTCTTTTTCATGTTGAAACACAGCTCAAAGCACCAAACCCATTCTCCAGTGATCTGGACAAAAGTAGGTTAGTAGTGTGGGTTGCTAGGAGACCAATGTCAGCGTCATCTATGACCTTGTAGGATGTAAAAAATAAGTATAGATTTATCGAGCTTCGTGGCACATTGTCTAAGTCCTCTGCTCTGGCTGCCTTATTTTATTTCTGTCTGTCTCAGTGTTTTCCTCTTTCTCTTTTCTCTCCTGTACTCTCACACAAATGCGAACACACAGGCCCATCCAACTCCCTTTCTTGGTACTCCCTAATTCCTCAAAGTTATTACTTTGCTGCATTTAACCACACCATTGTCTCTTAGCTAACAAGGCACCCTAACCGCAGTGTCAGCAAATCCTGATCCTTTTAAAAGGCTGGTTTTTCATACCATGGCTGTAAGAAATATAGAAATCAGTTCTACTGGGAACAACATTATGAAAAATGTATAAACATCACAAAGTAATTTTGCTGTCACATTCAAAATGTTTTCTCAAAGTTGCATCCACAGTTTTCACAGTTGAGGTGGTTTAGGTTAAATAATCTCATGCAGGAGAGAACTCTAACATCCTTGTCATCTTTTTGGCATATCTTTTTCTGAAATTGTTTACAATATGAATTTCATGCTGAAGAAAGTACCAACAAAGAAAGTTAAGGTACAGAAAAACTTCACATCCCAAATCATTGCTTCATTTTTTTTATATTTATAGATTTGCTTTGTCTCAGATTGAAATTACATTGCAAATAAATGGTCGATGTGCATGTTAGTGAGTGTGTTAATGTGCACGGTATATATGGGGAGGAGTGTAGGAGTCGTTTCTCCACATCTAGGAGACATTGAAAGATGCATAAGAATGCAGCCTCCCAGTCCATGTGTAGCAAAAGCTTCTCTAAATTAGACTGTCTAGACTTAGAATAGTTTAATTATTAAAAAAGAAAAAAAAAACTAAAATACATGTGGGTATATAGATATATTTGGACCTACAATACAAATATTTAAACTTTTGTTAACTAATTTTTAAAAAGATTTATTATTTATTTACTTAAGAGGTTTTTACCTCAGGGTGTGTTAACCCGCCAGAGAAAAAGAGAGACAGAGACAGTGAGAGGGAAAATGAGAAATTACAGATGGCCACACCACAATCTCTTCTCCTTCATTCTTATCCCAGGATCTTGCACACACTTGCATATACACCCAGTGTGATTTTTAAGCCACTGAGTCTGAGACTTGAACCGTAGTCGGCCATGTGGGAGTCCAGCAATGTAACCGCTACACCATCTGTTGGCTCCCAAAATTATTTATTTAATTTTTTAACATTGTTATTATGAATATTTAAATTTGCTATGGGGAATTTATGCTCACCAGAAAGACACAGAGAGAGAGAGGTGAAGTGAGAAAGCAAGCTGCCACTCTAGGACTCTAACCATGATTTGCCATGTGGGAATCAATCACCTTAACCACCACATCACCTGCTGGCTTGGTTAATTAATTTTTTTAAACTAAAATGTTTAATTCCTCTCAAGGTACAGAGAGAGAAAGAAAGAGAGAGATAGAGAGAGAGAGAGAAAGAGAGAGAGAGCAGAGAGAGAGAGAGAGCAGAGAGAGAGATACTCCCAAACAGAATCTTCTCTCTGCAATCCACTCCAGTCTCAACCGGCTTGGATCTTGGGTGTATAATACTCAGCCTCATTGTACAAAAGGGCCTCAGCGTATAAAGCTGGGACCAAAACCAAATGAACACTATCATCAAAATGCAGCCAGGTTATTTCAAATCATCATAAACTTGTCTGTCAGAGAAGATAGTTCTTGTGATTATATTGCATAAAAAGAATTTTGTGCAAAAACAGACTGGGTAGTGGATTTTAAACATCTCATATTTTTCATTTGCAGTACATCTTAAAATAATAATTCATGATCAATAAAACAGAAAATAATTATTGAAGTTGTTATATGTAGTTACAGAACTTCTGAAAAAGAAAATATAATCCATCAGATTCCTAAAACTTGAGAGGGCTAAAAGATGCTCATAGAGAATTAACTTTATTGTACAAGTACATAAGATAATCCTTGAAAAATGTATCAGTCTCATTTTTTTTCTATGCTCAAGGCGTTAATTATGTCTACAATTATGAACATACTATTGGGGCAGTGAAGTTGTGCTGTTCATTATAAACACACTGATTTTTCAAGAATTTGGCAAGCAGTAGCTGGAGATTTATGAGAAAAATGGATACTTTAAGAATGGTGAGTTCTGAAGCTCAAAATTTTATAAGGTATAAAATAAAATTAATATGAGGGAAGCAAGAAGGAATTTGCTAAAAAGGCATAAGAATCAGATTTTGCAGTTTTTTAATTAAATTTTTTGTTTTCAGTATCGTCATTTAGTTGTTTCTTGTGAAATACATGCATCAGAAAAGGGTCTCTAGGACCACTCCAGAATTCTGATAGTAAATTCTAGAGCAAGAAAAGCAAGTTACGTGATCAGGCATTGAAGTGAATAAGGT
>NW_006159952.1:1555805-1566053 GCF_000334495.1 Tupaia belangeri chinensis
AGGGAAAGATAAGATTCAAGGAGTGGGTAAAACATCTGTAGCAAGTTTTTGCCAAGTAATCTCAGTATCTTTCAGACTATATTTGCTTCTCTTTCATGAGTCATTGGTGAAGGAAATACAAGTTATGTTTCTTTTTTAATTATTATTATTATTATTATTTTGGGCAGGGGGCACACGTGTTTACCAGAAAGAGAAATGGAGAAAGAAAGAGGGAGAAGATAGCCCCAGTGGAGTATAGTCACACTGCAATCCATTTTCCTCCATTTTTCCACCCTGTTGAGATTTGGAACACACATGCACATTCACCTGGTGTGTGTTTCAGGCCACAGAGATTTAAACCATGCAGTCGACCACGTGAGATCTCATTCTCTTCAACACCAGGCCATGTGACTGGCCCCAGGTTATATTTCAACATGAAATCAATATAGTATAAAAATAAATACCACATGAGATAAACACAAATTAAATTTTTGTGTAGAAATTACACATACATTTGATATTTCATCTATTCATTAACCAAGAGAGCACTGAAGGTCTAGTATGTGTTAAACTGGTTTACATCTGACATCTGAGTGTAATGGGGGAGAGAAGTGTGTAAAAAGCTAATTACAATGCAAAGCAACAAAAAGTGCTAACAAATGTAGGAAAGATTGCTGTGGTGGCAGGGTGGATCTGCTCATAATTGGCATATACATTATTATTATAGTGGTCCCAAGACATGTTTGTGATCTTCCATAGAAACTAATGTGGTACGTGGGATTTTGCACATTGTAAAACTCTGCCTATGGTGATTAGGTTCTAGTGACTAGTTCATTTTATAAAAAGAAACCTGAGAAAATGATCCTAGACTTGTATTTTCAAAAATAAAAAATAAAAAGTGCTCCAAAAACATTTTATTGCACCCCTTCCATATTTCATTTATGGAAGTTTCAACATGATTAGAATAATAATAAAATTTACCTTGTGACCCATTGCCAGGTATATTTTAGAATGGAGCACTGACACGTATGCATGTGAGGTCAGTAAGAGGTAATATCAAGAAAAAGAAACCGATAGACTCAAAGTTACATCGACAAGAAGCACCTGTAATCACTAGGATAGCAAAACGCTATTTCACTCTGAATACACATTATTTACACATTAATTCAGTCAGTACTAGAGGTCTCAAGAGTATGCGAAACATGAAGTATGACTGTTGTGTTTCGGATTTTATCTCTCTAATGTGCAAGCTAAGTTAAAATGATGTAAATCATGATTTAACGTCAGTTTTGTTTTCTCTGTAAAGAATTTTTTGGGAATAGTACTAGGTTACTATAGTTGCAGAGTTAAATGGATAATTTTCTCCCATTAATATATATTCTCCAAAAAATAAGAATATACATATATATACACACACACATACACATACACACACATTTAAATATATATATGTGTGTATATATATATATATATATATGTATATATACACACACACACACACATGCACACACACACATACTCCAGCAACTAACCATTTAAATATATTTTTCCAACAGAGATGTATCTGGTATCATGAAATTTGCTCTCTTGAGAGTGTTTTCTCTGTAGAAAATGATACATAAAAGTGAAACCTGAGAGAAATAGTCCCTCCGTTCATCCCCTTTATTTCCTAGGTAGAGCTTTAGAATCAGAACACATAAAGTACACTAGGAAGAAATGTATGTGATTAACACATTTTCCCATCATTCTCTGCTCTAGCCCTTACTTAATACTTTGCAATTATGCACAATTTTTGTACTTCTCTGGAAAGGCGTAAAAAATCTATAGGATCAAAAAAATGGACATTGAAATGAAGCTTCAGAATTTTTCTGACAAAGTAACAGAGTATTTTTGTAAAAGTATAAGGTCTAGGAAGTATTTTCTTTTTTTTTTTTTTGTGTTGTTCAAGGGACTTACTAATTCATAAACTAATACTTAGAAAATTGAGGTAGGATGGTACATTAGGCATGCTTAGTAAGTGGGAAAGTACAATTTAAGGCAGTGAAAGGAAGTGACCAGTGTATAAAGAGAATATTTCCCAGTTTTGTACAGTTCTTTCTTGCTGAATTAGCAGACTCATGACTATTATCTCCTGTGACTTCCTGATTGGTCTCTAGGTATGTCAACCCTTGGAAAGGCTGATGGTCCTGCAATCTCAGAGCTAAAGTGGGTCTTGTATATAATTGAAATGTTTAAGGATGTTTTAAATGGCTGCCTTCAAGCCCACAGGGAAAGCATACCAAGTATAGGCACAATGTAGGATAGCCCCAGTGGTCTGGTTACTAAAACAAAGGACATTGAAGAAAGTTAGTTATCAGAGACCTTGAAAGCTTTGTACAACATTGCATTATGTACAACAACCATTTTAGCCTTAAAATTGCAGGATTAAGCAACCCTGGAAGGTTTAAGAAACTAAAAAAAAAACCCAAGGTAACAAGCAGAAACTCACAAGGGCCTCTTTGGGTGCCCTATTGGTTCTGCTAATTCAACGAGGGATAATTGCAGAAAGTTACCGGATACATTTAAAACTCCCTAAAGCACGAGGTTTCTATCAAATACTGGCCTATGGCAGAGGGTCTACAAAAACTCTTTAAGATTGTACTGCAAAATGAGCTTTAGAGTTTTAACCCTCAAAGTGCTTATATGTAGCACCTTTGATTCTCCAAAGGGGAAAAATGATTTTACTTCTAAACCAAGTAGTTTTCGCCTGTAACAAATATACAAGGGATGATTTTGTTTTGCTTGTACTAGTCCAAATAAATGACAATTTTGCCACATAAAGATGCTTTGGAACACTATCAGCTGTGATTTTTATTAACAGATTCTGAAAATTAAAAATCAAGTGGTGGGGGGCTAGCAGTTGGTGGGTGGTTAAAGTGGACTCCCACATGATTGACATCAGAATCTTGAATTAGTGACTTGAAAAATCATGCCAGGCACTATTTAAATATATATATGTGTGTATATATATATATATATGTATATACACACACACACACACACATGCACACACACACATACTCCAGCAACTAACCATTTAAATATATTTTTCCGACAGAGATGTATCTGGTATCATGAAATTTGCTCTCTTGAGAGTGTTTTCTCTGTAGAAAATGATACATAAAAGTGAAACCTGAGAGAAATAGTCCCTCCGTTCATCCCCTTTATTTCCTAGGTAGAGCTTTAGAATCAGAACACATAAAGTACACTAGGAAGAAATGTATGTGATTAACACATTTTCCCATCATTCTCTGCTCTAGCCCTTACTTAATACTTTGCAATTATGCACAATTTTTGTACTTCTCTGGAAAGGCGTAAAAAATCTATAGGATCAAAAAAATGGACATTGAAATGAAGCTTCAGAATTTTTCTGACAAAGTAACAGAGTATTTTTGTAAAAGTATAAGGTCTAGGAAGTATTTTCTTTTTTTTTTTTTTGTGTTGTTCAAGGGACTTACTAATTCATAAACTAATACTTAGAAAATTGAGGTAGGATGGTACATTAGGCATGCTTAGTAAGTGGGAAAGTACAATTTAAGGCAGTGAAAGGAAGTGACCAGTGTATAAAGAGAATATTTCCCAGTTTTGTACAGTTCTTTCTTGCTGAATTAGCAGACTCATGACTATTATCTCCTGTGACTTCCTGATTGGTCTCTAGGTATGTCAACCCTTGGAAAGGCTGATGGTCCTGCAATCTCAGAGCTAAAGTGGGTCTTGTATATAATTGAAATGTTTAAGGATGTTTTAAATGGCTGCCTTCAAGCCCACAGGGAAAGCATACCAAGTATAGGCACAATGTAGGATAGCCCCAGTGGTCTGGTTACTAAAACAAAGGACATTGAAGAAAGTTAGTTATCAGAGACCTTGAAAGCTTTGTACAACATTGCATTATGTACAACAACCATTTTAGCCTTAAAATTGCAGGATTAAGCAACCCTGGAAGGTTTAAGAAACTAAAAAAAAACCCCAAGGTAACAAGCAGAAACTCACAAGGGCCTCTTTGGGTGCCCTATTGGTTCTGCTAATTCAACGAGGGATAATTGCAGAAAGTTACCGGATACATTTAAAACTCCCTAAAGCACGAGGTTTCTATCAAATACTGGCCTATGGCAGAGGGTCTACAAAAACTCTTTAAGATTGTACTGCAAAATGAGCTTTAGAGTTTTAACCCTCAAAGTGCTTATATGTAGCACCTTTGATTCTCCAAAGGGGAAAAATGATTTTACTTCTAAACCAAGTAGTTTTCGCCTGTAACAAATATACAAGGGATGATTTTGTTTTGCTTGTACTAGTCCAAATAAATGACAATTTTGCCACATAAAGATGCTTTGGAACACTATCAGCTGTGATTTTTATTAACAGATTCTGAAAATTAAAAATCAAGTGGTGGGGGGCTAGCAGTTGGTGGGTGGTTAAAGTGGACTCCCACATGATTGACATCAGAATCTTGAATTAGTGACTTGAAAAATCACGCCAGGCACTTGTACGTGCATGCCCAAAATCCCCAGAGGAGAATGGAGAAGGGATTGTGGTGTGGCCGTCTCCACCAGGGGGTGATTTCTCACTTTCCCTCTTTTTCTTTCTCTGTCATTTACTTGAGCTTGTAGTTGGAACATACTTTAGTTATATAAGCAGGTTTTCCCCTTCTGAATTTGCAAAAAAAAATCTTTGTTAGGCCTGATTGTTATTTGTTTCCTTTTGATTGTTAGGAATGGGTGAAGTGCTAATATTTATCATCACCTCTGTCTTCTGAGCTCTAATTACTCTAACTATATTGAGAAGAACTGCAAAAAGTGAGATAAGAATTGAAATATAATACTTCTTAATATAATTATTGCTATGGAAGGTGAAGTAGTTTGGATTTTGAGAACAGAGTGAGAATTCTTATACCTTATAAGTAGAGGAAGCTAGATACCATATGGCCAGCCAGGTTTCAAGTCCAGGCCTCTGTAGCTTTAAAAGTATACTAGGTGCTCTTGGATGCCCAGAATCCTGACAGAATGAAGAATTGGAGGAAAAAAAGATTGTGTCACAGCCAGGTCATGTTGCGGGGAGGGGGCATTCTCTCTCTCTCTCTCTTTCTCTCTCTCTCTCATGCATGTACGTTCATCTTTTGGCATTAAAAAAAGGAAAGAAAAAGACATTCTTCATTAAAAAGATAACATATTAAAATACAATTGTCAAAAAGAGTAAAAAATAAATAGAAAATTTGACTCATAGACACTGAGGTGTATTTCGAAATAAATGAAAACAAAAAAATAATTCAAGAAGAAAAACTCAGATGCATTAATCTGAAATTTTAGCCTTTCAAATGTAAAGGGAAAAAATTTAAATCTCTGCAAGAAGTCAGGCTATCTAAACAGACAAAAGTCTTAGACTGGTATCATACTTCTAAGAGTAGACTAAATTCCAGAAATTAATGAAGCAGGGAAAATGCTCAGACTTTGGCACAGGTATTCATAAACTACATCATACATGAAGACCAAAAAATCATATTTTATAGATAGATCCGTACACATCTCTCAAACTTTATTTAGTATCATGGTCCAGAAAAATTAAAAGAGAAACTTAACAAAAAGGAAACAGCAAAAGTAAACCACAATTTTACTTGAAAACAAATCCCAGAAAAACAGTAGTGTAACGGACATAGATTTTCATTTGTCCAGTTTTAGCCAGGAAATAAGAATTTTTAGAAGATGTCATTTTGAATCTATGGAAGAAAACCTACTGAGATTTAGAAACTCTTAATAATAAGACAAAATTATAGTTCTCTTCTATCCAGAAGGAAATAAAAAAAAGTAATTGAGTCTTCCTGGAAAAGAAACACAAGAATGCTCAGATTCAAATGTGAAGCAAACTAAAATGTGACATGGGATGAGATGCGAAGAAAACGTATTTGATCTTAATACTTATTAGATTCTGTGTTAAGTGGTATAGATTTATGAGCATAATTACGCCTTAGTTTCTGACTCCACTCATTCTAGTAGATTCTTTAGACAACATTTATAGCATCAAAATGTAAATGACTAATACTTTTCAAAATACTTTAGAAAAATTTAAAAAGATTTAATGTGCCCTATCTTAAACTCAGATAAGATAAAAGTTAGAGTTCACAGATTTTTAGAGAAGAGAAACAGTAACAGAAAAGTTACATGCCATTTCCTTAATGTACTAGGAAATCAACATGCACTAAATAAGTTTTTTAGTTCAAAAATAGAGACTATGTCTTCTCATTAAAATTATGAGACTAACTACTGACAGAATACAAATAATAATATAATAAATATTATGTTTATTTGGAGTAGATGAATAAAACAAAAATTGAAGCTATTCAAGTAAGATAGTCATAGATGGAAATAAGGAGATTTGAAAGGTAACAGTTGATAACAGTTAGAAATGGTATTTCTTGGGACCAGCAGAGTGAGAATTCTTATACCTTATAAGTAGAGGAAGCTAGATACCATATGGCCAGCCAGGTTTCAAGTCCAGGCCTCTGTAGCTTTAAAAGTATACTAGGTGCTCTTGGATGCCCAGAATCCTGACAGAATGAAGAATTGGAGGAAAAAAAGATTGTGTCACGGCCAGGTCATGTTGGGGGGAGGGGGCATTCTCTCTCTCTCTCTCTTTCTCTCTCTCTCTCATGCATGTACGTTCATCTTTTGGCATTAAAAAAAGGAAAGAAAAAGACATTCTTCATTAAAAAGATAACATATTAAAATACAATTGTCAAAAAGAGTAAAAAATAAATAGAAAATTTGACTCATAGACACTGAGGTGTATTTCGAAATAAATGAAAACAAAAAAATAATTCAAGAAGAAAAACTCAGATGCATTAATCTGAAATTTTAGCCTTTCAAATGTAAAGGGAAAAAATTTAAATCTCTGCAAGAAGAAGTCAGGCTATCTAAACAGACAAAAGTCTTAGACTGGTATCATACTTCTAAGAGTAGACTAAATTCCAGAAATTAATGAAGCAGGGAAAATGCTCAGACTTTGCCCCAAGTATTCATAAACTACATCATACATGAAGACCAAAAAATCATATTTTATAGATAGATCCTTACACATCTCTCAAACTTTATTTAGTATCATGGTCCAGAAAAATTAAAAGAGAAACTTAACAAAAAGGAAACAGCAAAAGTAAACCACAATTTTACTTGAAAACAAATCCCAGAAAAACAGTAGTGTAACGGACATAGATTTTCATTTGTCCAGTTTTAGCCAGGAAATAAGAATTTTTAGAAGATGTCATTTTGAATCTATGGAAGAAAACCCACTGAGATTTAGAAACTCTTAATAATAAGACAAAATTATAGTTCTCTTCTATCCAGAAGGAAATAAAAAAAAGTAATTGAGTCTTCCTGGAAAAGAAACACAAGAATGCTCAGATTCAAACGTGAAGCAAACTAAAATGTGACATGGGATGAGATGCGAAGAAAACGTATTTGATCTTAATACTTATTAGATTCTGTGTTAAGTGGTATAGATTTATGAGCATAATTACGCCTTAGTTTCTGACTCCACTCATTCTAGTAGATTCTTTAGACAACATTTATAGCATCAAAATGTAAATGACTAATACTTTTCAAAATACTTTAGAAAAATTTAAAAAGATTTAATGTGCCCTATCTTAAACTCAGATAAGATAAAAGTTAGAGTTCACAGATTTTTAGAGAAGAGAAACAGTAACAGAAAAGTTACATGCCATTTCCTTAATGTACTAGGAAATCAACATGCACTAAATAAGTTTTTTGGTTCAAAAATAGAGACTATGTCTTCTCATTAAAATTATGAGACTAACTACTGACAGAATACAAATAATAATACAATAAATATTATGTTTATTTGGAGTAGATGAATAAAACAAAAATTGAAGCTATTCAAGTAAGATAGTCATAGATGGAAATAAGGAGATTTGAAAGGTAACAGTTGATAACAGTTAGAAATGGTATTTCTTGGGACCAGCAGTTGGCACAATAGGTATGTTGCTGGACTTCCATGTAGTCGACCATAGTTCAAGTCCCAGACCCGGTGGCTTAAACTCACGCCAGGCATGTGTGCGTGCATGCCCAAGGTCCCAAGAGGAGAACAGAAGAGAAGGGAAGAGAAGGGATTGAGGTGTGGCCATCCCCCCTGGGGAATGATTTCTCACTGTCTATCTCTCTGTCACTCTCTGTCTTTCAGGTGGGTGCACAAGCTCTATAGCAAAAACCTCTCAAAAAAAAAAAAAGTTAGAAATGTTCTTTCTTGGGACCAGAAGTTGGTATAATGGCTATGTCACTGGACTCCCATGTAGTCGACTGTGGTTTGAGGCCCGGACCCGGTGGCTTAAACTCATGCCGAGCACGTGTGCGTGCGTGCCCAAGATCCCAAGATGAGAATGGAAGAGAAGAAACTGCGGTGTGGCCATCACCCCTGGTGGGTGATTTCTTGCTTTCTGTCCCTCTGTCTCTGCCTTTCTGGTGAGTACATGGGCCCTATAGCAAAAACCTCTCCAAAAAAAAAATGTTATTTCTTTTCTTTTTTAAATTTGCCATATGGCATGTGCATTTGATGGGGAGAGAGAGAAAGAGAGAAAGACTTAGAGAAAAGAGAAAATACTCTGTCTTCCCCACACTCTCCTAGCTCCTGTCCCCCAAAATGGCCACACTGCACAATCCCTTTTCCTCTAACTCTCCCTCCTTTTTTTTTTTTTTTTTTGGAGAGGTTTTTCGCTATAGGGTGCGTGCACTCCCCAGACAGACAGAGAGAGACATAGAGACAGATAGCGAGAAATCACCCCCCAGGGATGGCCACACCACAATCCCTTCTCCTCCATTCTCCTCTCAGGATCTTGGGCACGCACGCACACGCGCCCGGTGTGTAACTCTCCCTCCTTTTGAGATTTTAGGCACTCATGCAAATGCCCCCAGTTGCATTTTCCAAGGTTCTGGGTCCAAGATTTGAACTGCTCAGTCAGTCATGTGGGATCCAGTTGCCTTAAGCACCATACAACCAGCTGGCTCAGGAACATTGCTCCTAATTATAATAAAGATCAACAAACATTAAAACAGAAAGAGATAAAGGGTTAAAGGTGTTTACATCTCAAGCATAGGGAAGGAAGTAGAGTAATAGAGAAATTATTTTATTCTTTATCTTCTTTTTTTTTAATAACATAGTGCACTTTTTTTTTATTATGATTTATAAATACAACTTGTAAACTAGGTAAGAAGAGTCCCGGTAGGGAAGTGTTAAAGCTCCTCTCTCAAAGATGTTTTCAAATCTACATGGTAGAAACTTTGACTCATACAGACTTAAACAATGAAGACATTTTTACCTCAAATAACTCGAAGTCCCTAGAGAGGGTGGGAATCATGAAAGGCACCTCAAAGAGTGAGGTGGTTGCCTCAGATTCTTTTAGCAGCCCACTAATATCATGGGCATTATGATTTCGATGCTAGTAAATATTATGAAGTTCTCCTTATTTTAGAGTCATTCTCAGGACTCATCCAGTTACAGAAAGGAGTGGTCTCTCAAGGCTTCCTATAAAAAATATCAGTTCTATAAGAAGAAGTACTCCATCGTCTCAGAATTCCGTTTTAAGAATAAAATGTCCTAGAAGTTTCTTTTTAAATTATTGGCCAGAATTTGTTCACTTACCATTGTCTGTATTAATCAATAGCAAATCCAATGCTATTATTGATGCAAGAGAAACTGGTGGCTGGCAAAACCTGGTTTAAATCCATATTCCCAAATTATGTCCTAATCTGTGTCTAAGTTTTCTCACTTACATATGTGATTAGAATGATGACTTAGGTCAGTGGTTTTTACACTCCAGTACACATCAGAATTATTCGGTAGGTTCGTTACTAACAGATTACTGGGCGCCAAGTCAGAGTTTCTGATTCAGGAAGTCTGGGTCTTGTCTAAATTTTTGCATTTTTTAAGTTTCCCAGGCAGGACTGATGTTACTGGCCGGGCAACTGTACGTTAGGAAACATTCAATCTAGAACATGCTCTTTGTGAAGGGTTAGCTTAGAATCCCTGGTACCTGGCATAGTGATAGAAAAATAACAGATCCAGAATTGGCTATTTTTTTTTTTCCTGAAGGAATTAAATATGTATATTTACCTCTAACATTCAGTAAAGTTTAGCTTCTCTTTAGATCCACATTTACCACAACTACATTTTTTTCTTTTTTCTTTTGGCTGAAGGGCATATGCACGTGCCATAGAGAAGAAGAGTAAAAGA
>NW_006159952.1:1566162-1644759 GCF_000334495.1 Tupaia belangeri chinensis
GGGGTGTTTTTCAAGTGGCCAGGTCCGATACTCAAATGGCACAGTAAGCCATGTGGAATCCAGGTGTCTTAGCAACCAGACCACAGGCTGGCTCACACAACTACAATTTCTATTCTTTATTACAGTTAAGAATTTATTGCTACTTTCACCCTCTGAATATTTATATATTTTTTTAAAAATCGAAGCTAATTCCTTGAATTAATATCTATATTTGTCTGCCTGCATTCATTATGCAAGTGTACTGCTACAAAATCTCTGATCTAATTTTTAACATTTTGGAAATCAAGCTTTTGATACTAACAAAATTCTACAGTCTGAGTTGCTCCAATGCTATTTTTTGGTGACCAAGATGTAGCCAAAAGCCCATAACTATGCCTCAGGCCTCATGCTGTGGGAAATCATTTTCTAAGCTTATTTGACTACAGAACACATTTAAATGTTGGCAGACTATCAAGCGAAGCTCATGAGATGTAATGTCCATTTGAATTAAAATGGACACCATAAATGATCTCACAGATGAATTCTCTGCTGTAAGTAATAATTGAACTCTGATTTATATGCTTTTTAAGAAATGTTATTAAAAATTAAAATAATTGTCATGCCCATTATTAGTAAAACATGACAAAAATAGAGTAAAATAGCTTATTTTATATGTTGACAATAAACAAAGCACAAGGATCATCTTAACGAGATCAGCTCTTTTAAATAATTTCTTCCTCTTATATTACATATGAATAATTTTACTGAATTCAGTTTTTATAGTGGACAGAACATTGTGTGTTTTGGTATGATTTTTTTTTTCCATTTTTTTTGGTGTGTGGTGATCTTATTACAGAGACCTATTGTATAGAACAGACTATATAGTTAAGCAGTTATAAACTCTCAAGTTAGGACTTCCGAGACCAGCTCTTTTAAATAATTTCTTCCTCTTATATTACATATGAATAATTTTACTGAATTCAGTTTTTATAGTGGACAGGACATTGTGTGTTTTGGTATGAGTTTTTTTCCCATTTTTTTTGGTGTGTGGTGATCTTATTACAGAGACCTATTGTATAAAACAGACTATAGTTAAGCAGTTATAAACTCTCAAGTTAGGACTTCTAAAATGTACTTATTGAATTCTATCAGACCACTCATTTGACTCAAGTCTTGAATATTAATCTTTCTTCGATTCAGTCTATTCACCTCTGAGAAACTGTTGTGTATTTAAAACTGCCTTCATTTGTCAACCACAGATCTATGCATCTTACAAATATTAGGCTTTGAATAATATTAAATAACAAACACATGTTGACATTATAAACTAACACTTCATAGAGTGACAATAAAAAAAAAATTGACAAATCAATGAATTGTTTGTTTGATGACTGAAGCCTAAAAATGAATTGAAGCTCAGGTCAGAAATGGTTGTGCAAGTATGCATTGACCAGTTTCTTTTGTGGTTTCTTTACATTTGTTGTGATGGAAAATTATTCAGTAATACTTATGCATGTTTTCAAAATTATTTTTACATAGGGAACCAGCAGTTAGCGTAATGGCTGTCGCTGGACTCCCATGTAGTCGACCGCGGTTCGTGTCCCGGACCCGGTGGCTTAAAACTCACGCCGGGCGCGTGTGCGTGCGTGCCCAAGATCCCGAGAGGAGAATGGAGGAGAAGGGATTGCGGCGTGACCATCCCCCCTGGGGGGTGATTTCTCGCTTTCTGTCTCTATGTCTCTCTCTGTCTGTCTGGCGAGCGCACGCGCCCTACAGTGAAAATCTCTCTCAAAAAAGAAAAATTATTTTTACATATACTTAAAACATATTTTAGATAATGTTATTATTATCACTGTAAGAATACTACAGAGAGAGATGCTATAAGAACACCTTAATATCTCACAGATTCACTAGGAGCCAGGCTGGAGTTAGAGAAACAACAGGAAGCTAAGATTTATGAGGCTCTCTTAAATTCCAGTGACACTGACATTCTTTCTTCAAAACAGTCAGATTATAATTTTGTACCTACGACAACCTCAGAAATGTTCTTATGAATGTCACTGATGACTGCTGGGTTGCTATGTCTAATAGTTTTCAGTGCCGATCTTACTAGACCTATGAGCATTATTGTCATAGTTGATTGTGCCCTTCTTGAAACATCATTTCCTATAAACATTTTTTAAAAAATTATTTTATTTTATTTCTCCTCATTATTATTTGTTTAATTTGACCAGAGAGAGAGAAAGGGAAAGTAGGAAAGCAAGCCTCCAGGTCTGGGACTAAAACCATGGTTGATCATGTGGAAATCCAGCGCCTCAACCACCACACCCACCAACTGCCAGCCCTCCCATAAACTTTTCGAAGACACTCTATATATATCCAGCACTGACAATTACCCTGAACTCTACACTTCTCCAAACAGCTTCCTACTCAACACTTCATCTTGCATGTCTAAGAGAATTCTAAATTGATCCTTCCCTGCAAGAAAGCGCTCTCATAGTTTTCCCATGTCAGTAAGTAGCAACTCTCTTCTTCTAGTTGTTTAGGCCTTCAAATGTGAAGATACTTTTTTTATTTAAGCTTTATTTTTACTTATTCCATGAGCTAGAGGGACAATGACAGACAATGAGACAACACTCTCAACAGGGTCCCCATCCATCCGCAGGCTCAGCCAACCCCAGATCACAAGGAAGCATTTGCCAGCTTACTCCAGGAGGTCCTTGCAGGGAAATTAAAAAACTTCCTATGTGGGTCAGCCTCAAGGACCCTGAGACATTTTGACTTCATTCTTTTCTTACCGTTAATTGTCCTGATTATGCTGTTAGACTTATATTCAAAATACATCCAGAAGACAAATGCTTATTACCAATTCCGCTGCTGCCACCTTTACCCATCAACTCTTCCTCAGTGTTGTTGAGACAATCCTAAACTGTCTTTCTGCTTTCTCTCTAGCTCTCTACAACAATCCAGACTGATCTTTGAAATGACACAGTTAGGCCTTGACAGATCTCTGCTCAAAACCTCCCAGGGGCTTCCTATAACATACAGGGACTAAGTATATTCCATGGCCTGATAGTATCTACAAGATCTTTCTTTATCTCAGCTGCTGGTCTCCCTTGGTCTCCTTAGCCACCCTGGTCTTTCTATTCTTCATCAAACATGTTTAATGCATTCCTTTTACATGATGCTTGCCTTTGCTTTACCCTTTCTCTAAGATGCTCTTTTCTCTCTGAAAGAATATTTATTTTAGGTCTATATTAAAAAGTATATTCAAAGTACCTTATAGAGATCCTTCTATAAGGTACTGAAATTATACCTAATTCCCAACCTTATTACTTATCTCTTAGTTTTTTCTGGGGGAGAGCGGGGGTCCCAACCTTATTACTTATCTCTTAGTTTTTTTTGGGGGGGCGGGGGAGACAGGATTTTTGCTATAGGACACGTGTGCTCCCCAGAAAGACAGAGAGAGACAGAGAGACAGAAAGCGAGAAATCACCCCCCAGGGAAGATGGCCACGCCACAGTCCCTTCTCCATTCTCCTCCTGGGATCTTGGGCACGCATGCACACGCTCCCGGTGTGAGTTTAAGTCACCAGGTCCAGGACTCGAACCACAGTTGACTCCAAGGGAGTCCAGCAATGTAGCCATTATGCCATCTGCTGGTCCTGTCTTGTTTTTTCTTTCTACTTTTTAGGACTCAGCATCATTCAAGATATGCACAAACACACACACGTACAGACAGTGACACTCCATGACAGCACCATTTTTTCAATGTTTAGTCCAAATCATTAGTTGTTTTTTAATTTATCTTTTTTTTTTTGAGAGAGAGATTTTCGCTATAGGGCGTGTGCGCTCACCAGACAGACAGAGAGAGACAGAGACAGAAAGTGAGAAATCAGCCCCCAAGGGGGATGGTCATGAAGCAATCTCTTCTCCTCCATTCTCCTCTCAGGATCTTGGGCACGCACACACATCCGCCCGGCATGAGTTTTAAGCCACCGGGTCTGGGACGCAAACAATGGTCTACTATGTGGGAGTCCAGAGATATAGCCATTACACTAACTGCTGGTTCCCTTAATTTATCTTTTGTTCTTACATTCTTTAACCAATTCATCAAATCATTTTGGTTCCATTCTCAAAGATAACTATATGCAGACAATTAGATACAGCTATTATACTATATTCACAGACTTTACCACTTCTCACCACATTTGTTGCCATCATTATTTTTGACTTGAGTTATTGCAGTAGCTTTCTTACTGACATCTCTGTTATTTCCATTCTTTCTCCAGCATGTACACTTTACTCTAGCCACCCTAATTTCCTTGTGGTTCCTTGAACATTGAAGATATGCTCTGCCCTTTACACTTGCTTTTCCTCCATCTCTCAGAAAAGCTCTTTCAGCAGCTGTCAAAGGCATTGTTCCCTCCTTTCTTTCAAGGCAGATACTTTTACTACTCAGTAGAGTTTACTTGGCCAGCCTACCACATGCAATCTTCTCTGCGTTCATATTTTATTTTCCTCCTTTTTCCCCCTCTAATTGAGCAGCCTATAATTATTTACTGATTTCTCTCATTTGTTTCCTTTTTGTCTCATTAGCTTGGAAATGTCAAAAAGTACAGGTCATTAGTCTATTTTTTTCTTCCTTTTTTATTGTTCCTGAAGTTATAGTCCAAGTTTTTAGAACCAGTCTGGCACATAACAAGGATCCAATAAAATGTTGAAAGAACAAGTGGGTTGTTGAATTTTTTATGTGTTCATTGTGTCTCTACCCACTAGTAGGTAAGCTAATAAATATACTATATAGATTTGGCTTACTAACGTATCCACAAAAATAAGTAACCTGAAACAATGAAGAACTCAAGAAATATTTATTGATGGGATAAGCAATGACTCCCTCAACTTGACTTCACTGAATCTCAGTGTTCACAGGAGGAAAATGAGAGGCTTGGTCTAGATTATAGGTGTTTTTTTTTTTTTTAGGTGATCTTCAATAACTCTTCTATGTGATATTATATATTCTCACTGCTCTCTCTATAGCCATTGACTTTCTATGAATAGAGTCCAACAGGGACTGAGATACCATAATACTGTGTCCAAAGAAATATCCAACCAAACAAACCAAACTCAGTGATGTAACTACTCAGCCAATTTTTCAAAATGCCATAGCCATCATATTGGGATTGTGTTTAAAGTAATTGCTGCTCTTGATCATGGATGCCAACATCTGATAAGCTGGTTGAAGATGAATGGAGAGTTACAAACTACGCTATCAAAACCTTCCAAAAAGAGCTCACCTTTGTCAATATTTGTTTTAGAGGCAATTTCACACACACACACACACACACACACACACACACAAAGATAAGCAATGACTCCCTCAACTTGACTTCACTGAATCTCAGTGTTCACAGGAGGAAAATGAGAGGCTTGGTCTAGATTATAGGTGTTTTTTTTTTTTTTAGGTGATCTTCAATAACTCTTCTATGTGATATTATATATTCTCACTGCTCTCTCTATAGCCATTGACTTTCTATGAATAGAGTCCAACAGGGACTGAGATACCATAATACTGTGTCCAAAGAAATATCCAACCAAACAAACCAAACTCAGTGATGTAACTACTCAGCCAATTTTTCAAAATGCCATAGCCATCATATTGGGATTGTGTTTAAAGTAATTGCTGCTCTTGATCATGGATGCCAACATCTGATAAGCTGGTTGAAGATGAATGGAGAGTTACAAACTACGCTATCAAAACCTTCCAAAAAGAGCTCACCTTTGTCAATATTTGTTTTAGAGGCAATTTCACACACACACACACACACACACACACACACAGTACAGATATTGAGAGTTCAACTGAAAAGCACTGTGGTGAGTAATTTAGCATCTCCTTTCTTTTTGTTGTATTTCATAATATTTTCTCTTCTACATCTTGTAGGTGCTTAGTCTTAGATCTCATTATGTTTTGGCATGTGCAGTTAAACAAAATCTACCCTTCAAATTAAAATTACTCACTAAATATACATTTTTAATTGTCTTTTCCTCTGGGAGAAGAACTTAGAAATTTTCTCATTTTCCTATATCAAGAAATACTATAGTGTCAGAAAAAAGGCAGATATGCTAGGATAATTAAATTGTACTTTTTAAAAATTGCTCAATACATTAAATAAATTTGATCTTCTTTTACTCTAACAACGCTAAATATATTATATTGATTTTGGAAAGTTTTTCCTCCTCAAATGCTCCTCTCATCATGGTCTATTGACTTATACACCCAGGGTGAGAGTAATACACTAAGTTTCGTAGGGTGCTTGTTGAAACAATTAAGCTTGCTTACACTTTCATGCTACCTGACAAAGAAACTATAAGGTAGACTGCTAGGGGGGAAAAATAGAAAAATAAAAACACAAGTGACATTTCTTGCTCTTGAAATTATTTTTATATTAATACTTCTTTCTTCTTATGTTCACCTTCCAAGACAACTGAAAAAGAAAGGATAAAACCAAATTTGGTTTGGGTGACATATACATGTTTTTACTAAGTGGAGATTCCACATGACAATGAGGCACAGTGACTATTTATTAAGTACACTAAACTCGTTAGTTTTAAACCATCATTTCATAAAAAATAAATTTAAAATTTAGGAACCACCATTAATAGCACAGAATTTTCTAAATATGTCTTCTGTAAGATAAACTATAGCTTCACTGATGACAAATGCTCAAAATGACAAAGGAAGGTGAGAAAGTGATATGTTTAACTGTACCATAATTTAACATTTTGCTGAGAAGTTTCCCATAAAAATGAAAAGCTATTTCCAATTCAAGCAGGTAAACTGTACAAAGTAATATGAAGTTTTACAAAGATCAAGTGCATACCTATGTCTCACTCACAGTTCAAGATTCATGTGTACAACGAATTGTTCCCTTTTTTTCTTTTTAGTCCTTCTATTTGTTTGCATTTCATAAGTGTCTACCTTTTTAATATCTTTCCTTGAGGGCCACAAGTATGTTTCAGCTGATCGTAAAGAGAAATTGCAACCAAATTGTACAATCACAGCAAAACTACCCTACATACTACCACATTGGGAAAACAAAATCAAAAAACCCAAAACAAAAAAACACCTTAGGTAAAGGCCTTCCGTATTTATATTAACTGCTATGTTGAAGCATAAAAGACAATATAAATGCTAGCACAGAGAAATTTGCTGCCACTGAAGATTTTTTTCTATGAATGACAGTTATAAAACTATTAACATACCTACAGCCTGTATCTCTATCTGCTCATTAAGACATTGCTAGTCTAACCACATATGGTATTCTCCATAATTTATCATAATATGTAGAAGTGTTACCTTCAGGCAGCTGATAATATGAGACACAATTAAATAAAACACTACGGTGCTATCTCTGTGGGTAGAAAACAACTCAGGAATTTAAATATCTACCCAACCTAATGGGGCAGCCAGATTCTGCCTATCCTGCGTTCTCATGGCTGAATTTATAGGGTGCAACATTTGCATTGTAGATTTCATTTGCAATTGGGATAAATGTGAATGCAATGACCTGGCCCTATCCTCATCAATAAAGATCTTCCTGCATCTTTCACTGACGGAAATATTATTTCTACAGTTTGTATTTCCATACGAATCAACCCTGTAAGACTCTGGAACCAAGACAGACACAGCAGGAACATTCTTTTCCTTGCTTGCTTCCATTTTTTGAAGCTGACATTAAATAGCAGTATCAAGAATAATGAGGGAAGCAGCATTAGCTGAAGTGACTTAGAAAAGTGGTAAAGTTAGGGGAGCAGCCGCAGCACAATGACAACAAGGTGAATAAAAATAAATAAATTAGTAAAAGGACCCTAATTAAGAGTAGTGACTGGTAACAGATTCAATGTGATGTTTACTGGAAGTTGCTGTTTTGATCAAAAAGAGTTAGATTTTGCAAGTCACTTTGGGTTTTCGTGCCCTGGTAATTTGCTGGGTGAAATTTGCCAGACATCATTCTCATGAGAGTGTTTTATTATTATCACTTCGTTCGAGGTTTTTCTCTTAAAGGAACTGGTGCAGAATCCTCTGTGCTCTGTATAGTGAAGGAGATTATGTCAAAATCCTTCTGTATCTCAAATCGTTTTCTTCAGTAAAGGTCATTCAGGAGCTATTAATAAGTTTCTGAGGCCCACCAGTGTCCAAGTTTCTTTTAGGCCCATTCCCCTTTAGAACAATAACTGTCACAAGAAGATTGAAACATTTGAACTATGATTTGAAAACTTCAGCTCAGCCCTGAAATCTGGGCCAGTGCATTTAATTGAGAACACATTTAAATTTCTTTGATATTTCTGTATAGAAAAGTATAATACCCCAAGGGGGGGAACGTATTTCATCTAAGTTACATTAACTTTGTTAAATAAGCAAATAATCACTTACCTGTAAGCAAAAGAAATGGACAAAATATAAGCTACCAGCATTATCCTTTTTGCATTTAGAAAAAGCAATTGCTTTCCCATAGAATTATTTTCAATCAGCAATTAGTCATGCTGAATAAATATTTTATAAAGAGGCCATAGAAACAATTCAGCTTTTCTATAAAAGTAATGACTCCTATCTGTTTGCAACTCTTAACAAGTTCTCCTTGGCTTTCCTAGATTGGTTGATGTATGAAGACAGGAAGAGTATGACTCCTGTTTCCCTGTTTTTCTGAGTTATGGACATGCAAGGGCTGTCAGAGAGTGAAGAAGACTGTGAAGCTCATTTTCCTGGTTATGGGGCGAGGCAGACTTGTGAATTCTATAGTTGGATTTGCTGAGCCTAGTTTTCAACCTGCGGAGATTAAATTTAAAGAACTTTTTTCAGGTCAGTCAGCAATGTGATAAGCTGTTAAGGCAGCTTGAGCCACATAGATGAAAACATTTTGAAGCCTACACTCAGTGTAGCTTGAGAAACATGCCAGGTGCATGTGGGTGTGAGCCAAAAATCCCAAAAGGAGAGAGAAATGGAGGAGAAGGGATTATGTTGTGGCCATTCCCCATGGAGAGTGCTTTCTCCCTTTCTCTCTCTCTCTCTCTCTCTCTCTCTCTCTCTCTCTCTCTCTCTATATATATATATATATATATATATATATATATATATATATATCAAACACATGTGCTATCTGGTAAAATAATTTTTTAAAAATAGGACTGTTTCCATCTGAGGACAGTGTTCATAGTAACATGTGCAGGTATTCCGTAGGAGAGGAGAGCTTCACCAAGTCTCAACTCGACAACAGCATTGTTGTCCTGATAGTAAGAAATACACCAGCATTGAAGGAGGTGAACAATGAACCATAAGAAAAAGTGGCCATGATGAAAAAAAGGAATATAAAATAGGTGCATAGTACTAGTCTAAATTGTTCTGAAATAATACTAGATTTTAATATTTCTTTTAGATTCTAGAATAGGCTTGCATAAAGGTGTCACTCATGATACATTTATTTAATAAGTAAATTATTTATTTATTAATTTGTAAAGAATTCATAAAATATAGTTAATTTATTTATCTATTATCCATCTACTTATTTATTCATGGAATTGTCCAGTTTGTTCACAGGGATATTTATGATAATAAAACCAAATCTTATAGAATTTTTTTAAAAACTGGTAAGACTACCAATGGAAGAAAAAGACCAAAAAACAGTGCAATAAAGCTAGGATGATGTAATATTTAAAATGGAAATTATGACCAGTGAATCATCAATTTGTCTCTAAAACTAAAAGGAGAAATATGTAAAAGAAATATGATGTCTCAGACATTCTTAGTTCAAACATCCAGAATATTACCAAGGATAAGATGGCACCATTATGGGAAGATTGAGACCAAAGAGAAATTCATCTCATAGGTCATCATAAAAATAGTCCTTTATGATATAATTTCTAATGCATTTTCAGAAGTTCTCATAGCAAATATAAGGAGTTACATCAAACTATGACTTCTTAAGTTCCTAGGCTGAGGGCATTGTGCACAAAACACAACTTACTAAACCCAATCTATCATTATCATCATCATCAAAAAAAAGTTCAAAAACTGCCATCTGTGGATTTCCTTCTATATATTTTGAAAGGGCTGAAGTATTCATGCACATTTATGTGCACATATTTTATTGTGGAAAATTAAGGTCGGGAACCAGCAGTTAGTGTAATGGCTATGTCGCTGGACTCCCATGTAGTCCAGCGCGGTTCACTTCCCAGACCTGGTGGCTTAAAACTCATGCCGGGCGTGTGTGCGTGCGTGCCCAAGATCCCGAGAGGAGAATGGAGGAGAAGGGATTGTGGTGTGACCATCTCCCCTGGGGGGTGATTTCTCGCTTTCTGTCTCTATGTCGCTCTCTGTCTGGCGAGCGCACGTGCCCTATAGCAAAAACCTCTCAAAAAAAAATAATAATAAATAAATAAAAGAGAAAATTAAGGTAAATGAAAATGATCATATAGGAAATCATGCTTAGGAAAAGATATCGTCTCATCTACTAGCTGTATTTAGATAACATTTACCTTGTGGCATGGTAGGGTACAACTATCAATAAAATAAAATATTTATAGTGAATACAGTTCTCCAGGTTTTAGTGACAGAAAAATAGAGAATTTTAATACCCAGTGGAGCACATGAAAGTCTTCCCTAGACTTTTTCATATTGTCTTGGTCCTAGACTATATATCGAGGATCCTGGTATTTCTAGTTAGTGGATGCCATTGGAGGTTTAACTCATCTTTCAACTTAATACAAATTCTTTCTACAATCTGCAACCATGTCTTTGTGAGTATGTTTACTTCACTATTTTATTTTAAATATGATACAGCCTTTGTTCTTTTTCTTTTATTTTATTTTCTTTCTTGTCTAGGAAGGCTATCCTTACAATTGACCCAAACTCTAGTTAGTTCTGGGCCCAGTGGTTAGTGTGGTGATAAAGGTGCTGGATTCCCACATGGCTGACCACAGCATGAGTTCCAGATCTGGCCACGTACATTCTCGCTTTCCCCCTCTCTCCCTCTCTTGTCTCTGTCTGGCAAGTGCATGTGCCCCATAGAAAATTAAAATAATAAAAAATAAAATTAAAATAAATAATTATTTAAGAAAAATCTTTGTTCTAATGTCCACCTATTGGTCCTGTCTAGTTGCAGTTCCACATATTGATTCTAATCTCTAATCTATTCAATGGTCTCTTAAATATTCTAAAACACTGAAAACATCAATCTTCCCTGTTTTTGTTTTAAAAATTAAATATCTGCAGGCACAGTATTCACTATTCAGTTAACATTAGTTTTGGATCCTTTGTCACTCATTCACCTCATTTAAAATTAGCTCTTGTTTATTAACGTTATTATATAACATTACACCAAGAACTGGACCTATGTCTACATTAAAATATCAGGTGAAGTAGGGTGTGGGACAAAAGATAACCAGGCTCAGTTTGGTTTAGCCTGAGTTTATGCTTGGTGAAAGTATAAATGTCTAGAAAAGTGTAGGCATTTAAGTGACCTTAGCCAGTTTCATGATCATATCTCACTGATTTCTCTAGTATCTTTACTTCATAATAGTACCAACCAAAATGTCATCCCATAATCTTGAAATTGATTGAGAAAGCACTTCCTTTGGGAAACATACTCCCAAATCTGTCTTCCAGTTGATCCCCTCCATCCCCTCCCCTAAATTATGCTGTTGTTCAGAAATGATTTTGTTGAATAAGAAGCACAATGGGGTGATTGCATTTATGTATTCATTTATTTAGAATAGTATGGTTGCATTAATAATTACTAACAGAGTATTGGCCACTAAAATAGTCATATTATCACTGTTGATTAATACATGCTTAATTCTGCTAAAAGATTTTGCATTAACTAAGTTCCGTCTCCATGAAGTTCATGTGCAGCAGACAGTTAAAACCAGTATGATTATTTGCATATATCCTTATTTGTTTAGCTTTTAGTTTGATTGCATATTTTTGTGTCAAAATCTTTTTAAATATTAAATGTAATGTGTTATATACAGAATGAAATATTATACATTCATTCATGTTATTAATTGTAATATTCTATAAAAGGTTAAAACATGTGTCCAGGGAAAAATATCTCACCTGACATCATATCTGTAAATCATTTTCTTTGCATACATTTATTCTATTAACTATAAATCAACTTATTATTACTGTCATTTATTTGTTCCAAATAATTCCATAAGAAGTTAGTTCTTGATATTGATTATTATCTCTGTTGCAATGGAAATAAAAATGAACATATCTTCCCCCTCCTTAAATGCCAAAAAATCATCTCTAAAGTTCCCTAAAGAAGGGAATACCTTGCAATCTATTGGTTCTGAAAACAACATTTTCAAAACAAGGATATTTATTTACGTATCTTTTTTGTCTATTTTTCATGGATAAAGTCTAGGAATAATTTTTATTTTTCACTTATTTTCAATTTTTGCCAGTGGGTGCATGTGCTTGCCAGAGAAAGACACAGAAAGAAAGAGGGAAATGAGAACCTCCATCTTCACCCTGAGGGTGATCACATTGCAGTCATTTATCCTCAATTTCTCCCTCTTTTTGAGATTTTGGGTTCAGAATATGTGCTGTCATTAACATGGTGCCCTGTGTGTTTTGCAGGCCATTGAGTCTGGGACTTGAACTGCAGCTGCCCATGTGGGATCTAGCTGTCTCAATGAACACCGTACGGACTGACCCATTCAAGGATTTTTAAAATACATGGGCAAAATTTTCCCTCGCTACTCTGAATGTAGTTTTTCTGAATCTAGAGATTTGCCCATTTGAAAGCTGTTGAGTTATGCCACCATTATCTCTGGCTATGTTTGATTTCATTTCTCTTTGAGCATTAACTTTCATGATTACTTCACTTATCTAGAAGAATCATGTAAAATGTTTGAGGAAAAAAAGGAAGAATAAAAAAAATTTTGGTATAATACAGGTAAGTCTTCAGATCACAATTCTAACACCAACTGGCTGAATAAATGTATCTTTATTAGCTTAAGTTGCTTTTGCATATGAAAAAAGGCAAGAGTATAACTTGAATGATTAGTTTGGTTTGTTTATTTTGATCAATTAAATAGCATATTTAAGTTATATAGGATGAAGTCAAATTAAGTAAGATATAGTAATATATTAGTAGATTGATCTGGGCAAAGGATGCCCCCCTTCATCTTCTTTTACACATAATTATAGAGTGAAATTGAAAATTAAATTCTAGTGCCAGCACATGGTTTGATGGTTAAGGAAGTTGGATCTCACATGGTTGACCACACAGTTTGAATCCCAAACTTAGAAGCTTGGAAAACATGCTGGAAAAATGTGCACACAAAATTACAAAAGAAGGAAGGAATTAAAATGAAGGATAAGGGATTGCAGCATGACCATTCTCCCTTGGCAAATTAAAAAAACAAACAAACAAACAAAAAAAACAGAAAATGAAATTCTAGATCTAGAATCTTTTCCCCCATTTCTGTGAAACATATCATCTTAATGGAAAAATTTATTACCTCTACTTTGGAGCTGAAGTAACTGGGTCCAAGGATAATTTCTCTGATAGCTGCGTAAAGTGAAGTGAAAGCAGTTACTCATGTTCAAAACAAAATTGTTCAGAAAATGCGCTGCCTAAATAACCTATGCGAAGCGACTGACATCTAAAGTATGTTAGCAGATTCTCCATTCTTCATCTTGGTATATCTGACCGTAGCCTTGAACATCATTTTAAAACATTTTATTTCTGTAACAAAATAACCTCAGAGCTTTGTGAGGTTGAACTGGATCTCTGTAATTGATTTCATGAGAAAGGTTCTTGAAAGTTTCTACCTTGTTATGGAAGAAATCAACATTATCTTAGTCTAAGGAGTGATAAGAGAAAATGTTGAATATTGCATTGAGAAAAGTTGCAATAACCCTAAGCAGCCCCCTTACACTTACATGGAAGTGAAATGTCATTAGACTTTGGCACTGAAAAGAGGAAATGTAAAATCTAGAGGAAACACACACACACACACACACACACACACACACACACACACACATAGATGAATTAATCGCCAAATAAGATATCTTACCAGGGAACTAAAGCAAGGTAATGTTTGCATTTCTGATCTCAGTTAACAAGCATCTGTGCCCTGTAACTTCTCCCCATTCCGCTGGTGCATTTGCAATCAAGTTCTTTTAAAATGTTATTCTCTTAAGAGAAGCCTTGTATTGCGAAGCTTGTGTTTACTACATGAAAGATCCAAGAATAAAGTGAAATGTTCTCTTTAATCCTCAAGGTGAGTGCCTGCAAAGTATATGTCACTTTTATTGAGGAAAAAAAAATATTTGGTTAAGGAAATTATGTTTTACACTGGGCTTGCTTGACAGAAGGAGCAGTTCAGAAATGTTTAGTGGAAGAAAGTGGAGTCAAAGCTCTGAGATTCCCTTGATTTAAGGGCTTGAGGGAAGGGATCTCTCTTTTTAGTGATTAAAAATTCATTTATATTAGCTCTTCTGGATCTATTCATTAGGTATATGTGCCTTCAGAAAACATTAGATGAAAAGAATAAATATTTACAATATTCAATCTGATTAATCTCTGCAAAAAGATATCTGTGTTAAGAGATTTTTTTCCAGCTATCTGAAAGAGTCCAAAGGACTTCTTTGTACACTTATTTTCAGAAAATAGCATGGTGGTTAGGATGCTTTCACTTGGAATATTTTAGCTGAAAACTAATTTCTGATCCTGCTCAGGTAAAGACATGGAGAGATATTTCAGAAGACACATTATTTGAGAAAGATAGTGATTGCCAAAAGATAAAACATGATATTTATTAAAATGTATACTATGTTTGCACAAATTCTAACATTGTAGCATAGTCTCTGAAAGCTCAGCGTTTGTGAGGTGAAAACTAAATGCATTTTCACTAATTCATGTAATTCCTTGAAATATGCACACATTATAATTAAAGCTGGGGGTGAACAGGTGACCAACAAAGCTTTGTAAATAACTTGATGCATCTTAAAAACAACTATCAACAGATTAAAAGCATAGAAAAATACAAAACAGTAACTATTGCCTTGGTTTAAAAGTTTCTGAGTTTGGCTGGTAAAAAAGGATGTGTTCTGCCTGAAATGTCTGTGGACTAAATGGAAAAGGGACAGACAGATACACATAGAGAAAGTTTGGCCATTTGGGGTTTATATACCACATAGTTTACAAAATAGATGACACTGATTTTGGAAGAAGAAATTGCCATAATAAATTGCCATTTTCATAAAATGTATTGAAAAAAATAAATTTTTTTTCAAGTGAGTCAAGTTATTTTAAGTCAAGTTGTCATCAGTGGATTTCATAGAATGGGTAACTTGGGCCAAATAATATATTTTCCTGGATTTTAGGCACTCATGGTAAGGTGTTTACTTATTCTATTACATGCAATATGACATTCATCTAGTGTTTTAACATTTTACTCATTTAAAAAATAAAACACTCAAATCAAACCTCTGAGCAGTCAAGGATTTGACAATCCTTCCTGGATTTATAAAAAGATAAGTGAACTGCAGGTCAATATAAATTTGAATTTGTAAATCTAAGTTTTATTTTTAAGGGACAAAACCATCCTTGAACAGCTGTGCATTCCTCACTTGGCACCAAACTTTGCTATTGATTACTCCAAGGCACATGGCCCCCCCAGCCTCCCTCTTCCCTAGATGTTGTGCGAGAAGTATGACTACTCAAGGCACAGGGTAAATACATGGACGCCTAAGGACTCAGGTGGCTTTTTAGCCTCCCTGCCCTCGATGCACATATACACAAAGTGGCACCTGAGTCCCAGAATCGCAAAGCTCTCTTTTCTCTTTTCTCTTCATGAGTGACCAGAAAAGGGAGTTGGCAACCTCATGTCCTCTCTTGCCCTTTTGGATTGGTCTTCAGCAATGAACATCTGCGACTATGTCTGGCTTCTGCTGGCTCTGACACAGGCTAGTCCATAACTACAGCGACTCACATATCTGATCGGGCTGAGGCTAAATCAACAAAGGAGAAGAAATGTGAAGTGATGTTTCAATTTGCCCTTAAATGAATGCTGCTAGATTTAGCTATGACATTACTAAAATGCACAGAAGTTGTCCTTCTTCAATGTCATCTTTCCTTTTAGTATTTATTATTTACATTCCAAAAAGGACTTGTGGATATTATTTCTAATTCTCATAGAAAGCATTCAAATTAGTCATGTTTCTTCCCATTTTGCAGATATTGAAGGAGTCAAGCGATTAGTCGCACACAACCATAAGCAGAATTCTCTTCAATTCTCTCTGACTCTATTAGTCCATGCTTCTAATTACACATGCAGAGGCCATACTTCTGTGCCTCTATCTGTCAACTCACAGCCAGGAAGACACATGATAATATCAGTGAACAGAACGTGCAAAACTACTGCTAGCTCTGTCCAAGCATTTTTTTTTTTTTTGGAGAGGTTTTTGCTATAGGGAGCATGTGCTCGCCACAAAGACAGAGACAGAGAGACAGAAAGTGAGAAATAAACCCCCAGGGGGATGGCCATGCCACAATCCCTTCTCCTCCATTCTCATCCCGGAACCTTGGGCATGCACGCACACGTACCCGGGCATGAGTTTAAGTCACTGGGTCTGGGACTCAAATCGCGGTCGACTACATGGGAGTTCAGCAACATAGTCATTACGCTAACTGCTGGTCCTCGTCCAAGCATTTTGATAAGTATGATTCTCCTATTTTTAACAATAAATTGGTTCTGGCTCCATAAATGGGAAACCAAACATTGAAAAAATTTTTTTTCCATTTTCTTACTTTCTATTCTTTGTGCTACTGTTAACACATTTTATAACTACATACTTCATAAGCTCCACAAAATATTATGTTTTGCTTTGAACCAAGTCTCTTTAAAAGATAAAAAAAATTAGGAGGGTCTAGTAGCTGGCATGGAAGTTAGGGCACAAGACTCTTATATGACCAATCACAGTTTGAGGCCCGGACTTAGTGGCTTGAAAATCATGCTGGGCACATAGACTTGCATGCCCAAAATTCCAGAAAGACAATAGAGGAGAAGAGATTATATACATGGCCATCCCTCTGGGGATTGATTTCTCACTTGTTTTCTCTCTCTCTCCAGTGAGTATACATTCTCTATGGCAAAAACAAAACAAAACAAAACAATAATTTTCATATATGTGTAGTATACTATAACAAATTATAATATATATAGTGCAATACATATAGTATATATAATAAATATTCTGTATAAATACATATGTATATATAAGACTCTTCAGTCTTCCAGAACACTGTAGTATCTAACTGGAATTATTTCCCTTCAAGCAAAAGAACTTCCATTAGCATTTCTTTTTTCATATGTTGCTTAAGAAAAAAAATCTGTCCAGGTCAGCGACTCTGCATGCAACTGCACACAAGTGCTGCTAGTCTCATTGCCTACCTATGTCACACAGAGACCAGCTGGTGGTCCATACTCAGTGCACCAGCGTCCATAGTAGCCTCACCCATCTGGGGCCTATTGAGACCAGCCAACAGTCCTAAACTTGGGCTCTTGCCAGAACTTGTAAGAGCCTAACTCACCCAGGGCCCACAAAGATAGTCCAGGGGCCAGATTCTCAGTTATTTACCAGCCGCAGGAGTGGTCTTGCCCATCAACAGCTTACCTAAATTACCCAGTGATTTACATTCAGCCTTAAGCTTTGCTTAAAGATGCAGGAACAACCACTCCCACTTGCAAACTCATGATGCTTTTAGGAAAACCAGATTCTAGTTGACAGGCTAGGCATATAAACTCTGCATCCTGACCACTGGGGCAGTTGCAGACTTTGCCATAGTGGAGTGCAGATGAAAAAAAACGGTGTATATACTGCACTACTGAGTCTACCCAGAATCAAAACCAATGACCTTCACCTGAGTTCCCTAGGAGTCACTCCAAAAGAAGGTCTTTCAACATGAAAGCCATAATAAAATTAGTAGAGACAACTGTTTTATCGTATTTGCCAATATTGACATAAGAACACACACATACAGCAAAAAAAAAAAAAAAAAAAAAAGAAAAAGAAAAATCAAGGCAATCTGATACTTCCAAAGGAACATAACACCACTCTAGTAACAGATCCCAAGGAAAGAAATTCTATAAACTTCTGGAAAAAATATTTAAAATAATAATCTTTTAAAAACTCAATGTGTGGTGGGGGCAGCAGATGGCACAGCAGTTATATTGCTGGACTCCCACATGGCTGACCGCAGTTTGAGTCAGAGACCTGGTGGCTTGAAAATCACTCCTGATATATGTGTATGTGTACCCAAGATCCCAGGAGGAGAATGGAGACATAAGGATTGTACCATGGCCATCACCCCCTAAAATGATACTATATTAAAAAAATAGAATCTCTGGGCTTAAAAACAGGACATCTGAAATAATGTCATCAGACAACAAAAAATAATTAAACAAATAAAGGAAGCCTGTAGGGCTTATGGGACATCATAAAGCAAACAAATTCATACCTTATAGGAAGGAGTCCCAGATGAGAAGAAATAGAAGAAAGTATAGAAAAACTTCTTTAACAAACTAATAGCAGAGAACTTTCCAAGTCTTGAAAAACATGCAGCAGACATCTAGATTCAGGATGCTTAGCAGTCTCCAAATAATTTCAACATAAAAAGGCACAAAATAGTCAAGCCATCATAAGTCAAAGATAATAAGACAATTCTAAAAACAGCAAAAGAAAAATGACAAGTCACATATAAAGGAATCCATATAAAGAAATCCACGTTTGACTAACAGCACATTTCTCAAGATAAATCTTACAGGATAGGAGAGAATGGGGTGATATATTTAAAGTACTAAAAGAAAAGCAAAATGCTGTGAGGCAAGAATACTATACCCAGCAAAGCTGTCCTTAAGAAGTGAAGGAGAAACAAAGACTTTTTTTCTTAAAAAAAAAAAGCTGAGAGAATTTTTCACTGCTATACTGGCCTTCCAAGAAATACTTATGGGACTCCTCCATCTATAAATTTAAGGAGAATAACTATAATTAAAAAAACCCATAAAAGTATAAAACTCATTAGGATAGATCCACTAAAAAGGAATTGAATGCTGTCAATGCAAAAAGCCACCAAATTACAAACAATAAAAGAGATTAAAAAAAAAAACTATACAAAAGAAATTAACAAACCATTTAAAAAATGATGGGAATAGGTCTTTATTTAATAATAATTTTTAATGTAAAAGGATTCAGTAAAATTCTATCTAAATAAATAAAAACACAAAACCCAATAATATGCTGCCTAAAATGACGTTATTTCACTGGGAAGGAAACACAAAGATAGAAAACGATGGGATGAGAAAAGATATTTCATGCAAATGTAAACAAAAAGCCAATAGGAATATCTATATTAATATCACATAAATTTTAAGTCAAAAGTGATTGAAAGAGACTAGCAAGATTATTATATAATAATTAAGGGATTAATTAAGCAAGAAGATATAACATTTACCCAACTCCAAAACACCCATATATATAAAGCATATTATTAGATTGAGTCCAATACAATAATAGTTGGAGACTTCAACATTAAAGAAATGGATCATTGGGCCCATCTGAAAATTAAGAAGTAAATATTGATTAAAACTGCACTATAGTCTAAATGGACCCAAAAGACTTTTACAGGACATTTTACCTAACAGAGGCAGAATGCACATTCTTTTCATTGGTATATGGAACATTCTCCAGGTTAGAGCTTATGTTAGGCCACTAAAACAAGTTTCTAAAAATTTAGAAAAATAGAAATTATATTGAGTATTTTTATGACCACAATGGAATAAAACTAAAAATTAATAATAAGAACATTGGAAATCATACAAACTACCATATGATCCAATAATTCTTTGTCATATTTCCAAACTAAAGAAAATTAATTTATTGTAGAGACATCTGCACTTTCATATTTATTGTAGCACTATTTACAATAGCCAAAATGTAGATGCAACCTAAGTGTTCTTCTACAGAAGAATGGATAAAAAAAAATTAAGGATCCTAGTGTTTTATAGCACAGAAGGATAACTATAGTTAACAATAATTTATTGTGTAGTTTAGAGTATCTAAAAGAAAGGATTTTAAATGTTCTTAATGCAAAGTAATGATAAATGTTTGAGATAATGGTTATGCTAATTTGATCATTACACATTGTATTCATGTACTGAAAAATCACACTCCACTTCATAAATATGTATAATTATCATGTGTCAATTAAATTTTTAAAAATCTCTCAAACTTCACTCATTTGAATATGTTTGTTTGGCTTTCATTTCTGATAGATGATTTTGATGGTTTTAGAATCTAGGTGGACCTGTTTGTATTTTGGCACTTTAAAATTTCTGTTCCAGGGGCTGAATGGCTGCACAGTGGTAAAACACAAAGCTCTGCAAGGCTGACCTTAATGGGAAGATTCTGAGGACATATCTGGTAAGCCCCATGTGCATGCCAGCCATTGCGTCCGTCTGTATGCCTGACTGACTAAGGCTGGAATTATATTACAACATCAAGATTTTTTTTGCAGCATCAAGATGCTGTCTCTCTGACCAGCTCTGTCTCTTAGTCATGAAATAAATTAACTTAAAAACACACAAACGAAAACTTCCATTGCTTTCTGAGTTCTACTGTGTCTGATTACAAGTTTGCTATAGTTTGCATGGTCTTCCCCTAGGAAGACCATGTGTTGCTTTTCTCTAGCTAACTTTATGATTTTCTAACTTTGGTTCTCAGCAGTCTGACTATAGTGAATATAGAGCTTTCATTCCCATACAATAAACACAATGCATATATTTAAATAACTATAAGCATTTTATTTCACTGATATTTTCAATGTGTGGCTATTAACATCTAGGATCTATGTAATACACACTAAGTAAATAAACAAACGAAAAAAACACTTGTGCCAGAACACAAGAAAATGTTCCAAACAAATGCAATCATGTTGAAAGTACACAGAAACTCATACAAACAGACTCTAATGGCCAATTTAAAACCATTTCAACATAAAAAATGTGATGATGATGGATCCAGCCACCATAGCATCCACTAATTGACAGTGCTACTTTGCAACTGATGTGACATGGGTGGCTAGGGTTTGATTCCCAGCCCACCCCAAAAGTCAGGGACAGTGGCACATGTTTGTAGTCTTAGTTCCCTAGAAGACTGAGAAGAAGGATCTTGAGCTTGGTCAGCATGGATAACATAGTGAGACCTTTTCTGTTTTGTTTTGTTTTTTTTTTTTAATTTTTCTTTCTTTCTTTTTTTTAGAGATTTTTGCCATAGGGCGTGTGTGCTCCCCAGACAGAGAGACAATGAGACAGAAAGCGAGAAATCACTCCCCCAGGGTGGATGGCCATGCCGCATACCCTTCTCCTCCATTCTCCTTTCAGGATCTTGAGCATGAACGCACACACACACGCACCCGGCGTGAGTTTTAAGCCACCAGGTCTGGGACGCGAACCACGGTCAACTACATGGGAGTCCAGCGACATAGCCATTATGCTAACTGCTGGTCTCAGTGAGACCTTTTCTGAAAGAGCTAGGTACGATGTACTTGTAGTCTCAACTACTTGAGAGTCTGGGGCAAGAGGATCATGACATAGTGAGAGTCTAAAAAAAAACAAACAAATAACACTAATAATTGATATTACGCTTTGTGTTTAGGAGTCCATATTCAGGCCCAGCTGGTAAAATGGTGGCTAAGGCTTTGGATCCAACATGACTGACTGTGTTGTTTGAGTCCTAGACCTAGCAACTTGAAAAACATGCAGGGCTCTTGTGTATGTGTGCTCAAAACAGAAATGGAAGAGAAAGAATTGCAGTGTGACTATTCTTCATGGGGTACACACACACACATATAGAGAGAGTGAGAGAGAGAGATAAGATTGTGTGGCTGAGTGTATGAGGAAGAAACCTTTTTAAAAATAATTATAACTAATAAATGTGGGAGGAAGTATAAAATAAAGAGAATATGTGCAAGTTCCTTTATTTATCTTGCTTTTCCTTCAACAGGCCCTTACCATTTAAAAATTACAACTGAAAAGCATCTTTCAGCATTATTGAAGTATAATTGACTGCCCTGACCCGCAGGACAGTCAAACGGGTACTTGGGTGAGGATGGTGAAAAAGCGGACCCACACAAAACTTTCACACACACACATACACAGACTCGCAGAACTCCCATAGACATTCACAGAGTGGAGACCAGATGAGGTGCTGATCAAGTCTTCCTTTATTGCAGAGCAAATTGTGCTTTATTTACAGGCTGGTGGGCCCCCAATGGGTTCCTGAAAAGAGATACAACAGTATGAGCCAATCATTGATGTGGGTGGATCTCCCATTGCCTAGCAACAGTTGGTCACATGATTTCTAAGAAATGGTTTGCTCAATGAGGAAGTGAAGCCTAAGGTTTCTAAGATGGCAGACAGCTCTCAAGATGGCTTCCATAAGCAATGTCCTCCACAATTGACAAATAAAAACTGTGTATTCTTGAGACCAACAGTTGGTATAATGGCTATGTTGCTGGACTCCCATGTAGTCAACCGTGGTTTGAGTCCCAGACCTGGTGGTGTAAACCCACTCTGGGCACATGTGCATGCATGCCCAAGATCCCAAGAGGAGAATGAAGGAGAAGGGGTTGCACAATGGCTTGGGGGGTGATTTCTCGCTTTCTGTCTCTCTGTCTCTGTCTTTCTGCTGAGTGCACGTGCTCTATAGCAAAAATCTCTAAAATAAAACTGTGTATTCTTATGGCATACAGTTTGATGTTAGGTAATTATTACAATGATCAAGTTAATTAGCATATTATCATCACATGAAGTGACTATTTTTATAATTGGCTTCAATTTCATTTTCCTAATTTTGCTTTACCATCTTGCTTTTCGAGTCACAGACAAAAAACTACTGCCCAGACCAAGGTCAAGGTCCTATATTTTCTTTTAGATACTTTACTGTTTACAGTCTCACATTTAATTTGTTTTGAGTTGACTTTTTTATTTTTTTCAGGCATTTTTGCTATAGGGTGCGTGCACTTGCTGGAGAGACAGAGAGATGGAAAGTGAGAAATTACCCACCGTTGCAGAGATGGCCTTACTGCAGTCTCTTCTCTTCCATTCCCCTCTTGGGATTTTGGTCACAGACGAATACACACTGGCATGAATTTAAAGCCACCAGGTCCAGAACTTGAACCATGATCAACTACATGGGAGTGTAGTTACATAATCATTATGCCATCTGCCAGTCCCAAGTTGACTTTTTTATATAATACTTGGCTCCAATTTCATTCTTGTGAAATTGTCATTCATGTAAATATCCAGTTTTTGCTACACCATTTATTACAGAGACTGTCTTCCCCCCATCGTGTGTCTCTGGACCCTTCTTGAATATTGATTAACTGGAAATGTATTCATTTATTTCTGAATTTTATTCAGTTCCACTGGTCTATATGTCTGTTTTGTTTTGTTTTGTTTTGTTTTGTTTTTTTGAGAGGTTTCCGCTATAGGGCGCATGCGCTCACCAGACAGACAGAGAGAGACATAGAGACAGAAAGCGAGAAATCACCCCCCAGGGGGTATGGCCACGCTGCAATCCCTTCTCCTCTGTTCTCCTCTTGGGATCTTGGGCATGCACGCACAAGCGCCTCGTGTGAGTTTTAAGCCACCGGTCCGGGACATGAACCGCGGTCGACTATGTGGGAATCCAGCACATAGCCATTACGCTAACTGTTGGTTCCCGGTCTATATGTCTTTTTTATGACAGTACCATAGTACTTAGATTACTATAGCTTTGTAGTGTATTTTGGAATCAGGTGATGTGATGCCATCAGTTTTATTTTGTTTTGTTTTGTTTTCCTACTACTTTGAATTTTGAAGAATTTTTTTTAGTTCTACATTTTGATTTTTTCTAATTTTAGAGTTTTTCTCTATTTTAAAATCATTTTAATTGACATAATATTTGTACATATGTATGGGGTACACTGATTTTTTTAATATATGGATATAAAGTAGAACAGTCAAATCATGACAACATCACATCCATCATCTCTACATTAATCATGGCTTTGTAAATTTGAAATCTTATCTTCTAGTTATTCAGAAATATGCATTAAGCTATCACCAACTATATTATTTTACATGATACAGTACTCTAGAACTCATTCCACTTATCTACTCGCAATTTTATTATTTATTAACCATGTTCTCCCTGGCCTCCCCAGTCTTTCTCTTGTCTAACTTCAGGTAACCACTGTTCAACTCCCCATTTCATGTCTTTTCGTTTCCACTAATAAGTGATAACATGTGGTATTTATCATTCAGTGCCTGACAGATTTCACTTAACATAATTTCCTCAAGTTCACCCATGTTGTCACAAATGATAGGATTTTATTTGTTATGGCTGAATAATAACCCATGCATTGTGTGTGTGTGTGTGTGTGTGTGTGTGTGTATCACATTGTGTTTATCCATTTATCTGTTGATGTATCCTTAAATTGAATCTACATCATGATTATTGTGAATAGTGCCATAATGAACATAACAGTGCACAAATCTCTTCACTATGCCAACTTCCTTTCTTTGTGTGTATGTTCAGTAATGGGATTACTGGATCACAAGGTAGTTCTTTTTTGCTTGTTTTTCAAGGAACTGCCATAATGTTTTCCATAATAGCTACATTAATTTACATTGTCAATGACGGTGACAGAAATTTCCTTGTCTCCATATCTGTGTCAGCATTTGTTCTTTCATTTTTTTTTATTTCATAGTTGAAATAGATAAATGGGTCTAAAAACAGCTATAAAGCTTTGTTACAGTAAGAAGAATAATCGAAAGAGTGAAAAAATAACCTAAAGAATGGGTGAAAATATTTGTATACTATACATTTATTCCTCTGTCAAGGGATTAATAACCAGAATACCCAACTCACCAGCAAAAAGACAAAAAAATCTAATCTAAAAAATGAGTAATTCAGCCAGAAGGTGGCATGGAGATCAAGGTGGATGGATCGTACATGGCCAATTTTGTGGTTCAAGTCCCAGACCAAAATCACACTGGGCACAAATGCATACATGCTCAAAATCCTGAGATGATACTGGAGGAGAAGGGATAGGGGCATGGCCATCCCTCCTGAGGGTGATTTCTCTTTCTCTCTCTCTCTGTCTAGTGAGTGTACGCACCCTATAGCAAACAAATTTTTAAAAGAGCAATTGGTCTGAATAGACAATTCTCCAAAGTAGACATATAAATGGCCAACAAGTATGTGGGGAAAAATGCTCAACATTTCTAATCATCAAGAAAATGCAAATCAAGAGCACAGTGAAGTTTCATGTGACCCCTGTTAGAATAATATAGTTTATTCTTTCCTAAGTTTCTTTCTGTAGGAACTAGGGAGGAAAGTATTGTTCTATTATCTTTGCTTATTTCCTCCTTCTTATTGTGACTATTATGAGTAACTTCTGAACTCTATACTAGGTATAACTTGAATTTCAAAAGCTAATGTCCACATTTCTTTACTTTTCTATTTCTTCTACTTTTATGAGAGGCAGGTCAAGGAGCCACAAGATTGCCAAGGTAAAGAAGGTTGTTATGTGACCTAAGAATAGCTTCATTTTATCCTTTAGTATTTAAGACAGAGATCCTAAATTAATCTGCAAACTTGCTTGTGTAACACAGCTTTGGAGGGTACATTCCTCTTGCTTCCATGTGATAGCTCATCTTCCAGTAGTACATTCTGGGGTTATTTGTATTAATGAAAAGGAGTTTTCTAAAGAGAAAAGCAGAAGCACACGAGATCCCTGGAGACATAGGCTTGAAACAAACACACTGTCCTTTCCAGCATATTTCTGGTCAAAGTCAATCATAAGACCAAGTAAAATTAAATGATTTTCATGCTTTAGTAGGAGCAGTAGCAAAGTTGTATTGCAAGTGGCACGAATACTAAAGAATAAAAAGTATAGATCATTTTTTGTGTGATCAATCTCTTTTGTGTAATCGGTTTTACTCTCTATTTTCCAGAAGTTCTTCAAATTTCACTGTCTGTTCTAAACCACATGCTAATTATTTACCTGTTTTCTCTCGGCTTCCAGTCCACATTTTATAATGCCTTTAACATAGATATACTGCAAAGGAACTACTGAAACTACATTTTCTTTATTTTAATGTCAGCTGGCTTCTGGTGAGGTTCTGCATAGTGAAGAAACAAGGAAGTGTGAAAGACAGAGGGAGAAAGAAGAAATGTGCTTCTTATTTTCAGTTCTGGCCATCTCTGTCTAGAAGGAACAATGGACAACTACAGAATCTATTATCTTTTAACATGCCCAGTCCTAAGCGTTCTGTGCTCCTCAGAAGTACTCTGTCTCCCTTGGTGGATGTAGCTTTAGCTGAATCAAACTCATCTCCAAAAACCTAATCATGTGAAGGGAGGAGATTTTTTTTTTCCATCTCTTAAGTTGTGAGAACTCTACCTTTTCTTCCTTTCAGTAGCCTCAGCCCCAGATGATTTTGTTGCATCCCGTAGATACTGATATTTGTATTACTTCAGAATCTCTTAGATCTTTATATCTTCCAATTTTACCTATTAAAATAGCTCAGATGGTTTCTACTTCTTAGTATGACTCTGACAGAGAGAGACACTATGTTGTTTCCCAGAATTTGGATTCATTTGTTCTTAAGAATTTCTATATAATTTTAAGGGGAGCAATAGATGCAAATGTATTTATTTTTATTAAGCAAAAAACATTTTAATGGTTATTTGTCTTTTCTTAGCTCATAGTTCCTTGTATATAAAAGATAAAAAATTTCAATTTGAGGAAACTATTATCTTATAGTCTGCTGTTTGTTTTTAAGTTAGTTTATGAAAACATTCACCATTCGAAAAGTTCTAATTTCAATTTATTGAAGCTGTTAAATTCATATTTTATGGCTAGAAATAATAGGATCAGTGGCTAGGGTTGCACACTGTGGGTGATGGGAGCCAGATGCCACATAGATTACTGCAGTTTGAGTTTCAAACCTGGAGACTTGACAGACACACTGTGCATATGTTCGTGTGTTCC
The DNA here is from genome assembly GCF_000334495.1 of Tupaia belangeri chinensis. NCBI lineage: Eukaryota > Metazoa > Chordata > Mammalia > Scandentia > Tupaiidae > Tupaia > Tupaia belangeri. The sequence continues at coordinate 1,593,260 of NW_006159952.1, forward strand.
CCAAATCTGAGAAGAATAGAAATCAAAGAGAGGGGACTGTGGTGTGAGCATGCTCCAGTGGGAGTTGCTGTTCCCCCCTCTCTATTTCTCTGTCTCCTTTTACTGAGCAAAAGTACCCTCTGAAGATTAAGAAAGACAGAAAGAAAAGGGGGAAAAAAGAAAGAAGAAAGGAAGAAAAAAGAAAGAAGAAGAAAGAGAAAGAAAGAAGGAAAAAAAAGACAGAAAGTATAAAGAAGAAAGAGAAAGAAAAAAGAAAGAAAGGAAACAAACAAAAGAGAAAGAAAAGAATGAGGTCCAAATTTCCTTAGAAGACATACAATTAATTGCTGCAGTGAGTGTCAGAAGGAAGCAATGGGTTGTCTACATGTCAGGACATTTATTTGTGTGTTTAAATTCAGCCTCTGCTAATTTCTACATGTGTGATTTTATAAAAGCTATTCCATAAACTCAGCCTAAATTTTCTCATCTGAACAATTTAACTATTTCAACACATTTTATCATGGCCATTATTTATCATGGCTACATTTATCACAGCTATTATTGCTGCTGATGCCACTACCATTAGCAATCCATTTACCCTTCCTAAATATAGTCTGCCTTACGGAACCAGCAGTTAGCGTAATGGCTATGTCGCTGGACTCCCATGTAGTCGACCGCAGTTCGCATCCCGGATCCGGTAGCTTAAAACTCATGCCGGGCGCGTGTGCGTGCGTGCCCAAGATCCCAAGAGGAGAATGGAGGAGAAGGGATTGCGGTGTGACCAACCCGGCTGGGGGGTGATTTCTCGCTTTCTGTCTCTATGTCTCTCTCTGTCTGTCTGGCTAGCGCACGCGCCCTATAGCGAAAAAAACCTCTCCAAAAAGAAATATAGTCTGCCTTGCATTTGATTAAATTAATTGTCATTTGGAGTATAGTAGGATGAATAATGGCCTTGAAGATTTTAGTGTTCTAATTCATGGAATTCATAAATGTTACCTTATATGGTAATGTAACCCTGCAAATGTCATTAAGAACTTTAAATGAGAAAATTATTCTGGATCATCTAACGTGGATTCTAAATGTAATCAAATGTCTCCTTAGCATATGGAGACAGGGGGACATTTGGTACTGAAGATAAAACAATGAGACTAAGGAAGCAGAAATTTGAGTGATGAGGCCTCAAGCCAAGGAATGCTACAGTCACCAGAAGATGGAAGAAACAAACAAGAAGGTTTCTGCCCTGTCAGGAGGAACCAGCCCTGCCAATATCATGACTTTATCTTAGGAAACTGAATTTTGCACTTCTGGTCTTCAGAAATGCAACAAAGTAAATTTGTGTTGCTTTAATGGGCCAAATTTATGATAATTTGTTATAGCAGCTGTAGAAAACTAATACAGGAGATAAAATTGATCATTTTGATTAATTAATTTACAATTCCCCAAGATTTTAAGAACTTTTATGATGTTATAGAGTTGCAGTGGTTCTAATATGTTCTATCAGTGGAAATGCTTCTTAGCTGATATGTTGCATTGAACACCTATATATGAGAAATAAAGAACTCTTCTTTCTAATAATATTTATTGGCATTATTTTAACTGACAAATCATGATTGCAAAAAATAATGGGGTACAACATACAATATGATGGTTTGATATGTGCATACAACGTAGAATGATTAAATCAAGCAGATTAATGTATCTATCACTTCAGCTATCTGCTGGTTCCCAAAATGTTTCTTAACCATACTTATATACCTTAAGTGAGACCAAATAAGGAAAAGAGAATTCAGAGGTATTCAAATAAAATGAGAGATTGACACTGATCTCAAAAAGTTTACAGTCAAGGGACCAGCAGTTAGCGTAATGGCTATGTCGCTGGACTCCCATGTAGTTGACTGTGGTTCGAGTCCCGGACCTGGTGGCTTAAACTCATGCCAGGCGCGTGTATGTGTGTGCCCAAGATCCCAAGAGGAGAATGGAGGAGAAGGGATTACGGCATGGCCATCCTCCCTGAAGGGTGATTTCTCGCTTTATGTATCTCTGTCTCTCTCTGGCTTTCTGGCGAGCACACGCGCGCCCTATAGCAAAAACCTCTCCAAAAAAAAAAAAAAAAGTTTACAGTCAAGGAAAAAAAATACCGTAAGGAAGTGATTATAAAACAACATGGTAAGTGTTCAAATTGAGGCAAATCCATCTCCCCAGAGAGTATGTAACAAGGAAGAGCAGAGCAACTGGCTATTTTTGTAATTCTTTGTATACTGAAGTCGTCAAGGATCCAAAAGGGTGAGCGAGTACCTCCAGTGACTCACAAATTCATATCTACTTTTCTCTTCTCTGTAATTAAGTTAATCAGAACATTTTTCTCCTGAATGTAAAATGTCCATAAGGGAACCATTGACCAAGAGTTTTGGGTAAACAGTCAAGTAATTTTCTACTTAAACTTGTAAATCCCCAAAGGTCAGACTTGACCCAGCCAGCTGGAGCACTAAAACTGTATAGCCAGACTCATTCTGACATTTGAACAACCCATGTATTGCTCTCCTAATGGCTAGTGATATATGCTGCTAATAACTTAAAGACTGATGTCATGCACGAATACTCTGGAGAGCAATATAGAGCCTCATTTTCAATTGTTATAGAATAAGAAAGCAGTTTCACAGCTATTTTTGCCTTGCATTGATGTAAATTTTAAGTCAGGTGACTATTTCCCACCATGACCAGTCATCTACAGATAGTGATTTACTGTATGCAAAGGGGAAAGGAAAAATGATTATTAATTATATTTAAAAAGGCTCAAATTAAGACCTCCAATGCAAGTGTCTATTGAGTTATGGCTTAGTACTGTGCTAATCCCTCCAATGACTAAAGCAAGTTATATGCAGGAATTAAAGATGCCATTTGAAAACAGGCCTATTACTGCTTCCAACCTGCTTTGATACATCCCTTATTAACTCTGCTTTGAAGCAAGAAAAGGGTCTACTTTGAAGTGACTAGTTTAAAAAGTCTCAGTGTTCTAAATTAAAACATTATTTTGTAGTTTGATCTGTCTCAATAAATCTCTCAGTATGAAAACTCCAAGATCGAGTTTGTCCTCCTCTTAAAGAAAAAAGCAGACTTTAAAGAAGTTGCCAAATAAAATATCAAACAAGATATGGTATATTTATTTACTTTAATAAAACATTGTCTAATAACTATAAAAATTATTTCAAAATAAGTCTTAAGAATATAATATAAATAATATAGTTAAGCATAGAGATTTTTGCTAAATACATACCCTGTGATGTATATTAATGCAAAAACTCTTCTGTAAATAGATGTCTGTCCCAAGATATATCTGAAAAAATATTCTTACATGATTGCAAGTAAGAATATATTGGTACTTTTCTATTTTGGCAAACAAACTAGAAATTAGATATATTAGATATTTTAAAGAACACATGCACATTATTCACATGAATTTTTGTTATATGTCTTTGCATTATTGTGATACACTATAGAATCAATAAAATTCATAGATTCTATATATAATATATTAAGAATTTGGACAAATGTACATTCATAGGTAACCTATGTCCCTAGCAAGGTAAAGAACATTCATTCTGTTATTCCATGTCTTCATGAAATGTTCAGTCCATTCCTGTTTTCCCTCTCTCTCCATGTCAAGGCAACCTGACATCTATGACCACAGGTGTGTTTTACCTGATTCAAATATGTATACCATGGAACTATTAGTATTGAATTCTTTAGCTCAATGTACTCATTTGGATATTTATCCATATTGTTGCATTTATCAGTAATTTCTTCAATATTTTGCTAAGTAGGATTCTATTATATGTTACCATTCACAATTATTTTTGCCTATTTGAGGATATTTTACATAGTTTCTTCATCAAGTAAGAGATTATTAAATATATGTCCCAATAATGGAGGCAGCAGGAGCAACTTAGGTCTAAGGAAGAGCCTTAAAGGGGAACAACAGCGTAATGATTACATCACTGGACTCCCACGTGGTCAACCGGGGTTCAAGTTCTGGACTTGGTGGCTTAAAACTCATATCAGGTACATATGCGCATGCCCAAAATCCCAAGAGGAGAATGGAGGAGAAGGGATTGTGGCATGACCATCCCCCCTGGGAAGTGATTTCTTGTTTTTTGTCTCTCTGTCTTTGTCTCTCTGGTGAGTGCACGTGCCCTATAGCAAAAATATCTCCAAAAAAAAAAAAAAGAACCTTAAAACCATCACTGTCAGAATGAAGTCTTTTGCCCCAAGTTGCATCACATACTATAAGGGGAATGGTACAGTAGAAATTCACATCAGCACTATCAAACTGAAGTAGTGGGTCACCAGTAAATAGAAGAAGCTGGACATCTTCAACCAGAGTCTGAGTTACCATTGGGGATTAACAGGCTTAGATTGAGTGCAAAATTAGTCCTGGGAAAATGGTGACTTTCTATATTCTGGGTTTTTCACATTAGCATTGTGAAGGAGGTGCAACTGTTTAGATAGTATTGTGGATGGAACCTTTATACTCTGAGAAATTTGATATATATTTCAGAACATAAAAGTAAAAAGAAAGCACAGGAAATTGACTTGTAAACTGAAACTAATGATCCATTCTAAACTGACATAATTGAGAAAATTATAGTTTTGATCCAGTGTCACATAGTCTAAAACAGGTTTTAATCACCAACTTGACTAATATTCTTTTTCATAGCAATAAAACCCACAATTGTTGTTAATTTAAGCATTCTTTTTCATTTGAATACATAGTGGTATTTTTAATGTAATATAATACTGACTTCAGAGATGTTTTAGTTAGGCTTGTTTGGTTGCAAGGAGTAGACGCTCAGTCAGGCAAGTTCAATTAAAAGAGGATTTAGTGAAATTATACATGTGGAAGAATAGGAAATGTGAAATCTCAGGAAAATGTAAACAACAGTGAAGGATTTTGCTGAAACTAGGGCTGAACTTGAGCTACATAAACTTCAAGGATTTAGCTATTTTTTATTATAATACTTAAGTATGAATGTGAGTTTTCTATTACATATTCACTTATCTATTATGTCTGCTCATCTATTAAAAAATAAGCCTCCATTAGTGTTTTATTTTTTAGAGGGAGATTTTTGCTATAGGGCGTATGCACTCACTAGAGAGACAGAAAGAGAGAGACAGAAGGTGAGAAATCACCCTCCATGGGAGATGTTTGTTCTTCTCTCAGGATTTTATGCACACATGCACACGTGCCTGGTGTGAGGTTTAAGCCACTGGGTCCTGGACTTGAACAGTGATCTGCTACAAGGGAGTCCAACAACATAACCATTATGCCATCTGCTGGTCCCAAGCCTCTGTTAATTTAAAGGTAATGTATTTTGACCTATTGTAGGACACTAGCCAGCTGAGAGATGGTTCCTTTGGGTCTGGGCCCATATGGGAGAGATTCTGAATTAGTGAACATAGCCATATGGTCTTAACATTCTCTTGATTGGGAAGATGCACTTAGGTATTAAGTACCAACATATCCCATTAGTTATTAACAATGCTTCAATTTAATATTGGGCAATATTAATAAAGTCTCAACATCAGTTAAACTATCAAAAGATGAGGGGCTGGCAGGTAGCATGGTGGTTAAGGGCACTGGACTCCCACATGGCTGACCATGGTTTGAGTTCTGGACCTGGTGGCTTGCTTTCTCACTTTCCTTCTCTCTCTCTCTCTCTCTCTCACACTCCATTTATCTCTGGTCAAATTAAAATAAATAAAGTTAAATAATAATAATAATAAAAAGACTATTGAGTCTTGTTTTTTCTGAGTATCATCTTTTACTTCTATTATTCATGGGTTAAAACATCCATAAATGTGTCTGTCAAAGACTTAATTGTGTGAAAAAGCATTATCACGATAAACATCAAATTGGCAGTATAGGAGAAGTCTGTGCTGCAGGACCAGGCAATAATTGAGATATACACACTATTGCTCAAGAGATTTGGACAAACTACTTATGACACTTCAGAGTTCTTTTCATCTGCCTTCTTTAAGGTAGAGTTTGAATGTGGATAATTAACTTTGTAGTCTTGGGCTTGTTTTGAGGGTCCAAGCATTACTCTGTGGTTACTCGTTTCTACTAATAATCACAGGGAGGGCAGTTAGATCTCGACATGTTCTGTTCCTGCTTCTATATTCTACCCATTTGGTCTAACAAGTTTGTTACTTACATTACCTAGGATCTTGAAGGAAAGGCCTTAGAAACAGGAAATGCAACAGACAGAGGAAAAAAAAATTGTACAATCTGTCCATGTCCTCTCAGTCTTGCTCAAGGTTGACTATACCTACAGAATGTAGGTTCTCCCTTAGAGAGAATGAGGATGGTGATGGACATAAGATGAGTAATTGCTCTTAGAAGATAATGTGACAGGGGCTGGCAGGTGGTTGTGTGGTTAAGGTCGCTGGACTTCTACATGGCTGACTACAGTTCAAGTCCCAGACCTGGTGGCTTGCTTTCTCTCTCTCTCTCTCTCTCACTCTTGCTCTCACTCTGTCTCTCTCTGGTCAAATTAAAATAAACAAATAAGTAAATAAATAAAATTAAATAAAAATATGTCTTTAAAAAATAATGTGACACATCCTGGCTATGGAAGTCAGTAGCCTATTAATAAAGAAAGATAAGGGGTCAGTTCTACCTCTGAAGTACCATCTGAATTAGCGAAGTGTACATTCTTGAGGTATAAGTCGGAGACCAATTTTAAATCTTTCATAATTATCTCTTATCTCACCCATGATTGTCATGCTTCTTGCTTCTTTTATTTAGAATAGGAAATTGTTCAACGCAGGCCCATTCTTCCCTAAGCTGCTACAGCAGAATTAAAGTCTTGTTCTAATTTGTTTTATGACTAAACCTATCATTATAAAACATTTTTTTTTTTTTTTTTAGATTTTTGCCACAGGGTTTATGGAGCTGACAAAGAGAGACACAAAGAGAAAGAAAGTGAGAAAAAGTGAGAAATCACCCCCTGACAGGATGGCCACTCTGCAATCCCTTCAATCCCTTCTCCATTTTCCTCTCTGGATTTTGAGCATGTTTTTTAAGCTGCTAGGTCTAGGGCCCAAACCATATAGCCACATAGCTAGCTATGTGGGATCCAGTGCCTTGAACACCATGCTACCACTGGCCCAAGACTGTCTCTTAATAAATTTCAATATGTTCAATGGCTTTACTTTGATCATTGTATTTACACTAAAAGAAAGGAAAAAAATAGCTTTGACCTCCACACAGAAATGAAACTGATTTCTAAACGTTTTAAATATTCTTTCTGCCTTCATTTTCCTTTCTCCAAAGATTTGATAAAATTATTCTTGTAATTTATCTATAGCATTGTATTTTACTTAAAGCACTTTCTTCTCTATAACACTATGAAAAATACTGATTCAAAGAAGAAAGTTTTTTTTTTCTTTTTACTATGTACAAAATAACAAACATGTGGTAGACACTACATATGTTGAATATGTCTGCCCGTAAAAATGTATGGCTAACTAAGTATCACAAATACATGCACAATCTATCCTCCTATGGAGGACTCACTTTCCCCAGAGTTGAGAAATATTCAAGGATGGGTGTAATTGATGCTTCATATAACTAATATTAGCAGAATGAAGCAATAATTTCTTTTAAGTAGTTTCTGTTGACATGTTGTGTCATCAAATCTATGTATTTGGGATAACTTATGAAAGAATTAACCAAAGATATAACAGCTTTTCTTCTTTTCTTTTAGAGGTTTTTGTCATTGGCTCAGAGGAGAGAGAGAGAAAGAGAGACAAAGACAGTGGCAGAGAAAGTGAGAATTCACCCTACCAAGAGGGGATGGCCATGCCACAATCCCTTCTCCTCTATTCTCTTCCTGGGATCTTGGGCACTCATGCACATGTTCCTGGCATGAGTTTCAAGCCTCTGAGTCCGGGATTTGAACCACAGTCAGCCATGTGAGAATCTAGCAACGTAACCACTACACCACTTGCTGGCCACAAGACATAATTTTCTTACTGTCTGTTGACAAAGATGAAGCTAGAATAGATTTCTTAGGATGTTGATTGTTAAACCAGAGATTCATTAATAAAAGTACATTCACAAAAGTTATAATTTTGGGGAACCAGTAGTTAGCGTAATGACTATGTCGCTGGACTCCCACGTAGTCGACCGCAGTTCGTGTCCTGGACCCAGTGGCTTAAAACTCACACCGGGCGCGTGTGCGTGCGTGCCCAAGATCCCGAGAGGAGAATGGAGGAGAAGGGATTGCAGCGTGACCATCCCCCCTGGGGGGTGATTTCTCGCTTTCTGTCTCTATGTCTCTCTCTGTCTGTCTGGCGAGCGCACGCGCCCTACAGTGAAAATCTCTCCAAAAAAAAAAAAAAAGTTATAATTTTGTCTCTTTTGCCATATTATAGCTCTAAACAGAGTTTCCAGTGCATGAAAAGGTCAGTTAAATGTTTATTATTTTTATTACTTTATTTATTTTTTTGTCTCATTTTCTTTTTTACATTCAATCACATTATTTAGCTTACAAAGTGAATATTTCAATAGGAGAACATTTCTCCCTAGTCCAGTTGATAAAACTATAAAATATCTTCAACAGTTAACATTATATTTCTTTGTCCTATTAATACTTTGCCTCTCTATTTTTCTTTTAAATGTCCTTCTTCAGACCCTCCTCTTTCACACACACTATATCTGGTATTTACATCCTTTTACTGTTTCTGTATCCTTTAGTCAATCAGTTACAGTCATAGAGTGCGGACACTTAGTATATATTAAGTGGGGACATTCAGTGTCGCTCTTTCATAAACTGGCTTGCTTCACTCAGCAGTAAATCTTCCATATTCTTCCACTTTCAGTCAAAGCAATATAGGAGAGTTTCCTGTTCACCACGCCCCTGCCAGCATTTATCTTTTTTGTTTTTTTAAATCTTAGTCATTCAGACTGGAGTTAGGAGCTATTACATTGTAGTTTTGTTTTGTTTTTGCTTTTGTTTTTGTTTTTGAGAGGTATTTGTATAGGGTACTTGCACTCACCAAAAAGGCAGAGAGACAAAGAGACAGAAAGTGAGAAATCACCCACTCAGGGGGGGAAGGCCATGCTGCAATTCCTTCTCCTCCATTTTCCTCTTCGAATCTTGGGCATGCACATACATGTACCCGACATGAGTTTAAGCCACTTGGTCCAGGCCTCGAACTGTAGTCAACTACATGGGGGTCCAGCAACATAGCTATTATGCCATCTGCTGGTCCCTGTTGTGTTTTTGATCTACATCTCCCTTATAATGAGGGACATTGAGAATTTTTTTACATATGCCTTTTGGCTATTTGTGTATCTTCCTTAGAGAGTGTTTCCCCCCCCCCACCACCACAATTTCCCATCTTTTACTTTGGCTGATCATCTTTTTTTTCAGGAAAGCCACTTGAGTTCCCTGTACACTCTGGTTATCAGTCACTTATCTGAAGCATAGTTTATAAAAATATTTTCCCATTTTGAGGGCTGTCGATTCACACTAATTACTGTGTCTTGCCATGCAGAAACTTCTTAGGCTGATGTAATCCCACTTGTCTATTTTGGGGATTATCAACTGTGCTTTGGGGGTCTTATTTAAGAAGTATTTCCCTACTCCAATGTCTCTCAGAGTTTCTGCAGTGTTTTCCAGTAGCAGTTTTATAGTTTGAGGTCTTAGAATTAGACCTTTGATTCACCTTGACTTGATTTTTGTCAAAGGTGAGAGATAGGGGTTCAGATTCATCTTTTTACAGGACCACTTGCTGAAGAGGTTTTCCTTTTCCCACTGGATTGACTGGTACCCCTTGTCAAAAATCAGTTGACTGTATGTTTGGGAATTTACTTCTGGAGACTTTATTCTGTTCCATTGGCTCACATGTCTGTTTCTGTGCCAGTACCATGCTGTTTTGATTACCACAGCTTTGTAGTATATTTTCAGGTCAGAGAGTGAGATGCCGCCCATTCCACTCTTCTTGTGCAGAATTGCTTTGGCAATACAGGGTCTTTTATGATTCTAGACAAATTTTATGATTGTCTTTCTAAAATATGTGAAGAATGTGTCTGGTACTTTGATTGAGATTGCATTAAATATGTAGATTAATTTTGGTAGGATTGCCATTTTGATTATATTAATTCTTCCAAATCAAGAACATAAGATGTCCTTCCACTTTTTTGTGTCATTTCCAATTTCTTTTTTTAGCTTCTGGTAGTTTTCCTTGTGGAGGTTTTTAACTTCTTTGGTTAGATTTATTCCTAAGTATCTTATACTTTTTGTGGCTATGGTAAATGGAATAACTTTTTTCAGTTCTTTCTCAGTCTGCCTGTTGTTCGTACATAAAAATGCTATAGATTTCTGTATGTTGATTTTGTATCCTGCAACTTTCCTGTATTCATGTATTACTTCCAGGAATTTTTTTCATGGAAACTATTGCGTCTTCTATGTATACAATTGTATCATCTGCAAATACAGTTTCACCTCTTCTTTTCCTATTTGAATGCCTTTTTTCCTTTCCTCTTTTCTGATTGTATTGGCAAGAACTTCCAGTACTATATTGAAAAGGAGTGGAGAAAGAGGGCATCCTTGTCTTGGTTTTTAGTGGAAAAGCTTTCTGTTTTTCTCCATTGTGGATGATATTCGCTGTGCATTTTTCATAGATCCCTTTCAATTCTGCACCTCAAAAACATGACCAATTATTTTGCATGGAACATATTCTTCATTAAGATGCCTAGTTAGTTTGTCAGGTTTTTAATTCTGTTGATCCAAGTCTAACACTATTAGCATGCATTTGTGAAACTACTAAAGTCATGCTATGAAGAATAATTGTAGTATAAGAAAAATTTAACCACTAAGCCAATTTATTGATCTTTTCATTCATTGCTATTTCTGTGTTTAGCTAGCCAAACACAACCTCTTTATTTTAAAGATACATTAAAAGTTTTTGGTAATTTCTTGTTTTAAATATTATATAGTGATGACTTAACTTCAAGGTAAGCTTTTCCTACAAATTTCTGTGAATAGTATCTAGCTACATTGAGTGAAATGGGAAATATACTATTATTTTTCTTTTCTCCAAATTAATTATGTATAGAGAGTATTAAGAACTATTTGTGTATCTGAAATCGATATTTTTCTAGCTACATTGAGTGAAATGGGAAATATACTATTATTTTTCTTTTCTCCAAATTAATTATGTATAGAGAGTGTAGCATTAAGAACTATTTGTGTATCTGAAATTGATATTTACCATAAAGCATTTAGTTTATTTTTCTTTAAAGGAAAACCTCAAATTGCTTAATGAACAATGACTGCTTTTCATGATCAGTAAAGTCTAATCTAAGAAAATTTTTTTCTAGATCATCTCTTTATTCTCCTCTAGCACCTGAGACATCTTCTTAATGGGACATTTTTTCCTCTTCTTTTGTCATTTAAGATGACTTCATGGAAGACAGACTCTCTCTGGCAGGTGGAAGCAGACAGTTACTAAAATAGGGAAAGCTGTGCCCTCCTTAAGGTAAATATAGATTTTCTCATCTATTTTGTACCTGAAGAGAAGCAAGTGGCTCTCCTTTCTGAGTTTATTCTGCATGGAACATCAAGATAGTTATATTTATGCAAGTATTTACCTATTACCTAAATATATAACTAGGTCATTGGCATAAGTTGCTGTATCATATTATTACTTTTCAGTATTTAGCAGAATACCTGCTATCATGTAAGCACTTTATACATATATTAAAATGGGTTGAATTGTTTACTGGTCAGTAAAATTATTTGTTTCATTTTGTTCACCTGTTAATCTCCAGTTGACTCTCAACTCAGCTCAAAATATCCTTTCTATGGAAACTTCATTGACTATTTGGAATTATTTTACTTATTTTTATATTTTTGGTGGTGCAATCTACTGTATCAAATATCACTCTTTTTGCCTTTAAACTGACTGTTTAAAGTACGTGATTTCATCCCCTTATCCTATAACCGATTGTGAGGACCTTGACGAGAGAGTATCCTTCCCCCTTGCATTCCCCCAGCAACGGAATAAGTTGATAGCATTGATTAAATACATTATTCAGTTCATTGTTCAATATTGGATACATATTAATTGAGCATTTACTAAATGCCATGCACAGCCCAGGCACTGTGAATTCCATGGTGAGCAAAACCATAAACCCCCTGTCTTCATGGTTCTTATATTGCTGTGATAAAGTCAGAAAACAAACAACTAAAAACAGTGTACCATCGCATGGTAATAGGAAGAAAATAGAGATAAGGATGTGCAGGTATTTAGGTGGAATGGTTGTGGAAGACCTGGTGACAACCGCTTAGTGATCTGAGTGTGTGGTGTGAGAAATCAAGTTTTGAAAATATGTCTCGGTAGGGCATTCCCTTTGGAGGAAAGAGCAAGCAGAAGTCAGAAACAGTAGTGTGTTTGATGCAGTTTTGAACACAGCCAGTGTATCTGGAATAGAAGTGAATGCAGGTCAAGGAAGGACACAGTGGCCAGACTTTCTAAGTCTAAGTAAGGAATTTGGATTTTAATATGTTCAGAGTAGAAGGAATGAGTAGTATATACACATGAGGTTGGGATGATTACATAATGCAGCTGTTTTTCAAGTGTAACAGACTTAAGATTTTCTAATAAACATTGACTTCATTAAAGAAATTATTTTGGAATGTAGAGAAATATTTCAATGATGTTCTCACTGCTCAAGACATTTGAAAAGTGTCTCTTATGTTAAAACCATCAAGATCCCCTATTACATTCTTTGAATATCTCAGATTGATGAAAACATCATGATTTGAAGTTCCATTTGATTTTCAGAAGCAGTCATTAACCATTGAAAGCCATTTACTAAATGAAATGGGTAAGAATACAAGTAACATGTCTTTGACTCCAAATAGAAGCATAATTTTAATGGAGTAAGACTAAACAATGAGTGTCTTTTAAAATGCCTCAAAAATAAATTCCAAAAAACATGGTGTTCTCCTTTTAAAAGATTAATAACAATATTATTTTTAAGGCAAGAGTGTTCACTGTGTAAAAATCTATGGTGCATTTGGTAAAGCAAAATGTGACATTATTGGTAAAACTGCACACCTATTCTTGCCAGAGACCCCTTTAAAAATAGATTATTCAAATAGGTAGGTATGATGCAATGAGAAAACATATTATGATCATGTTATATTTATTCAATAAAGAGACAAACTATTTTATATCAGCCAATAATGTAAAGGGAGAGGGAAAAAACATTTTCCCCACAATTTTTGACCTAACCTTAGAGGGGAAAAGCACAATTTTACCTTGCACTTAGTATGTGATGACTCTAAGGTTTAAATTATTACTGGAAATTTTGCCATGTTTTTGAAATATTTATAAAAGATCAGAGAAATGTTGTATTGGCTGATGGAGAACATTTTAAACAATCAAATTGTCGTTAAGATAGTTTTCTCATTGGAGCATCACTTCTTCCCATTTTTTGCACAAGGGCTGATTTTTCCTTGTAAGTTGTCTTTTTAGGAACTCAGTTTAAAACGGTAACTATGTGAGATGATAGATATGTTAATCTGCTTCACTATAGTAACCATTTTACTAATGTAAACTTCAAATATATGCAATAAAATTTAGTTTTTAAAAAAAGACAGGGATAAGTTTCCACATCCAGCATTATCTGAGCTGACAATGTGATCTGCCAGAAGCAGCTCAGAAAGAAACACGAAAATAGCTCCCACTGTGTGAAAACAGTCTTCATTATCACTCTAAATAGCAATTCCTGTGTTGACGATACTTTTATATAATGGTTTTAAATTTGCCTCTTGCTACTTAGTTTAAGTGACTCAAGACAGAAAAAAAGTATTTTTTTTTTTGCATTTTGTTTCCTTTTAAAACACTCAAAACACAAACAAAAAGTCATTATTCTTCGAATGAACTAAATCGGCCCTTTGCCTTCAAGTTCATCAGCAAGTTCTTGACCATCAGAAATACAGATACATTCGATTATCGAGCAAACTAAGGCTGTATCCAAATGAGACTCGACTCTATGGTATGAGTGAAGACTTTTTTTTTCCATAAATGGAGTGTTTGTACTACCATTTCTCTGAGATTTACTGTATTGACATTTCTAGACATTTCTGTACTTAGTTCATTAAAAGAGGTATCTTATTCCTAGGTATAAATATGCTGGTCAATTTTAATAGGTTGCTTGTTTTTACAAGTCTCTGAATAAATTTATTATGAGTTCTACTGTCTGATACAGTAAAGGTCAATACTTTCAAATTTTCAGATATATGAAATCTAAACTAGGGTGTATTTATACATCCTTCATTGGATTATGAGTAATTAGTATTGCCCTTATGCCATTTTCTTTCTGGATACACACAGAATTTAACTTTGCACTGCTGTGCTTGTTGGCTCTAGAGAAACGAATGCTATAAGAGTTCTTAATCTTTACTATAGGGCATGTTTCTAAGTGTAATCTTGGCAATCACTGAATAATTTGACATATTTGGAAGTACAAGCTAATTGCACATATGAAACAAAGCCAACTCGATCATATTCATATTTTAAAAATACTTCACATATAACCTGACACATTGAACAGTCTCCATTTTGCATCCGAATTCTGCCTTAGAAAATCAACCTTCATTTCAGTTTATCTTAGAATGAACAGTAGTTATAATCTTTTCAATGCTGTCCACAATAACAAGAATATTCTCCCTCTCTCTCCCCACTTATTTGCTTATTCATCTCTTTACTTAATAGACTGTTAATTATGGAAGACAGTATATCTAACGCTAGCAATACAAAAGTAAATAACCATTTGTTCGTGTTTTTGAGAAACAGATAGTCTAATTAGAGGAACATATTAGAAAGTCTCTAAATACACAAAGACAGCATTTTGAAATTAGTTTGATGGTAACACATAAAGAATATGCTAACCCTGCCCAGAAAAATGAGAAAAAAAAATATATCACAGAGCATAGCCTTTAAGCTAGCTCTTTAAATCCAAGGAGGGATTTTCTAGGGCATTCTAGGAAGAGAAAAGATCAGAGTTGTGACAGGACATAACCAAGTTATACAGAGCAGTTTGGGGTGTTTAAAATGTATAGTGCCTATGAAAATGGAGCAGAATCTAGACAGAGAAAAAGGGGCAAAGTTGTAAATGGCCATCCGTGGTGAACCAATCCCAGTAATAGTAATAAAAGTCAGTTACCATTTAATGAGTTCCCACAAGAAAAGCAAATTAAACATATTATTTTTCATAATCAAAATAATTCTGTATGGTAGTTATAAATAAATTATAAATATCTCTAGCAGGCAAATGAGAAAAATGAGACCCAGAGAATGTAAATACCATGCCAAAGACGACAAAGCTAGAATAGAACAAAAACAGCATTCAAATTCAGTTCTGATTTAAAAACTAGTTTTTAAATGTCCTGACTCTAGTGGAAACTGTAAGATGGAAGGTTTCCATAAGAAAATGAATGAATTAAATTTTATATAGAAATCTCAAAGACATCAATGAGCAGATTCTTGCAAAATTCAAAGAAATGATGAATGAAAAAAGAAATTAATAATATGGGCGAGGAAGATTGGAGATATTTTAGAAGAAAAATAATGAGATTTCATGACTGACAGGGTGTAGCAGATAAGGAAAAGGAAGTAGGAAAATACTCCAAGTTTTCTAGTTGTTCCATTAGGAAGATGCCCCATCACCTGCTCTTAGCAGTCTCCCAGATTCTTTCAGCATTCACCTCTGCTCACTTAAGTGCCTCCAGGGACATCTGAAGTTCTGTGTTCTTTTGTCTGAATGCAGGAAGGACCATGATTGTCACAGTTTAAGGGAGATCTGAAATTGCTAGAGATTTACAGCTTCAAGGAATGACTTTTAACCAAGGTCAGACAAAAGACTGTGGATAAGGGCCCTACTTGATTCAATTGTTTTGGGTAACTCTGGCAAGTGATGCACTGGATTTAAGTTTCCCAGTGGAACTGAGCTGTAGTTAACCACAGTGCTAACTGGCTGTCCACCCTCTTGCTTACACTACTTAGTTATCACCTCCTGATAAACCACTTGCGGTTCTGTTTTTTTTTGTTTTTTTTTTTTTCAGTATTGGCTTCTCGGGGAGGGAACCCAAACTAAGACACATGGCAACATCTGAAAAGGTAGGAAAGACAACTGAAAGAAAGGAGAACTTGAAGTAAAAGAAAATAAAGAAGTGAAGAAGAGCTAGGTTTGGCAGGAATCCTGTGTACAGACTTCCCTCCGAAAAAACCGCTTTGGGTTTTTTTTTTTTTTTTTTTTTTTTTTTCAGTATTGGCTTCTCGGGGAGGGAACCCAAACTAAGACACATGGCAACATCTGAAAAGGTAGGAAAGACAACTGAAAGAAAGGAGAACTTGAAGTAAAAGAAAATAAAGAAGTGAAGAAGAGCTAGGTTTGGCAGGAATCCTGTGTACAGACAGAATAAATAGCGTTGGAGAAGAGAAACACCCATTCCTATGCAATAGAAAAGGAAAACCAGTGAGGGGAGGTGATGTTATTAAGTGGGACTGTAACTACAAAGAAACCACTGATTTTACTTTCCTGTGGAAAAGAAGAAAGGTTTATCTACAAAGTGTGAGAGGGTTAAAGATTAAATGTGCCTTTTTGGAGAAACATGAATGGAATCTCCTGATATGGAGTGAAGTTCTTTGGGTCTGATGGTGGAAGTCCCCCTGATGTTTTTGTTTACAGGAGATTTAGTAAATAATGCACTAATCCTTGCCTTTTTCTCTTACTTTCAGTGAGATTGGATTTTCATTATATGCTAACCTTGCTGCTTAAGTTTTAATTGGGGTTATGATATGTTTTAATTTTATAATTTCTTTCTAATAATTTAACAATTAATTTAATTTAGCAAGACAAAAATTAGATAGGTTTACTGTAATTTTCTCCCCTCCCACAGGGCATGCACACTCACTGGAGAGAAAGAGAGAGAGAGAGACAGAGAGAGGGAAAGTGAGAACTCACCCTTCAGGGAGGATGGTCATGCCACAATCCCTTCTCCATTTTCCTCAAGGGATTGTTGGGCACACATGAACATACACCAGTCATGATTTTTAAGCTGCTCGGTCCAGGACTTGAGTCACAGTCAGCCATATGGGAATTCAGAGCCTTTCCTACCACACTGGCACCAAATATGAATGATTTAATTTAATATTTTTTGACTTAGTTGTCAAATGTGATATGAATTTGTTAGTTTTATCAAAATACTTTGTATAAATAATTTTTTAAGTAAAGCAAAATCTTATGAAAAATATACCTTTGTCTCCCAATGAAAATTAGTTTCAAATGTTTTGCCTATTTCTTTTGGCTCTTATCATTATTGCAAGGTAATATTAATAGATGCCTTAAATATGGACATTATGTATGACATTTTTGCAAGGAAGGGATTTTAGCTGTTTTATAGCCCCTTTTTTGACTTTACCTGTCAATATCATGATAAAACTCAACTTTTTTATTAAGTTCCTATTGAGTTCAACTTCTGAACTGTGAAAGTAGTGACTACTGTTGTGCTACAGTTTCGTGCCATGTTTATATTATTTATTTCCTTTATTGTACAACTTTTCACCTTTTCTCAAGTTAAGACTTTTATTTTAAACTGGAAATTTATTTACTATCTGAATAAATCTTCTAAATCCTCTAATACTTCAAAAACATCATTTAATACAGTTTTCACCTGGTCAAACTTGGACTTGGAGCTGTTTGTTCCTATTGGAGCCCACCAATATAGACTAGTTGATCTGTTCATCAGCTGCACATCTGTCACCCTGAAACTTTATTTGGCTTTTGGTGATCATTCCTTTACCCTTGTCCTACATTATATTATCTGGTTCCAGGTCCTATGTCTTCCCTTAGTTTTCTTTTCTGCTTGGAGAGGTGTGCTTTCTAGAAGCTCTCTGAAAATACATGAATGAGAAATAGGTTTTTGGTTTTTGTTTTTGGATGCATAAATGAAAATACCTAAATTTTAGCTGCACAATTGATTGATTATCTGGACAGAAATTTCTCTGTTGGTGTCATTTTAACACAATATTTAAAGGTATCCCTTTACCATCACCATCACACATTCAATATAACTTTAATTTTTATTCTTTGATAATGTTTCTCTTTATCTGATATTTCTAGCATGTTGACATTGTATTTTATGGATTTTTTTGTTCTTTGTTACTAGGTCTTGTTGTATTTTGTTTTTAAAGTGTCTTTTTACATGGTGTCCTGATCTTGTTTCATAAATATGATATGCAATAAATTCTGTGCGTACTGGGGAAAAACTGGAAAAATGGCTGCTGACTGCCCTGCCTAACATTCTGAAGGCTGACTAGTCACCAGCTAGCAATTTTTTCTGAGTGACACATGAATGGCAATATTTATGTCTTTTTTCTAAGGTGATTTTTGTTCCCCCAGTGAATCTACCTCTCTCCTGCCTGGGAAATTATTGTGGAGCTCTATGATGAAGAGACTCAGATGTTGCATGACTTAGTGTAGCGATCTCCAACCTCAAGGTCATGGACTGGTACTGGTCTGTAATATATTAAGAAATGGGCCACACAGCAGTAGGTGAGTGGCAGGCACGTTGAGAAGAGCTTTATCTGATTTACAGCTACTTCCTATCTGTCACAATACTGCCTGAACACCACCTCTTGTCAGATCAGCAGTGGCATTAGATGTGCATAGGACCACATAGCGTACTGTGAATTACACATACAAAAGATCTAGCTTATGCACTCATTGTAAGAATCTAATGCCTGATGATCTGAGGTAGAGCTGAGGTGATAATGCTAGCACTGGAGAATGGCTGCAAATACTACATTATGGTGAGTTATACAGTCATTTTATCATATATATTACAATGTAATAATAATAGAAAGAAAGTGCACAATAAATGTAATGCACTGAATCACCTTGAAAGCACCTGACCTCTCTTTCCATGGAAAAACTGTCTTCTGAAACACTGGATCCTGGAGTCAAAAAGGTTGAGGACCACTGACTTAGTGTATGTAATTTACCTTAAGTTTTCTGTGTCTTGTACAATACCTCACCTTTAGCAACCTCTGTGCCTAGAGTTTCAACATTCAGCACTACATTTCAGTTTCATCAAAAATATTTATAACTCTGATTTCTGAACTAGATTAGAAATGAACAGTTCTCTAACTGCACTCAGCTCTAGATAGGGAACTGGAGAGTTAACCAATGATACTATGATTCTTATTTTCAGTCATCCACCTCAGTCTTTTCTCTGTTGGTGGTGTTGCAAATTCTTAAGTAATTTTTAAGGGCTAAATAACCTCCATCTGTCAATACCCACATATCTTTTCCATCAAGGTTAAATGATTATATCATTCTTTCCTTCTTTCAGAAATTGTTTACTTTTTTTTTTTTTAATTTTGCTGCATAGCACATGTGCTCACCAGAAAAGGTGAGGGAGAGAGATAAAGTATGAAAGCAACCTCCAGGGGAATGGCCACACCTCAATCCTTTCTTCTACATTCTTCTCTCAGGATTTTGGGTATGCACAAACATGCACCTGTCATCATGTTCAAGCCACCAGGTCTGGTACCCAGCCACCATGCCAACAGCTGGCCAGAATTGTTTACCATTTAACTTTTTGTTTTCAATATTATGCTTTATGATTTGTAGTTGAGCTATTTTATGCTTTATATTTCATATTTTTCTTAATATTCTAGGTAATATTCAAGAGATTGAGAGAAGAAAATATCTCTACTATATCACCTCCTCTTAATGTTTTTATTCCCTAGTGGCCAATACTAAGAACAGACATAAAAACATTATGATAGAAAACTATCTTCAAATATAATAGATGTGAGGATCTGAGACTTGTTTTATTAATAAAGACAGAAATTCAAGTTTCAATTTTAAAGAGATACTTGATGTGGGAAGCAAACTGGGGTGTAGGGAGAGTAATAAAGTGATTTTTCATGACATATTTAGAACTGTTTACAGAAACTAGCAAGAAACAGATTATAGTGTTTCAGGTGTGGGTTCCTCTATTTACTAGTTATTTCTGTATGTTTGGTCCAGAATTTAAAATTACTTGAATGGTTTTATTAGGTGCACTCGGATCACAGTATAG
Source organism: Tupaia belangeri chinensis (assembly GCF_000334495.1). Classification (NCBI taxonomy): domain Eukaryota; kingdom Metazoa; phylum Chordata; class Mammalia; order Scandentia; family Tupaiidae; genus Tupaia; species Tupaia belangeri. Next base: position 1,613,407 of record NW_006159952.1, read on the forward strand.
TAAAGGTGGCATCCAGCATTTTCGTTTATGCCCATTATTTACCAAGTCACAGAGTTCATGGTTTTATTCATTTCTGTCCAAATGAAATTTGCAGATAAAGCAATGTTTTTCATTCTAATTCAAGGACTGCCTGTTTTATATACTAACCTGCACCAAATGACCAGAAAAGAATCAAGGTTTCTAGATTTTTGTTGTTTTATTGAACCATGAAGTAACTGGCCAAAAAGAAAGATAACATTAGCTTTCAAATATACATATTAAAATCTGGTATTTGGTTTAGTCAATTAAGAAAAGCAAGATACCAAATACCAAAAATTATCTAATATATTTGCACAATGAGTATATTTTGGCTTGAAAAGTTAGAAAAAAAGCTTTTTACAAGATTATTGCATATTGTAATAATGTAATTACATATATTTATACTAATTATGCACTTACATGTAATTATGCTAATTATGTAAATACATGACATTTGATAAAATATTACTTTGAAATTCACTCAATAAAAGCAAAATGAACTGAATGATAGAGCCATGTGCCAAAAATGAAGGGAAAATGAAAGGTCTTAAATAAATGATCTCGCTACTCTGCCCTAAAAATCCTCTAATTCTAAAGTTTAACAACACCACAGAGAACCACTGGCAATGTTTTTGAAGTTGAGGTACTTAACGTTTCGCTTAGGAAGATTTCTCTGTCTTTCTCCCACAGCCTCTGGATGGAAATTTTATAAAAAACAATGATTATGATTAAATATCCTAAAATTAGTTAGATGTAAATAAGTGAGATGTAAGTGAGTTTTTGGTCTAAATCAGTGGCAATGACTAGACTGTGAAGTTCAGCATCTGAAAATGCAGAATATCTTCTTTCACATCAGTTTCCTGGTAACGAGTATGCCTTGATACCTTATTTCCACTTTGCTGATAAGGAAGAATAGCATATAAGCAATTCTGGATGGGTATCAGGTGACTATCCCTACATGGGGTTGAAATAACATCTTTATATATTGTCCAAGCTTCGGAATAATATTCTTATCATTCACTTTCAGTATTAGAAATTAAAATGCTATTGAAGATAATTGTACTGATCCTATTGTGGATCGCTCACAATAGTCAGAAATTTTCTCTGTTCCCTTAGAAGGGCTTCTCTGAGGTTGCTGATGTTGGAAAGGCTCCATCAGAAACCAGAAAGCAAGCTGCAAGTTCAGAGCTTTGGCTACTGAGGGTAGGGACAAACACCTCGGTCCAACTTATTCTAGTCTATTTGTTTGGCAAATCATTAATATGTCTTTATTTTGTGAAAAGTACAAGCTCTACCCTCAAAGTCCTTCTGCAATAAGTAGATAAAAGAGAAATCCACAACTCCGGTTAAAGACAAAACAGTTCAGATCAGAGACAATAGGGGTGGTAAAATCAAATTGCTAAAACCTGAAGTGTCTAAATTTGTTCTGTCTGGATCATCTGAACAATGTGATGTAGTAGCACATAGAAAAGTTCTTCTGTGCAACAGGGATTTTTCTATGTAATACAGGCTCTCCTGCAGGAAAGGTGACTAAGGTAGCTGGTTCCTAGTACTTCCGGAACAGATTTAGTATTATTGTTACCATCATCATCATTATTATTAAAAAAATATGTAACTTTAAAATTGGGAAATTGATCTAGAACTGAGAAGCTTATGGTGCTTTGGACTAATTGTATTAAGGCAGAGTGTTTAAATTATAAACAAAGGAAAATGCAGGAATGGCAAGCTAGTGGTAACATGAGACATTTAATTATTGTATAAAGTTATTTGAACATCCTACTTAGAGGCATTGAATCGGTTGATTCCCTTTAAAATTCATTTCTTTATAATAATTCTCAATATTGAATTAAAAATGACCATTAGGATCTCTGTCTCTCTACATAAAGACTAGTGAGGTTATATACATTTTTCAGTTTTCACTTTAAGCTTTAAGGAAGACTATGAAAACTGATTTACACCTGAATATAAGCAAGTGTTAAAAATAGCAGCATCAATGTGTATTTAATCAGTATGTTTAAGAACTATTCTAATATCTGTTCATCAGATATTTGGAACCGCGTTTTGATAATCAAAATGCTAATCTGCACAGACCATTTGTAATCTAGTTGTGCTTGTAATAAATAAGTCTTGGGGGCTAATATGTATTCCTTATGTTGCTGCGATTTGGATAGAAAGAAAAGAGCCTCTAAATTCTCTTATTCAACCAAAAAACCCGTCTCCTTCTTGTTTGTATTCCTTTATCATAAATCCTACCAAACAGATGTGTACACTTGTTGTCAGCTGTATTTGTCACTGTACAGGCTGTCTCTTGCCAGCTTGTCAGCATGTTGTTAGGCATGATTCATTGTGTGCTGTCAGTCCTGTAGTTTCTTTACAAAGAAGAAAATCTGACTTCCGGGCCTGAATAAAGAAGTCATCGGGGTAGTAATCAGTGATGTACAGAACTTAGCTGGCCCATTGGAGCTTGACGTCTTCTAGATCACCCTTTGGTGAATCAGTGCTCTAAGCATGAACAATATTGAATATAAAGAAAAGAAGTAGGCATTGAAGTACTTCTCCGATTAAAAGAATAAATAAAAAGTAAAATAAATGCATTGATATTCAGGGTACTCTTTATTAAAATGGTTACACTTTTTCACGTCCTTTATTATAGTGGAATCAATTCCTGGAGCTATCAGAATGCTAAACAATTGCCCAATTATCACATCATAAAACTCTTCTTAGATGATACGCAGTACCAGAATCAATTTAAGATTCTAACTTTCTGTCACTTTGTAAATCTAGATCAAGCTGAGCTCATCAACATAATCTAGTTCACATAATGAGGATGGTTTATGGAGCAAAATCATGTTGGCTCCAGAGGTAGTGGCAAAGGGTAGAATCGGAAGACACTGTGGAGCACGACTATAAGGCACATCTAGGTCTTGTTAACACAAAAAATGGTCTCATTATAGACTTTTTGACAGTCACCATTTGATTAGAATTTTTCAATTATTTACGCAGGGGTGTGTTTTGTTTGGTTGTTTATTATTTTATTTTTTAAATAGTTTTTCATTTAAAAAATATAGATCAATGTGACAAAGATAATTTTTTTCTTGCCACGATTTTAACCAAAAGTGAAGCACCAATGGTCAATCTAGTAAACTTTTTGTTTTCTTGCTGGAAGTTTCCTTGTGAGTGTAGAAGCCACTATTAGTCTAATGATCAACTAATGCAATGAAGACAAGGGGAAGAGCTTTCACTTGCAATAATATTCTTCTTATGTACATAAGCCTATGTGAACACGCTCGTATGACCACTTTTATTTGCACATCATTGCACTTACTACCAAATAATTATTTTTCAATAGCCTTGTACCAGACACTAGTTGAAGTTTTGAAGATGTAATAAACATGATAGACACAGCTCTTCCCTGAAGAAGCTTACACATTAATAAGGGAAACACATAATATCTATTATTAGACATACTTTCAACGTTTATATACAAATGTATCATGTCCATGTATTTGTATCTCATATGGGTATATATCTGCTTAAAATTAATATTTATAGATTTAATATGCTCATTGTATTGAGGATCCAGAGCAGTCATTTGTCCTTTAGAAGTCAAGGCATGTTATCATACATAGTCATATACTATGAATGTCCAACAGAAGAAAGTGAATTATAGAGGCAGGGTTATAATATAAAAGCAATACCCTTTCAGATTTCAGGTTGTCTTTCTTTTCATCAGGGTCTTTTTTTTTTTTTTTTGGAGAGATTTTTGTTATAGGGCACGTTTGTTCACCAGAAGGACAGAGAGAGACAGAGAGACAGAGAGTGAGAAATCACTCCCAGGGGGTATGGACATGCCGCAATTCCTTCTCCTCCATTCTCCTCTTGGGATCTTGGGCGTGAGTTTAAACCACCAGGTCTGGGACTTGAATTGCTGTCGACTACATGGGAGTCCAGTGACCTAGCCATTATGCCAACTGCTGGTCCCTCAACAGGGTCTTATAAGCTATCTCATACCCATATTTTGTACAAGGGAAGACAACTGTACATATAAGTGCAGGGTTTATTTTTATTTTGAGAGTATGTCAAAGACGATGGCTGAAAGTAATTTTTGATTCTGGTGAAGCTTTACAATGAAATGATTTAATCTTTTATGTCATCCAGCTATTTTACTGAGCTTCTCTCTGACATTTACTTTTAGACTCCAATGTCTTCTGAGCTGTTCTCTGTCTTCCTCTAACACACTACCTAGCGTCAGCAAAATAAGCAGAGTCGTAGAATATAGGGCCTCACCTAATTCATCTAGTCCAACCCAGACTTGATTCTCATGGACATAACAATAAATGATGCTGAGGCTTAATCATAAATACATCTCATGATGGAGATTCCTCATCTATTATAGGAGCCTTTCTCCAGCTTTAGCCTGGGCTGATGGTTAATGCTTTCTTCCACATATTAAGCTGAAATCTATCTCGTCACTTCCACCCATTTGTCATGGATCTGTCCACTGGAGCCTCTTAGGATGGTATAAACCTTTTTTTTTTTTTAATTAAAGTCATTTAGAAAGCCTTATACTCTTTGTTTCATAATACTGTAATTAACAGTCAACTAGTTATATATGAAGCTATTGGTTTAATGTCCTTTTCCATTTTATTGTCTTTTTCACCACTTTTGGACAGTGCCTGGCACATAAAAAGCTCTCAATTAAAATTTGTTGAATGGGCGAAGCCATCTACTATCGAGCTGTGAGTGGTCCCCTTCAGGATTAGGGCAACTAAAGATTTTCAGCTCAGACTTCACCTCCAAACCCAAAATCTTTCAGGTAGGGCACCCTCTGTATTATCTCTCTCTCTTTTTTCCTCTCTCTCTCTCTTTATTTATTTATTTTTTTAATTTTAAATGTAAAGTACTTCATGGCTCTCTGACTCTCCTTTATCGTGCTAATTCTCACTTTTCTTTTCTCCTACATAGGAGAGGCAAAACACAGGCTCTTTCAGAAACCATCTATATTGCAGCTGTGAGTGGCCCCTTTGATTTTTTTGCTTCCAAAGCAGGTGGGATGGTGGTTAAGAACGCTGACTCCCACATGGCTAACCATGGTTCAAGTCCTGGACCTGGTGGCTTGCTTTCTTACTCTCTCTCTTTCTCTCTCTCTCCTTCTTGCTCTATCCCTCTCTGATCAAATAAATAAATAAATAAAGTTAAATAAAATAATTTTAAAAAAATTCTTTTTCTTTTTTCTATTTCTATTTTTTCCTGTCTGTTTTCTTTTCCTTTTTCTTTTACCTTTCTCACTTTGCTGCTCAGCCTCCACACACTGAGAGTCTAGACAGGTCTTAGGGCACAGTAGCCAAACATCTGAATAGTTTTAGGGTCAGAGTAATCCTCAACTCCCACGGAACCTGCTGCACAAAGGATAAGAAGCCGAACTGCAGATAGATTGCAGATCACCTCCTCTTGCATGCTTCTGAATGCTCAGATTTAACTCCAAGAAATTTGGGAGTCCAGTGACCTAGCCATTATGCCAACTGCTGGTCCCTCAACAGGGTCTTATAAGCTATCTCATACCCATATTTTGTACAAGGGAAGACAACTGTACATATAAGTGCAGGGTTTATTTTTATTTTGAGAGTATGTCAAAGACGATGGCTGAAAGTAATTTTTGATTCTGGTGAAGCTTTACAATGAAATGATTTAATCTTTTATGTCATCCAGCTATTTTACTGAGCTTCTCTCTGACATTTACTTTTAGACTCCAATGTCTTCTGAGCTGTTCTCTGTCTTCCTCTAACACACTACCTAGCGTCAGCAAAATAAGCAGAGTCGTAGAATATAGGGCCTCACCTAATTCATCTAGTCCAACCCAGACTTGATTCTCATGGACATAACAATAAATGATGCTGAGGCTTAATCATAAATACATCTCATGATGGAGATTCCTCATCTATTATAGGAGCCTTTCTCCAGCTTTAGCCTGGGCTGATGGTTAATGCTTTCTTCCACATATTAAGCTGAAATCTATCTCGTCACTTCCACCCATTTGTCATGGATCTGTCCACTGGAGCCTCTTAGGATGGTATAAACCTTTTTTTTTTTTTAATTAAAGTCATTTAGAAAGCCTTATACTCTTTGTTTCATAATACTGTAATTAACAGTCAACTAGTTATATATGAAGCTATTGGTTTAATGTCCTTTTCCATTTTATTGTCTTTTTCACCACTTTTGGACAGTGCCTGGCACATAAAAAGCTCTCAATTAAAATTTGTTGAATGGGCGAAGCCATCTACTATCGAGCTGTGAGTGGTCCCCTTCAGGATTAGGGCAACTAAAGATTTTCAGCTCAGACTTCACCTCCAAACCCAAAATCTTTCAGGTAGGGCACCCTCTGTATTATCTCTCTCTCTTTTTTCCTCTCTCTCTCTCTTTATTTATTTATTTTTTTAATTTTAAATGTAAAGTACTTCATGGCTCTCTGACTCTCCTTTATCTTGCTAATTCTCACTTTTCTTTTCTCCTACATAGGAGAGGCAAAACACAGGCTCTTTCAGAAACCATCTATATTGCAGCTGTGAGTGGCCCCTTTGATTTTTTTGCTTCCAAAGCAGGTGGGATGGTGGTTAAGAACGCTGACTCCCACATGGCTAACCATGGTTCAAGTCCTGGACCTGGTGGCTTGCTTTCTTACTCTCTCTCTTTCTCTCTCTCTCCTTCTTGCTCTATCCCTCTCTGATCAAATAAATAAATAAATAAAGTTAAATAAAATAATTTTAAAAAAATTCTTTTTCTTTTTTCTATTTCTATTTTTTCCTGTCTGTTTTCTTTTCCTTTTTCTTTTACCTTTCTCACTTTGCTGCTCAGCCTCCACACACTGAGAGTCTAGACAGGTCTTAGGGCACAGTAGCCAAACATCTGAATAGTTTTAGGGTCAGAGTAATCCTCAACTCTCACTGAACCTGCTGCACAAAGGATAAGAAGCCGAACTGCAGATAGATTGCAGATCACCTCCTCTTGCATGCTTCTGAATGCTCAGATTTAACTCCAAGAAATTAGGAAAAAAGTATAATCCATCAGATGACCAGAAACCACTGCAAGGGCACAAGAAATATGAAAAACCAAGGAACTACCTCTCCTCAAAGGGAACAAAATAAGTCCTTGTCATCCACAGAAAGTGCAATGAAACTCGTGGAAATGTCAGATGAAGAACTTAGAATATTCATAGTGACAAAGCTAACAGAGATGCAAGAGGAGAGAGACAGTGAAGTCCAGAAGATGCAGAAGAAATAGACAATGAGTTCCAGTAGGTAAGAAAGTTCTCGCACAATTTGAAAGAGGAAATACACATCATAAAAAAGAAATGGACGTTTTAGAGATGAAGACTGTAATACAGGAAATCAAAACCTCCCTTGAAAGTATTAAAAACAGATTAAATCATACAGAAGATTGAATCTCACATACAGAAGACAGAATCTCTGAACTAGAAAAATTCACCAAAAAGACTGAGGAAATAATCCTTAAAAATGAGAATAATATATGAGAAATACTAGATACTATTCAATACCCAAACATCCAGATAATCGGTATCCCAGAAGGTGATGAAACTAATAAGGACATTGATAATCTATTTCAGGAAATTCTGTAAGAAAACTTTCCAGACTTAGAGAGGCATTAAAATATCCAGACCCAAGAAATAGAGAGGACCACAAATAGAATCAACCCAAGAAGATGTCCAAAGCACACCATAGCCAGATTTACCAAAACCACAAATTAAGACAGGATACTAAAACTGGCAAGAGAGAAATGCCAATTCACTTACAAGGGATATCCCATCAGAATAACTGTGGACCTCTCACTGACTTAGAGAGGCATTAAAATATCCAGACCCAAGAAATAGAGAGGACCACAAATAGAATCAACCCAAGAAGATGTCCAAAGCACACCATAGCCAGATTTACCAAAACCACAAATTAAGACAGGATACTAAAACTGGCAAGAGAGAAATGCCAATTCACTTACAAGGGATATCCCATCAGAATAACTGTGGACCTCTCACTGGAAAAAATGTGAGCAAAGAAAGAATGGGAAAATATATTCAAAGTGTTAAGTGAAAAATAATTTCAACCAAGATTACTATACCTGGCAAGATTATCCTTCATATGGAAAAAAAGACAAAAACATTCCCATATAAACAAAACCTGAAAGAATTCACCGACACCAACCAACTCTTCAAGAAGTTCCGAAGGGAGAGCTATACAAGGAAAACTGAAAACAGACACATAAATAAGAACACAAAACAAAACCAAGAAAATGGCCAACTTAATGGTAGAGGCAAGTTTGGGGTTGAATATTAACTTTCAAAATTTAAATGGAAAGCTCAAACCATAGTAACACTACAAGTTCAACAGAAGAGAGATTCATTACATGAGAGTGAACTGATGAAATTGAATTTTATGACTTTTAACTAAAACATTACTGATTTTCCTCTATGCTTTGTTTTCCAGATTTAAGGATTTTTATCTTCTCTTGAGCTGTTGATAGGTCCACCTACCTACTGTTTGAACAGAATCCTAACCTTTTTACTGGCTTTCTTGAAAATAAAAAATACATTTAAAAAACCTATTTAATGACTATAGTAAGCTATATAGCCTCAGCTAGATGCTATTTTATAGTATGTTTATTCTACTCACTGAGTTTTAAGCCTAAAGTCAGATATATGTTCATAGATATGTATATATCAGGTGCACTTGGTATTGAAAGTATTTAAATTGATTAAGATTTTTCTGTTAATTGATAAAATTTAAAGGAAAAATTAAAGCATGGAAAATAACTGTACATACCAGAGACAGAGTGGGAGGAGGTTGGGAAATGGTAGCGGGTGAAAAAGAGGGCATTAGGGGAGGGAAAAAAAAAAAAAACAAAAAAGAAGCAAAATATAAAAGAAAAGAAAAAAAAAAAAAACAAGAAAGAAGCAAAATATATAAGAAACGAGAAACGGAAAACTATTTGTTGATGATAACATGTATAATAATGTCCTTGATTGAGCCAATATAAAGTGTATTCTGGATAGAAAATCTCATTTTGTATGCTGTGATGATGTACAGTGAGTGAATATAAAATAAATAAATTTAAAATAAAAAGTTAAAAAAAATTGTTGAATGAGACATCCTGTGGTGTGGTGGTTAATGTGGCTAGATTTCATATGTCTAACTGTGCTATCTCAATCCTTGATTTGGTGGCTTGAAAAACACATTGAATGTGTGTGTGTGTGTGTGTGTGTGTGTGTTCAAAATCTCCAAAGGAGGGAGAAAGGGAGAAGAAAGAATTGCAGCATGACCATTCCCCATGGGTGAGGGGTGTTGCTTTCTCAACTCTCTCTCTGTTTTGCTCGCTCTCTCTCTTTCTCTCTCTCCAGTGAGCACATGCACCCTCAATATGTGTGTTAACGGCTTAATGACTATTTTAAGTTATCTTGTTTCATATCTTAGGTAGAGTAAAAGTATATTTGCAAGTGATTTATTAAGGGGGTCGTCCATGAAAGAATATTAAGAGTGAGGGAGGAAAGTTGGACAAGGGCATTGTTATGCCAATGAAGGGTGAGATCTTGGGCAAGATCTAGAAGGATGAGCTGTGACATGATTTTTCAGGTTATCTCCTGAGCAAAAGTCACACTAAAATTTGTGCATCCCAAAGAAGCTAGTTGAGTTTTCACAACTCTGAATGTGTCAGTAATTGGTCGAAGGTCAACATACCAAGGACAATAGAGTCCTAAAGCACTTTCAGCCCTCTGAGCCTGCAATTAAAGGACAACTTAATTTCAGGAGTTCAAGGTCTCTGAAGAAAAGCAACAGATGTTATGTATTAAAAAGCAAAATCACTCAAAGGGCGGGGGTGTGAATACACAAGCAAATCACGAAAACTATCCTAGCAGACCAATATAGAATGTCATCTTTATTCCAGTCTCCTCCTGATTACTCTCCTTCCTAGACTCAACATTCCAGTACCCCTAGCAATTTCACAATCTATTCAACCCACCTACTGCACACCTTCCTCCAAAAGAGCTTTAGCTGGATATATTTTAATCTTCATCAAAAGGAAGAACAGAAACTAATGGGAACTCTGCATGATCTGATCCAACTGTAGGCAAAAGTCTATTACCCTAGATCTCAAAAACTGCTTTATTCAAATTCAACAATATATATGAAAATTTAGCTTCTTTTCTGAAAGAAAAGTGAGATCCAATACTGTTCTGAGTTGAAGACTGAAGACGGTATTTGAAGTAAAATTGAGAAGAAACTAATATATGGACGTGCACTGAAAGAAACTTTGTAATAATTAATAATAATAATAAGTAAAATCTTGGGCTGCTTGGGAATAGGACTCAAAAAAGAAAAGAAAAAACCAGGAACCAAAGAAATAGTCTGACACATCATTTCAACTCCAAAAATTAAGAAAAGTTCACATAAATGAGGTTTCAATCTACTGACCCCAAGGCTGCCTGTGGTAAATTTTAAAAGAAATCCATAAATCGAAAAAGCAAAACAACAACAATGGGAAGCTTGACAGTTCTCATTAATCTACTACTTCAGAAAAAAAAAAATCAAAATGGTAAAAATGCCTGATAGCTCCTAATAAAGTGCTTTCGCTTCTAATATGGTATTTTAGACCATTCAGGCTGGACTTCAATACTCCCTAAAACTTTCCCAATTCCTTCGATATCATTCTTCGACTGTGCAGCCAAACTCTTCAAGGGCTACAGAAGACCCAGCGATAAGGGAAACGTTGCAGGGGATTTTGAAGTGAGGATAGATGTAAGGATTTAGAGCTTCTTCTTATTCCCAACATCAGATCTTCCCTTCTTGATGTATTTCTGGATTTTAGTTTAGGAGTCTGACTGGGACTTAAAATAAGATAGAAAGACAGATGTGAAAAATAATGACGGTAGCCCTCTAAACTTTTTATTCTCCCCTGGGGTGGCAAGGGGAATTATTTCAGGATTACTTAGTATTGAGAGTAGAAGATTCAAAAAAAAAAAATTACTATTTTCTTTTTCTTTTTCTTTTTCCCTGACATTTTGACTCCAATAGAGACATATTCTGAACCAAGAAAACAAAAGCCCACTGAAGAGTAATGGAAATTTTAACCCAGTGATGTATATCAAGTGAGGTTCCTTTATAAGCTTTTCATTTTCATGACTATGTTCAATTTTCTCAAAAAATAAACAGGATTTTTTCTTACTAGAAACAATTATTTATTAAATTGCAATCTAAACTAACACCCAGAAGATATTTTCATATGAATTATACCTTGTAAAAATATATTGTGGATGTGCATACTTTTTTTATCTTCTCTGTTCTATCTGAAAGGTTTCTTTCTTTCTTGGATGAACAAGAGAGACAGAGAAAAGAGAAAGAGAGACAGGGTCTTTACTCCGTAATCCATCTCAGCCTCAACTGACCCTGGATCATGGGCACATATGCACTTGTGTCCAGGGAGAGCTCCAGACACGCCTGAAACCTTCCCATGTGGGTCAGCCTTGCAGAGTGTAATGTTATCACTATACAACTGTCTGGCTCCTGTTCTTTTTAAACAAACACTTTTATAGTAATCCCTACTTACCTGACACATGTTACAGCCGTTAACTCCGAGCATTTTGCAGAAGTTAGATCATTACCTTTTTATATTGAATGTTAATAAAAGGGTGAAGTAACTGGCCAATGGTCACATATCTAAGTGTTGAATATGGGATTTGAACTTGGACAATAGGTTTTGGAGTCATCATTATTAACTCTCATTGTATTTTAGGAAGGTTCCCAGTAAATATACCATATGTTCTGTCATGTCAATTTATCAGTAAATTTGGAGAGTAAAGCACTAAAGTAAGAACTAATATTTTATATTTAGTTTTCTAGACCCAAAAATAAGTTGCAGAGCCAACAGGTAGCATAGCAGTAATGTCGCTGGACTCCCATGGTTGACTGAGGTTCAACTCCCAGATCTGGTAACTTGAAACTCAGGCTGGGCACATGTGTGTGCATGCCCAAAATCCTAAGAGGAGAATGGAGGAGAAGAATTGCAGTGTGCTATCCTTCTGGGGTGCTGATTTCTTGCTTTCTGTTTTTGTCTCTCTCTAACAAATGCACATGTCCTATAGCAAAAATCTCTCTCTCAATAAAACATGAAGAAAAAAGTGGATATATTGTAGAAAACCATTTTTAAAGGTAAAAAAATACCCTGTTGATGATTTAGCTTAAATTTTTTGTTTCATACTTGAGAGAGATAAAGGTCCAGAGAGATAAAATGACAGAGTATTATTAATAAGACAGGATTTGAGAAGTTAGTCTCATAGCTTCCAGAGGACTGCCCTATTCTCAGTCTTCTCAAGTGCACATAGCATTTAAACAAAATAAAAGACATAGAAGTCGAGTTGTGATCCAATTCCTAATATCTTTTTTGAATTTCAGTCTTTATTCTTGATTATTACTGTCTGACTTGAATTATGCATTTTTGTTATTTTCAAGTCAGAAGTTGGGTCAGTAATCCTTTCTTCTCACATATGTATTTATTTTTAACCAGGAATTGAGGTGCTTTATAAATAAAATCTGGTTTGTAGACTAAACTTCTGAATGTTTATCACTCCCATTGAGAACAAATAATAAAGCTGGGAGAATTTTTTAAAGGCTAATGGCATTAAAGTGTTGCTCAAGTGATTTAGACTGGAATGGCGGTTTTTCTATAGTAGAGAGTTGCTTGGTTACACACAGCTGCTATTTGGTGGATGGATGAAGGGAACTATAAAGTCTTGATAGGTTCATAGGGCTTGAGTGACCAAATCCAGCGTCAGCCAGCCTTGGATCACAGTCACGCTCATGCTGGACATACTCAGGTAGGTTTCTGACACAGCCTGGAACCTTTCATCATGGTCAGCTTTACAGAGCATTGTGTTTTATTGCTGTACCACCATCTGGACCCCATTTGCCAATTTTTTTGAAGCAACATAAGGTGCTGGCCAGAAAGCTTAACAGAAACTCTGAAGAGCAGAGTGAATATAGGGCTGGGAAGACAAAGTTGCCACAGTGAAAAGATACCCTATCAAATGGGGGAGTTCACAGTATATGTACTTCACGAAGTGTACCGAACTGCTTATCAAATGCCTACCAATAAATAAGTGAAAGGACTCAGACTTCACAGAAGATAACTCTAAAGGCCAATAAATGTGAGAGTATTCTATTTCAGTAGCCATCAAGGAACCACGAATTAAAACCACAGTTCCACACTGCTGCACTTCACAAGAGCGGCTAAAATGAAAGAGGATATTGAGTATTACTAGCAATATGAAGCCACTGAAACTTTCATTGGTTGCTGTGAACAGTGCAAACTGGTACAAAGAAAAAAGACCTTGGCAGTACCTTCTACAATGCTTTCCATAGATGCATTTAGTTTGTAAAAATTCATTAACCTATGCACTTACGACTTGGGCTATTCTCAGCATGGGTTCCATATGTTGATGAAAAGTTCCTATAATAAAGTAAGTGCTTGAGGAAAGGAGAATGAAAACAGAACTGGACACTTACCTTATTACTTATTCACAAAGCCATTTCTGTTTCTAATATAAATTAGCGGTCAGCTTGTTCAGTAGGATTCTTAAATTTATAGTACAGATATATATATTCAGTATGACCTATTGAATCAATAATGGTCTAATTCAATATTGCTGCTAACATGTTACTATCACATATATTTGTTAGAGTCAAAAGATCTGGTCTATCCTTTCTCAATGAGAAAGACCATTTTAAATAAGATAGCCAATATCTCTTTCAAAATCAGATAGATCAAGCTCAATAGACCTTTGGCTTATGTGGCTTTAACATCCATAGATAAAGTCACTAGGAATAGTGCATAAAAGTCAACAGCACGTGTTGATTTGTATTTTTATTAAAGCACACATTTAAACATTCTCAGCCAGGTATAAGAAGTGAGTCACTCCATTGGTGTGCTTCTTAGTGTGTGTGTTTTTTTCTACTTAATGTTCTTTAGTTTAGTAGCATAGTGTGATTTGGAGCATATAAACGAAGACTTCCCTTAAAATACTCCCTATCTCTATCTAACTGGAAAACTTGTTAATAAAACTTTCTAATTACAATAGTACAGTGTATAATAACATGTTTAATAAAATGGTTAATGTCTATCTTTTTTAATAATTTTATTTACTTATTTATGATCTTATTTAGCTTTATTTATTATTTATTTTACTTGACCAGAGAGGGACAGAGTGAGAAAGCGAGATAAAGAAAAATGAGAAAGCAAGGCACCAGGTCCAAGACGCCAACCATGGTCTGTCTTATGGGAGTCCAGCACCCCTAACCACCATGCTACCTGCCAGCCCCAGAAAATGTCTATCTTTTATATTAATCTTCATGAAAATAAGTATGATGCCTTTTAATTTTTTAATTGACTATATTATCATTAATGACTGGCAGCATCTGCTTAATTGACTGAAGTATGGTTGAATTCTGTGCTAAAGAGTAATTCTCAAATTTTTGAATTCTTATACATCCTAGAATTTTTAAAAAAAGTTGCCAGAGGACATATGCACTCACTACACACACACACACACACACACACACACACACACACGCACATGCACACACGCACACACACAAAGAGAGAAAGCATTTCCCATGGAAAATGGTGACATCACGATCCCTTCTCCTTCTTCTCTTTCTCCTTTTGTGATTCAGGGCACTCAAGCACACGTATCCAGTGTGTTTCCCAAACTATGGAATCTGGGACTAGACTGTGCATTTGGCCATGTGGGATCCAGTTGTCTTAATCATCTTGCCAGAGGCAAGCCAAATCTTAGCATGTATGTTTTGAAAAAAAAAAATCAATAATAGACATCCTGCTTGATCAACTACTAATTTGGTAGCATGAAACTGGTAAAATAATCAATGGACACTAGGTCACATGTTATCATTTGGCTCACAATGTACATAATTTCTGGAGAACAGAAACAAAAGTATCTGGGGAAAATTAGAATACATTTAATAATTACAAATGTGATGTGCTTGGTACTCCTTTTTCTTCCAAGGACTCACAAGAAAAACTTTCGTATGCATTATGTAATACTTTTAGTAAACCCAAATTTAGCCAATACAGAATTAACAAATAAATGATTATCTTATATACGAATATCCTCATGAATTTTACCTGCTTCCTGGTTAACCTGGGGATTTTCCTGGTTGTCTGACGTATCGAGAACTAGCTATATTGCTGGTTTTGTTGAACTTCTCATTCTCTAGTTCAATTCTCTGAGAGGCTCCTGACAAACAGTATCAGTATCACCTGCGAAGTTCTAAGGACTGAAAATGGAATTCGTCAACCCAAACCTAGGAACTCTGGAGACAGGACCCAGATTCTATGACTAGCAAGCCTTCCAGGTAAAAGAACAACTGTCCTAAAGAAACTTGTATTTATAAATTCCTATTCAGATGATGTCTGGGTGGTTCGTTCTTCTAATGCTACAAAGAATAAGCATTAGCAAG
The DNA here is from genome assembly GCF_000334495.1 of Tupaia belangeri chinensis. Taxonomy (NCBI): domain Eukaryota; kingdom Metazoa; phylum Chordata; class Mammalia; order Scandentia; family Tupaiidae; genus Tupaia; species Tupaia belangeri. The sequence goes on from NW_006159952.1 coordinate 1,628,958, forward strand.
TTGCCATTTTGAATGGATAGTGGTTTTCTTTCTGGGATCTTTATTTCCCTAAAAGGAATTTTGCTAAGATGGAATAGCAATAGGCTGCCATTTCACCATTCTCCTTGTCTATTCCAGTCATATCCTGTCCTTTTTGTTCAACTATGGAGGTTGACTTCCTAATCTCTATCTAAAATGACCCCTGAGAGAAAACTAGTGCAGTAGATTGCACCTTCACATTTGATTCACCTGTATTCAAAATTCCTGTGACCAGTCTGCACCTTCTACCAATTAAATCAGAATTTCTGAGGTTATCGTGGTAGTATCAACATTAAAACTCTCTAGGTGGTTTCAATCTGCTGCCAAATTTGGAGACTTAGGGACCTGCAGCAATTGTTCTCAAGTGATGATTTGTGCACCAGGAACAGCAGTATCATCTGAGAGCTCTCTAGAAATGCAAATTCTGGACCAGCTAAGTGGCATGCTGTTTAAGGCAGCTAGATTCCACATGGCTGACTGCATGATTCGAGTTCCAACCCAGTAGCTTGGAAAATAATGCTGGGTGTGTGTACATGTGTGCCACCCAAAATTCTGAGAGGAGAATGTAGAAAATGGGATTGCAGTGCGACCATTTCCCTGGGGTGGTATTCACTCTCCCCTCACCTCTCTAGTAAGTACACATGCCCTATGGAAAAAAAAGGGGAGAGATGCAAATTCTTGGATGACTCCAAATGCAACTATTGGATCTCACTCAAAACCTATTGAATCAAAAACTGTAACAGTGACTCCTATTAGGTCTTCTTCCACAGCATTTTTAAACTCCCCAGGTAAAGTCAATGTACTTTAAAAATTGAGAATCTCACACTTACCCTCAAATGATCTAAGAAATGGTGGAGATAAAATCAAAGGCCTTAAACTTTGCAAAGTAAATCCTTAAGTATTTTAGGAATGAATAAAGATCTCTAGATACAAAATCTTTACCATTGTCACCATCAGAAAATTACAACTCTTACATTACACTCATTCCTCAAATGCTCCTTGACTCAAAAGCCTCCCTGGAGCTGAACTCTTAGAAAAGATTCCTTTAGAGAGGAGCTCCACTGTAAAGTACTGATCTCCAGTCTCTCTTCTACAGAAAGGCTGTTGCTGAAGGAAAGCACGTTACTATTTATAGCAATGTATATAATTCATTAACCTTTGGAAACTCATCTCAACTGCAGCATCTGGCGTCAATGAGTTCTTACAACGGGATTAGCCACCTTGCCGCTGAGCTCCTCAGGAGGATCCAGGCATGAGTGAAAGGGTTCACGTAATGAACCTCTGATGCCTTTCTATTTCTGCACACTGGAAGAGTGGAGGGCTTATACTGAGGGGTCTCTTAGGTTAAGCAAGTTCAGCCCTCTAGCAATTGGGAAGCTATTATAATTCAGAGGTAAAATTCTAGTAACATGTGTTGGCAGAGTCGGATCAAATTGTATTAAAGTATTTTAGAATTAAAATTTCTGTGAAAAAATACTTTCCGACTTAAATGTTCATAGCCTCCCTGGTATTTTTCTCTATTTTATGAACACATTAATTTAAGGAACACAGATTTATGAAGCACCTACTGTATGCAAGAGATTTTGTGACACAAAGAAGCATCAGGAGAAGGATTGAATGAACTACTAACCTATTATGTAGAAAATTGTCTACACACACACACATCTACACATTCATACATATATATGCATTATACCACTCATGTTATTTCATATTTATACATATATGTAAATATGTATGTGCATATGTCTACTTGTATATTCATATGTGTAGCTATACATCTATATGCATATGTACACATATACATAAACTTTTAGGCTGCTACATATATATGAATATTTGATGAATATTTGGAGAACTAGTAACGTCACAGAAATTTCTAGACTAAGAAAACATTTGCTTTGAGTTTGTTTTTTTTTCTTTAAGAGAGATTTTTTTTGCTATAGGGCACATGTGCTATTAATAAAATAGAGAAAAATGCCAGTGAGGTTATGATCATTTAAGTTGGAAAATATTTTTACACAGAAATTTTAATTCTAAAATGACAGAGAGAGAGACAGAAAGTGAGAAATCTCCCCCCGCCCCGGGGAAGATGGTCATGCTGCCATCCTTTCACCTCCATTCTCTAAGGATTTTAGACATGCACACACACGTGTTGAGCATGAGTTTTAAGCCACTTGGTCTGAGATTCAAACCACGGTTGACTACGCGGGAATCCAGCAATGTAATCATTATGCCATCTTCTGGTCTCTTGCTTTGGGTTTTGAATCATGCAAAAATGTGGGCTAAAGAAAAGAGGTGTAGTGAGATACAGAAGTGAAAAGGACCTGGAGTATATTAGTGGATAGTAAAAACACATAAAGCAAAACATTTGGGAAAGTATTTGAGGCAATTTCACTGAAGAACTTAATGATAAGGTGAAAGACGGTAATTTATTCTCTATATAGAGAACAGAGAGCAGAATTGTTTTCACCAGAAAATTAATATGCTCAGAAGTATTTTCATTTTTTTTTTTAAGAGAGGTTTTTGCTATGGAGTGCGTGCACTCGCCAGGTAAACAGAAAGATAGAAATCACACACACACCCTTCCCGGGGGGATGGCCACACTGCAATCCCTTCTCTTCCAGTCTTCTCTCAGGATTTTGGGCATGCATGAACATACGCCTGGCACAAGTTTCAAGCAGCTGGGTCCAGGTTGAACCACAGTCAACTACTTGGGAGTCCTGTGAAGTAAATATTAGCCCACTTGCTGGCCTTCAGAAGTACTTTTCAGGAATATCACTTTGAAAGTTGCTTGCAAGCAGAATAGTCTAATTGGACTAGAAAGAATTGACTCATGAAAATTAACTCAAAGAAGTCAAAGGTGAAAATGACTTGAATTTGGATAATTGTGGTTTGAATAGTGAGAATGGGTGTAAAAGGAATTAGCAAGATAGAATGATTGGATATTGGAAACTTGGGTGATGTTAGGGGATACAAGAAAGGCACACATATTCTGAAACCTAGTTGAGACTGTGGGAAGCCCAGCAAGCGTGAAGTGAGTTTGGGAGGGTAGGTTATGAGTAACAATTGGTTGATGACTTAGAAGTGCTAATGGAATTGAAAGTAGAATGCTGAAGGTCAGTGTGGATTCGATTCGTGGTATCTATTTATATTTCATTTACATGATGGCAATTGTTCAGGTTTTGCCAGGCTGCTGAAGACAGATATTTTAAAAGTTGCAATTTTTAAAACACTGATAAAACATGAGGCAGTAAATGAGACACAAAAGCTGATTAAAACAGTAGAGAAAAAAAAAAGAGAACTCGGGGTCAATAGGTCAAAAGAACAAATGAAGTCTAACAGGAGATATTCATGGGAGGAAAATGCTTAAGATAGGATCAGAAAGAGAGTACAAGAAAGTTATTGGATTTCTGAAATCAAAAGCTTTTTTCCATAAATAGTGAAGCTATAAGACAGATGACACACAGTTAAGGTATGTGTTATTAAAAAGAAAACATAGAATAGATTTTCAAGAAGTTCGGCGGGGGAGAGATTTAAAAAAGGATGAAATATAAAAGTTTTCTCTTCTATAGAAAATCTTTAGGGGACCAGCAGTTAGCGTAATGGCTATGTCCCTGAACTCCCATGTAGTCGACCGCGGTTCAAATCCCAGACTTGGCAGCTTAAACTCACCCTGGGCGCGTGTATGTGCATGCCCAAGATCCAAAGAGGAGAATGGAGGAGAAGGGATTGCGGCCTGGACATTCCCCCCGGGGGGTGATTTCTCACTTTCTGTCTGTCTTTCTCTTTCTGGCAAGCGCATAGCAAAAACCTCTCGGTGGGGGGGGGGGGGGGGGAGAGAAAATCTTTAGAAAGGGTGAGGGGTGTGCACACACATAGGTGCACATAGTTTTTTAACTGGATGTTTTTGTTTGCTTTAAGAGTAAAGAAAATTATAACAATTGTTGTAATAGTGTGTCTTTGGGGAGATATTTAGATATTAATAATAAATGGTAATAATATAATTTTTTTTCTACCTCAAAAAGTCATAGATGTTGGAGAAGCATAATCTCTTAAACAACATAGACTGGTAAAAAAATGTATAATCATAATTTATTTCAAGGGAGACTCTTTTAAATGTGTTCTGGAACCTATTATACAAATTGACATCCATTATATTAAGCAATGTACATGAGAACAGTTTGCTAATTAATAGCAGCTGTTGTAATGCCCCAAAGAAATCATTTTTCTCTATCTAATTTTGTTGTAATATGCCTGCTTATCAGCTTTCTTAAAGTTACTTACTGGTTATTACCTATAAAGTCAGATTCATAAACTTACAGGTATGTTCCATATGTAATGTTTACTTTAAATTTAATGATAAGAAGAAACAGAGCATTTAAAGATAAAATAAATGAAAACAATATAAATAAAATTATTTGATCAGTAAGTTAACACAGCATGGAGATATGAAAAAAGATATTGTCACTGCTGCAAAATAGGATCTTTGATTTCTCCTAAGATAATTTAATGGAATGTAGGCTACTGTTTAACAGCCAGTCGACTTCAACATGGTCCAGATTTAAGAAAATAAATTTAAGCTTCTCCATCAGATGTGATAAGAGCCTTTTAGAAAGTACAAATTTTAAATGAAATCTTTTCTAACACCAATAGATGTACTGTGGGGAATAACTACATCTATTTATTTGCATACTAAAAAATAATTTACACTAACAGATTCAATGTTTTCCATAAATAACAGAAAGAAAATATTATTTTATAATGAGTGAATATACACATGTCCAAAGTGAGTGTAATGTTCAAAATAAGAAAAATAGCAAATTTTGACATTGTTACTTTAAAACATGCCTTTTTAATTCTCTCTCTCTTTTTTTTTTTAAGGTTTTTGCATAGTGTAAGTGCACTTGCTAGATAGAGACAAAGAGAGAGAAAGTGAGAAACCACTTTCCAGATGGTATGGCCATGGTGCAATCTCTTCTCTATTTTCCTCTCAGGATTTAAAGTATATACACTCATGCACTCAGTGTGATTTTCAAGCCTCCAGGTCCAGGACTCAAACCATGGTTAGCCACGAGGGTCTAATACCTTAACCACCATGCTATCTGCTGGTCTTATCTTTTTTCATACTGTTAAACACTAATTTTTTTCAACTATATATTTTTTTGACTTCTGGTTTATTTTTCAAGCTATATACACTGCAAGAAAATTCCATAATAATTTAAAGATATTCATTCTTTCTGGATGATACATAATAAATGAGTTAATTTAATTTTAAAAAAAGTATATAAATGCATTAAACATAAATATAATATGTACATTCAGAAAGCCTCAATATTTCATAATATTTATACTATGTATATATCAAAATTCTATTTTTGCTAAATTTAGATACATATTTCATTTTTAGAGATAAATAAATCGTGTACAAAAAGTAATTTTTCAAAAAATTGAAATAAAGTGCTATGTAAGGTTTAATTTGGGCATTATAAAAATATTACATTTAGATTAAAATGATTTTTCATGTTATCAAAATTTGGTAAAATTGTTTTCATGCTTTGCTGTTTTGGATGCTTTTATGTTATTCTTTAAATGTGGTTAATTTTAATAATTTTCATGTATTGTTTCCAAATGAAATAACCCTAGTTCTTAATTAAAGGTACTTTTCTGCAAATATTACATTGAAGTCTTAGAAAAGATTTATTCCAAGTAAATATGAGACAATTGTTACTATTTTATTTATTCTGTATTAATTCTTGAAAAAATATATATTTTAAATTATTTATTTTATTTATTATTATTATTATTTTTAATTTGATCAGACAGAGACAGAGAGAAAGGGAAAGTGAGAAATCAACCTGCCAGGTTTGGGACTTGAACCGCCTTTGGCCATGTGGTAGTCCAACACCCTAACCACCACACCACCTGCTGGCCCTGAGGACAATTCTAAAACAGCATAAGGGAAAGATACAAGATAGTCTTCTAGGGGATTGAAGGTGGCGTGGTGGTTAAGAGCACTGGACTCCCACATGGCCAACCGCAGTTGAAGTCCCGGACCTGGCGGCTTGCTTTCTCTCGCTCGCTCTTTCACTTTTGCTCTGTCCTTCTCTGGTCAAATTAAAATAAATAAAGTTCAATTAAAAGTTAAATTAAAATAAAGATAGTCTTCTAATCTCTCATTTCATCATTTATTCACTGAATTTGCTATAGGGCACATGCGCTTGCCAGAAAGACAGAGAGAGACAGAGAGACAGAAATCAAGAAATCACCCCTGTTGGGGGATGGCCGCACCGCAATCCCTTCTCCTCCATGCTCCTCTCAGGATCTTGGGCACGCACACACACATGCGCCCAGCATGAGTTTAAGTCCCTGGGTCTGGGACTCGAACTGCTGTCAACTATATGAGAGTCCGGGGACATAGCCATTACGCCAACTGCTGGTCCAGATATGTCTTAATGTAATATATATGAATGCATTTTCCCAACTTTGACCAGTAAGATTATCTTTTAGTTAAGTTTATGTCATGTTTTTATATGACTAGAGTAGTTTTTAATAACGTCTTTGCTTTCTTGTGAAATATTATAGTCCAGGGCTATCTTATCTATTTCCTACCAAGATCTGAAATTAGCCAGTTTTCCAAGTAGCCTGTTAACTTTTCAAGTTTTCTTTAGTGAACTATAATATTAGAGCCCAGGTACTGAGCTGGACATTGCTGTTGAGTTGATAATTGCATCTAAACATATTTACAGTTAGGAAATACGCATTTAAATATGTGATTACAGAATTCTCACAAATTTCAAATTTTACATTTGTGTTCATGTTTCTCACATGGAAAACTTTTGTTCTAAATTACAGTTATATAATTACTTATTTCATTTTACTACTCTATGTATAAGTTCAGAATACCAGCAACCGTGGTACTGCTAGTATTACTGGAGTCTTCAGAAAGTTTAATTCCATTTTTCACAAACTTTTGAGGTATCCTCAATTACTAATACTTGCTAACAATAGCTAAATTTATTAACTCATTAATGATGGGGAAGAAGTTAATGTGTCTTTACAAGTTTGTTTTTATTTATTTATTTATTTTTTTGAGAGGTTTTCGCTATAGGGCACGTGCGCTGGCAAGACACACAGAGAGAGACAGAGAGACAGAAAGTGAGAAATCACCCCCTAGCGGGGGATGGTCATGCCGCACTCCCTTCTCCATTCTCCTCTCGGGATCTTGGGCACGCACGCACACACACCCAGCGTGCGTTCCAAGCCACAGGGTCCGGGACGCGAAGCGTGGTCGACTACGTGGGAGTCCAGCGACACAGCCATTACGCTAACTGCTGATTCCCTCTTTACAAGTTTTTTGACCCTAGAATACAGAGTCAAAAAGAATATTTTAATGAGGAATATTTAGTTAATAACCACAGGTGAGCATTGTCTCTGTGAAGATAACCACTGCCTTATTTGTTTTATTTTGCCTTTTCAACTTTAAGAACTAGGTTGTTTAATTTAATTGTTTTATAAGTTTGTAAAAACTCATATAGTCCCAAAGCCAAATTTTCAGAATAAAGCATATGAAATAATAAAAATTCCACTCCCTGAATCCTCCTTCAAGTGATTATTTTTTCATTAATCTTTCCTTGACATGAGGAAATATATGTATCTGTATTAATATCTTCCTTTTCTTATGTAAAGAGGGCACAGTGTACAAACCTCAATACCTTATTATTTTCACTGAATTACACGTCTTATAGCTAACTCTGCAGCCATGCACAGAGATGCTTCTGACTCTTTTCTACAAGCATAGAAGACACTTTCTGTGGTTGTGGAATTGTTTACTCAACAACTCCCCTATTGGTGGGCATATGAAAAACGACCACTGTTTTAAAACTACAACTGTTGGTGCAGATCCTACTATGGAAGGGGAATGGCCTTGAAAACATCCACAAAAGGTGAGTATTTTGAAACACCTATGCATGGGTTGCAAAATTGCTTGCATCAAAATGAACTAACGCTTTCATATTTTTCAACAAACTTTTTGAAGTACCCCCATGTGCGATTTTATATTTTTTCCAGTTGTAGCTTTGAGATAGATCTCTTAAACTAGGATTATAGAGCCAATGCTGAAATTCATATTATACATATTCTTAGATATGACAGATTGGAATCAAGCATCATTGTATCAGTTTGCATTCTCGTTAGCAATATATGTAAATATTTCCCAATTTTACAACTAAGTATGTTCCAAACTCTTGGATATTTGTGCATCTAATGGGTGAGAAAGGTAATTTACTATATCTTTAATTTGCCTTTTTAAAATTATTTATTTATTTATGTCTTCTATGAGACTAGGGGAGATAAGAATGTCTTTATGCCCGAATCTATCCAAGTTTCAGCTGGTCCGGATCATGGGGACACATGCATGAGCCCAAATGTTCAGGAAGATCCCTGGACTGAAACCAGGGCCTTTCCTATGGGGGTTCAGGTGCATTATCACCATACCATCATTTACCTCCAATTGGCCTTTTTCTTATTAAAGTCAAGCCTGAGCAGTTTTCATAAGGCTTAAATGTGAACTATGTAGTGTTAATGAATACATTTTGTAAATTATTAGTTTTTAAATTGAAATGTATACATCACTATTATATTATTTAATTACATATTCCTCAGGGAACTTCATTTGTAAGTACTATATGTTTGGAAAGTGTGCATTTTTAAAGAAAATATGTAAAACGATATAATTTTGTCTATTTTAAAAGCCCTAATATTATTCTCTACATGTATCCATTCATTAAGTTCAAGTCTGGTAGATTATAAGATAGTGATAACAACACTTTAACAAGACTCCTAGTAGAACTATTAGCACACAGACTTCAGGTCCATGAAAAAGATGGGGCATAAGCTATCTAGTAGCAAAGCTCCTGTATTACCACTAGCTCCTTTCTCATGGAAGTCACAAATAACAAAAAACTCCTATGCTGATTATCTTCTTGGTTTTTATTTCTTTGTTTCTCGTGTATACTTAATTTGCAATACATGCCATCCTCATTTAGCACAGTAATGTTCTACAGTAAAAATGGCTGTTCAACCTAGAACTGTGAGAAGCAATCTTGATGGGAAAGGTTACAATTATTCTGTAAGGTTTAGGGAATTGTGTCAAAACATGAAAAAAAACTTACTGGAAGATATACATGTATAGGGAAATTTAAAATAAAGTAAAACTTATTTTTAGTACTCTGTAATTGAAAACACTGAAAAATTAGAATTAAAATCTTTAATTTCTTCCTGCAAAACTTATTTGGGGCAATATAAGTGTTTACTTTCTTGTATAACTTACTGCAAGGAGTAAGCATTAATTTTTATGCTTTGTCGAATCACCACAATTCTTTTAAGTTTTGATCAGCTTCCAATAACTTATCCTTTTCCTTTCCTCATAAAATATTTCTGAGAGTTCCTTTAATGAAGTCACTTCTCCTGAGACATCTTCATTCTTTTCTCCATAAACTCTTTCCTCATTTATGTTGTTTATGTTGATTATTTTACCTTCACAAAGTTCCTCTGGTTTCCATCTAAATTCTCCTGGATGACAGCAATGTCAACATTCTGGCCTTCAGCTATTTATTCTATAATTCTATTTCCATTTCATTTAAATTGCACTTGCCGCAAATATCATTCTCCCACTTGTCTTTTTCTTTTTGTCTTTCTTTTTTATTGTCACATTTCTTTTTGTGCTTATCCATTTTTTTAAGCTGTCACTGAGAGTATCATTAAGAGACAAAGAGGTAACAACACTATGCACTTTTCTCTCTGTGAACTGAAAAATGTGCACAGTGACCATTACTGACAAACACTGAAAAAAAAAAAAAAGACACGATTTTGGTCAGTGGTCATGACACTCATCTGTTCTTCATCTGTTGACTTGGGTACTGACATGCTTCTGTGGACAGAAGTTTATACTTGAGGCAGTTATTCAGAGTTAATAAGCATGGCAACTGAAATTTGAAACATGGTGTTGGGGAATGGATGTTATTTAACTAAACCGAGATAACTGAAATTTACACATATGGAAACCATCCACCGCAAAGGCTGTTGGTATTTTCAGCCAGTTGGGTTGCGTTGCTCATACTTCTGTCGATATGGCATAAAACAGATTACTCATTTTACATCATGATCATATTTTATAAAGTTGCAGATTTTACTCTTGTTAATAGAACACTCTTGTTAATTTCCGAAATCATATTACCAACAATGGACATCGTATTGGCCCAAGTCATCCCCACATTTTTTTTTTTTTTACTAGAATACCTCGTGCCATTGTTGGTTCATATGTCTGAATCTGATCTCATTAGTGTTGGTTAGCAGGCATGTTTTCAAGTGGTATCCCATGGGCTCTCCTTTCCACCTAGGCACTGAGCAGCTCAGCTGAATTAGAAAAGGAGTGATGAGATGGGAAGAGATTGTAAGAATAGTTTGTACATAAGCCTATAAAACAAATGATTTAGCTGCAAGTTTATAAATAGTCAAACGTAAATATTGAATAATATAATCACTTCTAAAATGCATTGAATCACAGAATGAGAAGCATTAGGAACTTGCACATGTCTTTTTAAAACTTTATTTATTTCTACTGATAGAACTCCCAACAGGATCTCAATGCCATGGATCTGCACATAACGTCATCCAGTCCCAAATAGTGGCCAGGTATGTGCCCAGGGTACTCAACGAGGTCTCCAGACTTGAATAGGGAAACTTCTCATATGAACTTGCTTTGCAGAATGTCAGGATTTACCACTGGGCCACCATCTGGCCCCATATTTGCACATTTCTAAAAACTCATAACTCATAAGGTGGAATATCTCATTATTGAGTAGCTAGATACTCTTACAGTTTCACTCAAGAAAAATATCTATCTGATTGTAATTTCTACTGATTGCTGTTAATTTTATAGTTAGGGTTTACTTAAAACTATTCTAGTCATTTTTCACATGCCAAAGCCTCATATATTTCATGACTGCCTTTAGGGACTTGATATCCCCTGAAACCTGCATTGTTTATTCTAAGCTATACACTTCTAATTTCTTAAACATTTCTTAACACATAAAATCATATAATATCAAAAAGCAAATCTGACCCTGTAAATTTTCTTTATATAATCCTTTTGAAACATCGTATATAAGCATGAATACTGGAACCAGCAGATGGCATAATGGTTACGTTGCTAGACTCCTACTTAGTCAAACATAGTTTGAGTCCCAGACCCAGTGGCTTAAAACTCACACCAGGTGTGTGTGTGTAAGAAATCTCACACCATGTGTGTGTGTGTGTGTGTGTGTGTGTGTGTGTGTGTGTGTGTGTATGTGTATGTGTGTACGCACGTGTCCAAAATCCCAAGAGCAGAATGGAGGAGAAAGGATTGCAGCGTGCTCATCCTCCCAGGGGGGAGGGATGTGATTTCTCACTTTCTGTCTCTCTCTGTTTCTATGGTGAGCACATGTGCCCTGTAGCAAAAGTCTCTCTCAAAAAAAAAGAAAAATTAATTAATTAATAAATACCATCCTGGGTGCTTTTGCGTGCATACCCAAAATCCCAAGAAAAGATTGGAGGAGATGGGATTGTGGTCTGGCCATTCCCCTTGGGGAGTGATTTCTCACTTTCTGTCTCTCTGTCTCCCTCTCTCTCTCTGGTGAGCACACATGCCCTACAGCAAAACTCTTGGGGGGGAAGGAAAGAAAGAACACTGAATTATTTTAGGGCAACCATAAAAAATAACAGATGTTTTAAACTTGTTACAAATTTTAACATATTTTTCCATTATACCCTTAGGCAAAAAATGTTAAATATCACTAAATCAATGAACAAAATATATTTTATTATATTTTTTAATTCATCAGCATTTTTTCTTTTATGATTAGATTAGCAGTAATATAAACAATATACTTAATTTTTGATTTTTCAAAAAGATTTACCATTGGGCAAGTGAGTTCGTCAGAGAAACATTGAGAGGGAAAGTGAGAAATCACCCTAAGGTAGATGGCCACATGCCACAGTCACTTCTCCATTCTCATGGGATTTAGGGTATGCATGCACACACAACTGGCATTTTTTTTTTCTTTTGGAGAGATTTTTGCTATAGAGCGTGTGTGCTCACCAGAGAGACAGAGAGAAACAGAGAGACAGAAAGTGAGAAATCATCCACTGGGGGGATGGTCATGCCAAAATCTCTTCTCCTCCATTCTCCCCTCAGGATCTTGGGCACACCCGCACACACACCCTGCGTGAGTTTAAGTCACCAGGTCCGGGACTTGAACTGTGGTCAACTACATGGGAGTCCAGCGACAGAGTCATTACGCCAACTGGTCCCAACTGGCATGACTTTTAAGCTGTCAGGTTTGGAACTTGAATCTTGGTCAGTCATGTGGGTGTCCAGTGTCTTAACTACTATGCCACCTGCTGGTGTCATTTGATATTTTTTATTACAAACTATTTCAAATCTAAAAAATTCAGAACTAAATTTAATAAACACTTGCATAGCTACCATCATGATTTACCAATGGAACTGTCTGATTATCTGGAAAAATAACACTGATATGAATGAAGCTACCTTTATAATATTTTCCTATCCCATCCCATTTGCCTCCTTACCTCTTTTGTAGCATCGGGTAACTGCCGTATTTCCATGCTTATGTTGGATTTCTTACTGGGTGTTCTTATGTCCATATACAGTAACTATATCTGTTTTACTTGAACATATCATTAGACCATGGTGGTAATTTTCTTTCTAAACCTTTTTTCATATTCATAGTCTGCGTTTCTTAACAGAAAAGAATTACTACTGATGTCTAGATTATACCTACATCTGTATCCATACGCTTAATTCTCTAAGGGAGTGTGTTTTGTTGACTATATTGAATGGCAAGGGAATGACTCATTTGTTTGTCATCTTTCAATTTACCAAAATTAGAAATGTGGATACGGTGACTGAAAGTGAAGTTTATGGTACAATCTCTAGTCTATTAAAAACTGGTTTAAGGGGGCCAGCAGGTGGTGTAGTGGTTAAGGTGCTGAACTCACAATTCACACATGGCTGACCACAGTTAGAGTCCTGGACCTAGAGGCTTGAGGATCATGCCAGGTGTGTGTGCATGTCCAAAATCCTAAGAGGAGAATGGAGAAGGAACTGCAGCTTAGCCACCCCCCTTGAGGAGTTATTTCTCACTTTCCCTCTCTGTTTCTCTCTGGCAAGCACACACGTACTATGGCAAAAACCTAAACCTAAAACAAAACAAGAGAACACCTATTTTTAAAAAGCCATCTGGTGACAAGGTGATTAAAGGTGATTAAAGCAGCTGAATCCCACATTGCTGACAGCACAGTTGCATCCTAGACTCAGAGGCTTAAAAAATATCCCAGGCACATGTACGTGCATGTCCCAAATTCTGAGAGGGGAATGGAATAGAAGGGATTGTAATATGACCATCCCCATTTTGGGGTGCTTTCTCATTTTCCCTCTCTTGCTCTCTCTCTGGTGAGTTATACACCCTACAGTGAAATTACAAGAGAAAGAGAAAGAAAAAAAGAAAGGAAGAAAGAAAGAAAGAGAGAGAAAGAAAGGGAAAAAGGAAAAGAGAAAGAGAGAGAGAGAGAAAGAAAGTGAAAGAAAGAAAAAGAAAAGAAAGAAAGGAAGGAAGAAGACCAAAAGAAAGAAAGAAAGGGGAACCAGCAGTTAGCGTAATGGCTATGTCGCCGGACTCCCACGTAGTCGACCGCGATTCGTGTCCCGGACCCGGTGGCTTAAAACTCACGCCAGGCGCGTGTGCATGCGTGCCCAAGATCCCGAGAGGAGAATGGAGGAGAAGGGATTGCGGCGTGACCATCCCCCCTGGGGGGTGATTTCTCGCTTTCTGTGTCTATGTCTCTCTCTGTCTGTCTGGCGAGCGCACGCGCCCTACAGTGAAAATCTCTCCAAAAAAAAAAAAAAGAAAGAAAGAAAGGAAGAAGACCAAAAGAAAGGAAGGAAGGAAGAGAAAGAAGAGAGAAAAAGACAGAAAAGAAAGAAAAACTGTATCTTTTTCATGGTAAACTGCAAACCTAAGTCTCCTGCTGGTGTCAATTCAAAATCCGATATGCAATCAAGGGACCTTGAAATTTCCTGTGCTTGTTGACTTTCTGTGTGTGTCTTTGGGCATGGATATGTCTACTACCCTTTAATTCACAAATAGAAGTTCATAATTTAGGCACTAAATTTGTCTGAGTCCTTTTTACAGTAGTAGATTATTAATATACTCACATCACGTCACCCATTTCTTTTTTCCCATTTGTTCAGTTTCTATAATAACATGCACGGGCAGCATAAGGCTATTTCACTCAGTGACAGCAGATACGACAGTGGCGCCGTGAGGAGCACCTTGTATCCTGGGTGTGTGGCAGGCCACACCACATAGACTTACACTCACAGAAAGTACACCTGTGACAGTCACGCTATGACAAAATTGCCTGACCAAACATTTCTCAGAACGTATCCCCTTCATTACATGACACATGACTATAGTTCATGTTAAGATTTGTTTAAAATACTACTGATAGCTCTAGTTAAGAGGAAGAAAAAAAGAATCATGTAGAATGATGAGTGGGTGAGGCTGAGAAAAAAATAAATGAATAAAGCAATGTGGACAGAAATTGATAAAGAAGAAAACTACCCTTTCTTTCTCTGGAACATTATTCTGAATGAGTTAAAAAAAAATAATGTTTGTGAAGTTTGCTAGGCTGCCTCTGTCCTTCTTTGGAGGGTAACTATCGTTCATTTTTGATTTAATTGTTCAGAACATAGCAGTGTGATAAAAGTTTTTTATGGAAATTTCTCACAGCAACACAATCAATCATATTTCTAACTCATGTGCTGTCTTGAGCCCCTGAGCCTCAAAGACTTGTTTTTATTTTTTTCTGAGGAGCTTACTTGTTAAATTAGCACTGATCAAAGGCTAAAACATTTATCATGCTTATTAGTGAATAAACCTAGCAGCAGGTATCCCAAGTGAGGAAGCAAATCCTCATTTCCTGCAAGAATGAATTGGAAATTATCCAAACTGCTTGCAAACATTTTTCAGGAGTGACGAATTGTCAAAAAGAAAGCAGCTGCTAGTGTGGCAGCGACCATGGTTAGCAGGGGCAGAAAAAGAGCATCTTTCGAAGGTATCTTCAAACTAGCCCATGGGAATATTCTGCAGTTTGATTTACTCTAATTGCCTTTGAAATCCTGCATCAGCTGACCTGACTATTGAGCTCCAGAAAAACACCCCAACGAAGACAATCTGAAATCGCAAATTCTTCACCTTTGCTCTTTTTACTCCTGCTGTGGTTACGGTTGTTTATGAGAACGCAAACTGACAAGCACCAAATTGATTGACTTTTGTCTCCGTTTATTGCAAAACGATGCCCAGTGCTGGTTTTGCAAGAAACTACTGTTTCATTAGCATAGTTTAATCAGTGGGCAGATGGAACAATGGAGGAAACATGTCCTAAAAATTCCCTTTTTCCAGTTTTAATCTTTGTAGATAAAAAACTACGACTATTAAAATCTTGGGCATGTTTAGCTTTTACAACATGTTGTAAAAAGTGAAAAACAGTTAAAATGTTAGGTTAATTAGCTATGTGTGAACGAATGACTGAACAAATGAAATGTTTCAAGTAACCTTAAATTAATCAGTGAATTTTATAATACAAGGACAGCTCTTCTAATATGGCATAGAGTGGAAGTCCGGCAGTATTTTTTTTTTTTTTTTTTTTTGAGTAG